>NW_006299245.1:6561478-6564081 GCF_000327345.1 Myotis davidii | reverse complement strand
AGAAAGACTTTAATCTGGTTTTGTAAAAATAAGAAATTTTCAGTCTGTAAATAGGAGATCAGGGTGTTCATATTCAAAGGCCAGAAGCATCATAGCTGACACTTAAACATTTTGTTTCCTCCTTGCTAGTGTCTGTTAGAGAAGGTAGGGGAGAGCAGGGGTAAGGGAGAGAGATAAACCAAAGGACTTGTATGCATACATATAGGCCTCACCAATGGACACAGACACCAGGGGGGTGAGGGCATGAGTGGTGGGTGGGGAGGAATGGGGGGTTAAGGACACATATGTAATACCTTAATCCATAAAGGGGAAAAGGGGGAGAAGAGTAATTGACCCCCACAGACTTTGGAGGTCAATTCATCTGAATAGTTCCCTTCCATGCTTCTTAGAAGATACGATGCACAGAAAATTCACAGATTCATAGTTATAGAAATAATAATAAAATAGTGTTTTCTGCCACAACACCATGTGTAATGAATACTAACGTAAAGAATGTTGCCCTAGCCGAAACCGGTTTGGCTCAGTGGATAGAGCGTCGGCCTGCGGATTGGAGGGTCCCGGGTTCGGTTCCGGTCAGGGGCATGTGCCTGGGTTGCGGGCACATCCCCCGTGGGGGATGTGCAGGAGGCAGCTGGTTGTCAGCCTGTGGACTCAAGGGTCCCAGGTTCGATTCTGGTCAAGGGCATGTACCTTGGTTGCGGGCACATACCCAGTAGGGAGTATAGAGGAGGCAGCTGATCGATGTTTCTCTCTCATCGATGTTTCTAACTCTCTATCCCTCTCCCTTCCTCTCTGTAAAAATCAATAAAAATATATTTTAAAAAAGAATGTTAAAATATCTAAAGGCAATCTAATTTTAAGAAATAAAAACTTTTAAAAAATAGAATATGTACTAAGAATAAGGAAGTTCACTTGAGGTTGTAGTTTTTTCTTTTTGAGACATAATGTGAAAAGAATTGTCTAATTCTTTTCAATTTACTTAGCACATTGTTTTGATCTTTAAATAAGAGCTGAGAAGGAAACCTCAAGTCAAGTCTGATTTTCCCAGAATAATCAGATAGCATTCAATATGTGAAAAATAATACCCATGTAAAACATCCACAAAACTGATGCTGAAGTAACTAATATTTTTGCTATCTTTTTAAGTGTTTGCTCAGACAAATGGTATAGGTTATCAAAGCAGGACCTGTGAATTTGTTAGAACCCCTGGGAAAGAAAAAACTTGGAACAAATAGGTATTTCTTATCTCAAAATTTCTGTAATAAAGACAAACATTCTGATTTTTTTTAAAGGTACATATCACCAAGTAAATATTGCTACTCTGACCTCATGCAATCAAATTTCAACTGAATTCTTTTGTCCCTCAGATGGGTAACAGCTCACATTTATAATTTACTATGTGCCATATTGTAGCATTTAATCCACAATCCTTGATTGTTGAATATTGTTATTTCCATTTCACAGATGTAAGACAATGAGTTCAGAGAGGTTAAATATCCTGCACATAACCATATAGTTAGTGAGGTAAGGCCAAAATTCCTATATACCTATGCAGGTCTGTCTGACTGAAAACATTATATACATTGAGTGGCCAGATTATTATGACCACCTGATGTTTGTAGGCAAATTAGCTATAATTTTATGCTGTAGTTGCTAGAGCTCCAGACCATTATAAACATCTGAATAGCACAACATACCTAAGTATCGTTGCTGATCAACTTCATCCTATCATGGTGATGGCGTATCCCAATGGAGATGGCTTCTTCCAACAAGACAATGCGCCATGCCACGGTGCTTGTATTGTGCAGGAGTGGTTTCAAGAACACGAGGGAGACTTTACCTTGCTTAGGTGGCCCCCACAATCACCAGATCTCAATCCAATTGAGCATTTGTGGGACGAAGTTAAAAGAGCCATCAGGCAGCTGGCTCCACAACCATCAAATCTCACAGAACTGGACGGGGCTATTCATCAGGCATGGTGTCAGATTCCTCACATCACCTATCAACATCTCGTGGAGTCAATGCCAAGAAGAATCGCCGCAGTATTGAAGGCAAAAGGTGGCCCAACGAAGTACTGGTGGGGTGGTCATCATAATCTGGTCACTCAGTATATATATATAATTACCTGACAGTATCTTAAAATATTGTTAACTTTGATTGATGGCTTATCATGTTAGCCCCAGAAGTTGTCCAAAATTTATCTATTCTTCTTAAGCCTCAGCATCCTACTTCACCTCACTCTAGGCAGAGGAAAAAGACTTAAACTTGCTCTAGGCTCAGACCAAGATCAAATTGTCTTCTCAACTTCCTCTGTGTTACCTCAATTACCTGCCATCTCCAAGCACTCTCTCATTTCAGTTTTCTTATACCCAGTTACTCTGACACTCACCTGTGAAGGCTGTCCCTGAAGTCAGCAGTACTTCTTGTGGCTATGGCTAATACCTCTTATCATTTGTCATGTTCTGCTTTCATCGGGGTTTTTCCAGAAAAAGATCCTGTGGCAGATTTGAGTTTAAGACACAAAAAGTTTGTTTCTTTTGTAAGTAATTCCTGGAAACACTATTAGGGCAACAATTGAAGAAAAGGAAGAAGAAGAAGAAGGA
>NW_006299245.1:6553986-6560415 GCF_000327345.1 Myotis davidii | reverse complement strand
TTTGTATTTATGTTCTTTTCCTATTCCCACCATTTAAACATAAAGATTTCCCAAGAATCTGTCCATGATTCATCTCATTTCAACTATTAAACTTGGCAATCTCATGGTTTCTATTATATCAGCGCAGATAATTGCCACATCTATAACTTAGTTCTAATCCCCATTTTCTGTATCACAACACAGTCTTTTAGTTTAAACCATGACCTAGGGCCCTCCCTCTGCATTAGGCACCTCAGGGTGTCTAATGTTGACCTTATAATCTTCCTTAAAAAAAAAAAACACAACTTCATATATGAAAAATTACTCCTATATTCTTTTTTCCCCTATTTTTTTATTGCTTAAAATATTACAAAGAGTAGTACATTTGTCTCCCCGCCCCTTGAGTTGAATTGTCAGAAAATTCCTAGTCATTTTTAACACATCCATTTTCTTTCCCAAAACATTTAATCAGTTACCCTGTCCTGTTCATTCTCTCTTCATAATATCTCTTTTCTATCTTTTACTCTTCAATTTCTAGCTACCATTTTCATTCAGATACTCAAATTTTATTATCTTTGACTTGGTCTACTTCAACAGCCTCCAGAATTTCTTTTTAAAAATTTCCATGTAAGCTACTGCTACATTGATTTTCTTAAAGCACAGTTCTCATCATATCATTTTCCACTCAAAAGTCCAAAAGATTCCTTATTGCTTATAGAACATTGCTGTAATATTAAGAACATGGCCTTTACATCAAACAGAACTGGTCTAAATGTTGCCCCACTACTTACCAACCGTGTGTCATGGATCAAACTATTACATTTTATGGGCTTCAATTTCCTCATCTATGAACTATGCATAATGATACTGTATTAATAGTGAGGTCATAAAAAATGTCATTTATAGCACGACCTGTAAACCACCCAGCACTACGTCAGACATGCTGTGGGCATTCAATAAACTGACAACCTAACAATTGTTAGACTATTTTCCTTCTTTTTCAAAGATTAAGTAGCCTAGCACTAAAGTCCTTCAGAATTTACAAACAGAATATAAAAATACTGTATAAGTTAGAAACAAAGATTCAAAAATGTATATTTTTGTGTGTTTATTTTTCTAATTATGGGAAAGAGCTTACTAGACATAGAAACAAATGGAGAAGTGACAGCAATCAAATAATGGTTTGGAGTACATGCATTTTTAAGGAAAGCTGTATATAAAAAATAACAGAAATAAATGAGATTTTTAAAAATATAGTTATATACATATACATACATACTATATATAGCAGGTAAAAGTTAAATGCCTTCTATATGAAAGGATCTGATGAATTAATAAGAAAATATAAACACCACAAAAGTAAAATTTATGAAGAATATAATCTGATAATTCACAATATAAGATAATATATGATCAATAGATATTAAAACTGTGTAGGTTCAGTAACACCTGGAGTACTAAGAATTAAAATATCATGTTAGTAAGCACTAGTTATTTAAATTATTCTGTTCAGTTACAATCTTTCTCATGTTACCTTCACTCATGTTCCTAATTTAGCCTCCGAGTCTGCATAGAAAAGACAAAACCTTATTTCAAGCATCTCCTTGCTATTAATTGAATAAATGTATAATTTTGTCCCTATAAACTCTTTACCTAATAATGACCACTTTCTTCCATGAAAACTTGCATTACTTTATATGAAGTCCATGCACCATTTCAGCATCCAGAATTGCTATAAACTTTCAGAAAATGTTTGACTATAGACTGAGGTTTGAAAATAAATACCCTTGGTATAATATAGGCAGAATAAGGCAGACATATATTTAAATCAGTGGTTGTCAACTGGGATCAATTTTGTCCCAGAGTATTTGTCAATGTCAGGAGATACATTTGATTGTCACAATTAGAGTAAGAGCATTTGCTATGAGGGACCTAGAGATACTGGTAAACATCTTGCAATGTATAGGGATTCCTCCTCTATCCACCAACAGAGTTATTTATTCCAAAATGGCAGTATGTTGTGGTCAAGTAAGTCTGATTTGGATGATGATTTAAGTAATATTATGTCCAAAGAAAAGAAACACATTTTTATATTTTTAATTCTTGGTAACTTTTTTAGGGAGAGGGCCTTTATACTTATGGTTATTATCAGGCTTTGAAAAAGATTAATCTCTTAATAGCTAGATGGCCATTAAGAAAAGTTCTGGCCTCAGCTATGATTTCCTAGTGCAAATTTTACTCTCTTCATGAATACATTTGCATTTAGTTAGAGGATATGTCATTTACCTTATGGTCTTGCCTCTGGCATTATTTTCTACTTATCTTTCCAGGGAGCTATGCAGACTTTAAAAGAAAATTTGTTTTACATCCAAGGGATCAACAAAGCAACAATTTGTAGTTTAATAGACTTAAATGGTAGAGTTCTTACCAAATATTCTTATAAAAGTTATTCTACCTGAAAACTACCTCAATTATTTGACTGTGAGGAAAGGATATGATGTAAGATAGGGGAGAGTGCACATACACACACCTCTGAGTGCAATCAACACAAAGTATCAGAGTCACACCACTAATTTAAATGTCAGGGATTCTATTTCCCTGGCTTTAAGCAAGAACTCATAATAATATGGAAAAATATGTGTAAGTATTTTTTTTTCAAAGGAAACCTAGCAAGAACAAAACTTAAACCAAGGGTCTCCTTGCTAAATGATCAATGTGAAAAAGACTCCTGTTGTCTTCATTCTAAAGGAATGAACACTGTGACTCACAGGAGCAGTGCGTGTGGAAAGCAGGGAAACAGTGGGTCAGAGAAGCGAAGCCCACAGGGAAGTAGTGGTGCCATTACTTCTTTTTCGTAATGGAGAACGGTGAACTTTTTTCTTTAACAGACTAGCTCAGCATATGGCACGATAGCAATCAAACGAAAAGATACCAGAAGCAATGAGTTTCAAGAAACTCATGATAAAATACGAACTACTTGTGTTCTTTTAGGAACAGAGGGAAGTTTTGATGATGGATAACCTGGAGTCCCAATAATGATGTTGTCAATTAGCTGCATTGTGACTTATTTTTAAGACCAGCAGAGAAGTAAAGAAACCTGGAAGATATTTGTATGTACTTATGAAACTATCATGAGATGAATGATCAGATAAATAAAGTGATTGAAGTTGACATTTGAATTGGGATACTTAAACATTAATAGATTGATATTTTATTCATTTAAGCTTTAATTATATTTAGTGTTACTTGCACATATTAAGGGAAAGCCCCAAAAGTCTAAACTCAGGATTGAGTCCGAAGAACTGACACATAGCCTTATTCAAATTTATAAGAGCTTTAATAGAAACTTGCATACACAGGCAAAGCAGTTGCTCCTGGTGGTGACCAGGCAGGGAAAAATCCACAGCTCTCCCAGGACAGGATTCCTTTTTAAAAAGGGGGTTAATAGTAAAACCATATGGTGGGTGGTCATGTAGACCACCAGAACAAACAGTGCCTTTCTAAGCTAACAGATAACATCGGGCAGTTACCCACACTCTATTCATTGATTAATCTCCTTCCGGGGGGGCATGGCATTTATCTTTGGGCAGCATTCCGGCTTTCTGGGTAGTCAGCCAAACCTGAGGCACAGAGAGTTAAACAGTCACAGAGAAATATACAGAGTCCAACGTTTCCCAGATACCGTTGCTACTGGAACCATATTACATCTGAAGTGAGTCCCCCTACAGCATAATACTCAATACAGATAACTGAAAACCTGATGTTCGTTATGGGCTGAACTGTGCCCAATCAAAATCTGTGTGTTAAAGCCTAACTCTCAGTATCTCAGAATGTGACTGTATTTGCAGGTAGGGTATTTAAAGAGGTAATTTTGTTAAAAAGGGGTCATTAGGGGGCTGTAATCCAATATGACTAGTGGCCTTAAAAGAAGAGATTTGGACACACAAATGTACAGAGAGATGACGGTGTGAAGATACAGGGAGAAAGCAACTATTTATAAGCCAAGGAGAGAGGACTCACAATAGACAATCCTGTAAACACCTTGATCTCAGACTTCTAACCTTCAGAATTATGGAAAAAAATATGTCGTTTAAGTTACCCAGTCCAGAGTACTTTGTTGGGGAAGCACTTTCTCATTAATACAATATTCAAAAAAGATTTCTCTTCCAAATGGTGAATTCTTGAATGTGCCATGGTTTTGATTTCAGAGGCCAAGTTTATAGTTTTAAATTAAGGTATTATTCACCTAGAGTAAATTTTATTTTTTCAGTTTATGGTTCTGAGAGTTGTGGCAAATGTGAGGGCACACAGTTCTGTCAGCCTCCCACAGCCCTTGTGCCTCTTTGGAGTCAGCTCAACCCACTCCTCCCCTGCTTTTGTTGACTATTACACCCTTATCTCCTTATAATGTGCCCTTTCCAGGATGTCATATAAATGGAATCATGTAGAATATGGCCTTTAAAAACTGGCTTATTTTACTTAGCATAATGCATTTGTGATTTGCCCAAATTGAGAGTATCAGTAACCTGCTTCTTTTTCATTGCTAAGTACTATTGCCACAGTTGATTTTTTTTCTCCAGTTCATTGATATCTGGATTATTTACAGTTTGTAATTATTACAAATAACGTCACTATAAATATTTATATGCCTGGGTTTTTAGTAAATATAGATTTACTTTTCACTTGGGTAAATATCTATGACTGAGATTACTGAGTCATATGCTAAGTTTTTGCTAACTTTGTAAAAAAAAACTAGCAAATTGTTTTCATTAATGGCTGTTGCATTTTACATTCATACCAGCAATATATGGGAATTCCAGGGACTTTTCATCCTCTTCAGCATTTACTATGTCAATTTTCAAAAAGTTCTTAGCTACTTTAGTAGTGATATTTGCATTTGCCTAATCACTAATGATGTTGAACTTTTTTCCAAGTGCTTATTTGTTACCTGTATATCTTATTTGATAAATTGTTCATATCTTTTGCCCATTTTATTATCAGATTGATATGTATCAATTGTTATATGTTTTTCATATAGATACTTTATCCATGTGATTTGAAATATTTTTTTCCAGACAATGGCTTGTATTTTTATTCTAAGTCCTTCAAAGAGTAGACATATTTAATTTTGATGAAATCTCTTTCATTATCATTTCTTTTATGGACCCTGCTTTTGTTGCTTTATCGAATAAATCTTTGCCCAAACCAAGATCACAAACATGTCCTTCTATAATTTCTTCTACTTTTATAGTTTTAGGTTTTCATTTAAGTCTACCAGCTATTTTTATTTAATGTTTGTATAAAGTTCAAAGTATGATAAAGATTTATTTTTTTGCACATGGTTGTCTAATTTAATATCTATTAATGATTTAAAAACTCTCAGGAAACTAGGAATAAAGGGAACTAACTCAACCTAAAACAAACAAACAAACAAAAAAACCACACACATACACACACACACACACACACACAAAACTGGCATCTACAGAAACATATAAAGCCAACATCTTACTTTACAGTTAAAGACTGAAAGCTTTCCTCCAAGATCAGGAACAAGATACCATTTTTATTCAAGACTAGAGGCCCGTTGCATGAAGATTCATGCAATAGGCCTTCTTTCCCCTGGCTGCCAGCACCAGTTTTCCTCTGGCACCTGGGACCCAGACCTTTACTCTGGCCACTGCCTTTCATCTTCCCTCTGGACACAGTCTTCACTGCTGCTGGAGCCTTCAGTCTTTGCTCCTCGCTCCAGCGGGAGTCTTCAGTCTCTGGCCTGATCTGCTCCTGTAGCTCCTTTCACCCCCCACCCTCTACCTCTAGGTTTGATCACTGCTTTGCCTGCAGACCTCGCTGACGGGCTCCTGCATTCCAGGGGGCTGCCTTGCCTGCCACCTGGCTTTCTGATCACGATCACGATCACAATCATGGGCTGCAGGCAAGGTGGCTCCTGGGTCCCAGGGGAACATCTTGCCTGTGGCCCAGCTTTCTGATCACAGGCCACAGACAAGGAAGCTCCTGGGTCCCAGGGTGCCGCCTTGCCTGCGGCCCGGCTTTCTGATCACGACCAGGATCATGGGCCCAGGTAAGGCAGCTCCTGGGTCTCAGGGGGTTGCCTTGCCTGTGGCCTGGCTTTCCAGCAGCTCCTGGGGTCACACATGGGAGCCTGGATGGCAGCTCCCAGTGTCCCGCTCTGCCTGCAGTATGCAAATTAGCTGTCATCTTTGTTGGTTATTAATTTGCATATCATGCTGATTAGCCAATGGGAGGTGTAGCGAAGGTACGGTCAATTGCTACGTTTGTCTATTATTAGATAGGATCATTCTAAAGATCCTAGCCAGTTAAATAAGGTGAGAAAAAGAAAATAAAAATATAAGAAAGTGAAAGGAAAGAAAAAAAATGGCCCATATTCTTAGATGGTGTAATTGTCTACATAGACAAATCTCAAAGCAT
>NW_006299245.1:6549605-6553148 GCF_000327345.1 Myotis davidii | reverse complement strand
CCCACACTGGGGAGCCAGCCTGCAACTCAAGCATGTGCCCTGACTAGGAATTGAACCTTGACCTTCTGATTCATAGGTTGACACTTAACCATTGAGCCACGCTGCCAGGGCCAGTGATGTTTTTAATTGAGAAAAGAATTCCAAGCCCTTGTATCACAGCATCAATGTTATTGGATATAGCTTATCTCCAAGAAGGGGAATAAGCTTAGACAACGCAGCTCTTTTTACTGAAGTTAGGTTCTGAAAAGGGTTACAACTTTTGAGCCATGTGCACGAACACCGTACTGTTGAGGGTATCCGTTCCTGTGAACTGAGCAATGATGTGGGCAGATCCTCAGAATATCCATCTGCTTTATAGTTTATATGTGAAATGTCATGAACAGTCATCTCAGGATCCCTAAAGCTTTCAGTGAAATAGAATACAGTTGTATCTTTTAATATACTTGATGCAAATGTGGCCATTCATCATTTGCTTACTAATTACTATGCCATATGCTACAAATGTGTTTGCTTTGATTTGAGAATTAGATTTAGTGTAGTGATTCATGTTCACAAAATTGAAAATAATTAAGATGAGTCATCATTATTTTCTTAAAGAGAACAAAAGTTAATATTACCGCTAGATACAGAAATTATTTAATATTCTAAAACCTTTGCTGTTCAAAAATATCTGAATTTGCTTTTTGTTAACTATGAATATAAATGTTACAACCCTTTTATAAACATCGGTATAAACATTAACAGTGTAATACAAAACTAACAAGGCAAAAGGCATCTTTTAAGATTAGAGAGATTTGATTTTGATCTTAAAGGGTGATTTAACCAAAGTTCCCAAATGATTACATACCTTTTGAAATGTTGCACAGCTAATTAATAATGGATCAAATATTCTGACTCTTATATGAATAAAATGCATATATTTCAAAAGTGTCTTCCCTAAAGTGCTATTGAACTGATAATTATTTGACTAAGAAGTATCCAGATTAGTTTTGGGTGGACACCCTGAATCACAGTTAAGAGAAATTTAGTAAGCGTATGTCTATTATCATAAACCCCACAGAAAACCATTTCACACTTGCAAAAGTAACCTATTGTTTTCCAGGAAAAACATCTGATTATTTTTTAGGGCAAAATGCACTTTTCATTTACTATGTCTCAGCATTTGCGTTGTAAACATTTATTAATATCCTTCTTTTAGGAAGAAGCCTCCCAGCTGTTTGCAAATGTCCAATAAATATATCCTGTGAGACATAGGAGAAAGAAAAATATTCTCAAAACATTATAGCAATATAAATATTCCATATAAATTTATTTTGCTCTTGGTATATGTTATACCTTTTAAAGAACATAATTGATATAAGTTAGAGGAACATTTGCTTACCCATAATTCAATAAAGAAATTAAAGAAACATATCTTTAAAGATTCGCCAAAATGATAGTAACATGTATTCATTCAATGAACAGTTATTGAGCATTACTGCACATTTTATCTTGTCTTTAATAGCGAGCTCATCCTGAACGCCACTACTTATTAGCATTGGAAACTTGACCAAATTACCAACTATCTTGGATCATCTTACATTTATTTTTGTGAAATTGAAACAACATATTTATCTTATAGAATTGTTGTGAAGGATAAATGAGAACACATGCAAAGAACTTAGAACAGTAAAAGCTATTACTTACTAAAGTAAGCACAAAGAAAAATTTTAGAAATGTGTGCTACCACACACCAGCAGTTGTACTAAATGCTGTACTGTGCAAAGGTGCTCTATAAAGAGGAAGATTGCGGTGTCTGCCCTCAGGGAGTGTGTGGGGCAGAGGAGTGGTCAGAAAATGAACAGCAACAAGTACTCTGACAGAGATGCCCAGGAAGCAGTTGGAAGGATATGTGACTGGATTTGAGGAAATATCTGAGTGAGACACATACATTTAAGAATTGTTCAGGCTAGTGCCATTTCCAAAATAGTATCGCATGCTGAGAAGTCAAGTTTAGTTCTGTCAATAGCTAAATGACTATTCATTATGAAAAATGTCTAACCTTTATTTTGAAACTAACCTTTTCCATAAAAGGTTATTGTTTTGTTTTTGAAATGTTGACATTCTATTCTCTATTCTCTGAGATTTTGTGCTTTGGTATTGGTATTGTATCTCAAAAGTTTACTATCTAATTGAATTTTGTCTTAAATATTAGATTTTTCAAATTGTTGGTTGGTTATTATAATTATTAGTTTCTTATATTTATAAGGCCTTATATTTATTCAGTGAGACACATACATTTAAGAATTGTTCAGGCCAGGGCCATTTCCAAAATAGTATTGCATGCTGAGAAGTCAAGTTTAGTTCTCTCAATAGCTAAATGACTACTCATTATGAAAATGTCTAACCTTTATTTCTAAACTAACCTTTTCCATAAAAGATTATTGTTTTGTTTTTGAAATTTTGACATTCTATTCTATATTCTCTGAGATTTTGTGTTTTGGTATTGGTATTGTATCTGAAAAGTTTATTATCTGATTGAATTTTGTCTTAAATATTAGATTGTTCAAATTGTTGGTTGGTTATTATAATTATTCGCTTCTTATATTTATAAGGCCTTATATGTATCCTGAATTTCCAAAACACTTAGAATAGCAGTTATAAAACTGTGGTACTCAGAATCTTATGGTTTCTAGAGAAATTTTCTGAAGATCCATGGAGTCAAAGCTATTTATCTGACACTATTAAGACACCATTTGTCTTTTTCAATGTATTGACCCTTGCACTGATAGTACAAAAGCAATGGTAGACTTGTACCCTAATAGGAGCAAGGCAGCGGAACAAAACCATACTGATAGTCATTGGACTCTTTAATGCCAGGCACCCATAGGAGTCTAGTATCACTTAATAATATCCTTGATTAAAGTATAATTATTAATTTTATTAAACTTTTTCCCTTTTGCCTTTTTTTAGTCTTTGTGATAATTTTTAAAAATATTAATCTATAAAATATATGCTGTGTTCACTGGTGATAAGCCTTAAGGAGAAAACTGAATTAGGAAAGGGAAACAGTGAGTGTCTGGAGGTGGGGAAGAATTAGACTGTTTGACTGGGTTCCTAGAAAAGCATCACTGAAAAGATTGCAGTTGAGTTAAGACCTAAAGAAGGGATGAGAGTGAGCATTTCATTCAATGAACAGTTATTGAGCATTACTGCATATTTTATCTTGTCTTTAATAGCGAGCTCATCCGGAACACCACTACTTATTAGCATTAGAAACTTGACCAAATTACTAACTATCTTGGAGCATCTTACATTTATTTTTATGAAATTGAAACAACATATTTACCTTATAGAATTGTTGTGAAGGATAAATGAGAACACATGCAAAGAACTTAGAGCAGTAAAAGCTATTACTTACTAAAGTAAGCACAAAGAAAAATTTCAGAAGTGTGTGCTACCACACACCAGCAGTTGTACTAAATGCTATACTGTGCAAAGGTGCTCTATAAAGAGGAAGATTGTGGTGTCTACCCTCAGGGAGCGTGTGGGGCAGAGGAGTGG
>NW_006299245.1:6548996-6549593 GCF_000327345.1 Myotis davidii | reverse complement strand
AGCTGCACCTAGGGATTGGGCCTGCCCTCTGCCACCCGGGAGCAGGCCTAAGCAAGCAGGTCGTTATCTCCCGAGGGGTCCCAGACTGCGAGAGGGCACAGGCCGGGCTGAGAGACCTCCGTTCCCCCCAAGTGCACAAATTTTTGTGCACCGGGCCTTTAGTATATATATATAATTGTTTCATCTGAGAAACAGCAGGTACATAGACTCTGCTGTGGGAGAATGTTTGACATGCTCAAGGAACAGCAAAAGGTGTCAGTGTGGAAAGACGAGAGGAAATCAGGAGGAAAGTCCAAAGTCATAGGAGAAGAGGTCAAAGAAGTCACATAGGGCTCATCAATCTTATGGAAACTTTGACATTTAATGAGTTGATATTCCAATGGGAGACTTTCAGTAGAGATCTAACAGTGATTTAAAAGAATAACTCCAATTTCAGTGGGGAAAACAGACAAGGAAAGAAGTGGGCACAACGAGGAAAATTGTACATTCCAGTGGATGAAGGTGGAAGTGGGAGGGGCAGGAGGAGTAGTGTAAGGGTGCATTTTGAAGCAGACAAAGTGTTCTGTGAGAAGAAGGAATGATGGAATTTCTAAATAC
>NW_006299245.1:6540489-6548859 GCF_000327345.1 Myotis davidii | reverse complement strand
GTGAGTGTCTGGAGGTGGGGAAGAATTAGACTGACTGAGTTGCTAGAAAAGCATCACTGAAAAGATAGCAGTTGAGTTAGACTTTCAGTAGAGATCTAACAGTGATTTAAAAGAATAACTCCAATTTCAGTGGGGAAAACAGACAAGGAAAGAAGTGGGCACAACGAGGAAAATTGTACATTCCAGTGGATGAAGGTGGAAGTGGGAGGGGCAGGAGGAGTAGTGTAAGGGTGCATTTTGAAGCAGACAAAGTGTTCTGTGAGAAGAAGGAATGATGGATTTTCTATATACTGAAAAGGGACAACAATGGGTAGAGCAGGTTGATAGTGGAGAGAGGGAGGCATGTGGGTAAAAGAGGTGGAGTGGAAGGGGAATATTTAGGGGGAGGCGTGCAAAGAGAGTACAGAGGAAAAAACCAGGGACTCAGTTTTCAACTGTTAAATCTCAGATGCCTATTAGACACTCAAGAACAGATGTAGAATAAGCAATTGGATGCATATATTTGCAGTTCAGGGAGAGTTATGAGTTGGAAATAAAATTTTGGAGTAATGTGTATATAGATGCTAGTAGGCTATGAGACTAGATGAGATTATATAGGGAGTAAATGTAAATAGAAAAAGATGAATATAAGGAGAAGATATCCAAGGATTGAACCCTGAGGCATTTCACCACTTAAAGGTTAGAGGAGATGTGGGGGGGAAGAGAAGAATACACTAAGATAGAGCTGCCAGAAAGTTAAGTGGAAAACCAAGGGAGGGTAGTGCCTTGAAAGAAAAGGTGGGGGAAAAAAGTATTTTTAAGTATTAAAAACTGCTGTGAGTCAAAAAGTATGATGACTAAGAATTAATCCCTATATTGAGCAATACAGAAGTCGGTGGTGATGCTGGGAATTACAGTTTTGATGGAGCAGTGGGGGTGAAGACCTGAAGTGGGTTCAAAAATAAATGGGCGATAGATTGATGATAATAAGTAGATAAACATGCTTTACAGGAGTTTTACTGTAAAGACCACTAGGAGAATGGAGTAACATTTGCAAAGAGAAATGGGTGTAATGAATATTTTTTAAAATCTTTGATTGAGAAGAGATATGATAACATTTTTGCAAGTTGATATGCAAGATCAAATAGGGAAGGAAAACTGATATACAAGGGATTGGTTACGATGATTCACTGTGGAATTTAAGCCCAATAAAAAGGAGATGAGAACACAGAATGTGTGGAAATCCCTCCACCCCTATCAGGATAGGCTACCAGTTAAGGGAAAGTACAGGAACCAGACCATCTGGTTCGAATTCCAGTTCTGCCACTTAACCAGCAATGTGACTTCAGCAAATTATTGACTTTTCTGTGGCTCACTTTCTTCCACTCTAAAATGGTGCTATTAATGAAACCTTCCTTAGAAAGTTGGTATGAGAACTAAATCTCATATCAACGTTTGTAAAGGGTTTAGAAGCGAAGCTATATTATGCTCACTAAGTACAAACACACACACATGCACACATATGTATTATACATTACATACATTCATAAATACAAATGTAAATACATTCCTAGTGATATTCTTTTTTTTTAACTCATTTTGTTTCTTGAGTCCAAATCATACTACTAATGTTTTGCTAATTGTCTTCCATACCAGCAATTCTTTGGTAACAAAAATGTAAACTAGATCCCTGCACTAAAAAGCAATAGTTAAAATAAAGCCCTGGTACTGACCAGCTTCATGCTTAATTTTATTATAAATCAAACTCCTCAGCTATATGCAACAGTAAAAAAATTTGATTTATAATTGGCTTTTGAGTAATAAATGAATCTGGTATTTAAAGGACCTTGCCTAGTACATGTAACCTGGCATATAATCAGTTAAGGATGGCTACTAACATAGTTAATGTTACTCTTAGATTTTGGCACCTTGACTGAAATAGATATTCTATGGGAAAGAGAGCGAAATCCATTGAGATTAAACTTCTTTCTTATGCCAGCCTCTCCCATTCTTCTTATCTATATTGAAAGCTAAAACTTCAAAAATGTGGTATTGGCCAGAGAATGAAAGGATTTGCATAATAATGAGAACAATAGACTTCTTAATTTAAAAGTGATCAATATCAAAGATGGATCCCATAACATTTCGGGTCCTGACAAGCAGGTTGGTGTGCATCAAAAACATTTATTGATAATAAAACTGCATTAAATGTTTGATGATTTTTATGTGTTTATGTGGGGCAGTTTATATTTGTTGAAGTCAACCATGTATAGACGACTCAAAACTTTGAAAAATTAAGATTGAATTAATAAATACATATGTGTGGAAAAGATGCATTACAAACAAAAGTAAATGCAATGGGCCAACTGTTTATATTGAAATCCTAATCCCCAATGTGATAGTATTAGGAGGTGGGAGGGATTAGGTCATGAGGGTGAGTTCTCTGGAATGATATTAGTGCTCTTATAAAAGAGACTCTAGAGCAGTGGTTCTCAACCTTCCTAATGCCGCGACCCTTTAATACAGTTCCTCATGCTGCGGTGACCCCCAATTTCATTGTTACAAATTGAACATAATTAAAGCATAGTGATTAGTCACAAAAACAATATGTAATTATATATGTGTTTTCTGATGGTCTTAAGCGACCCCTGTGAAAGGATCGTTTGGCCCCTAAAGGGGTCGCGACCCATAGGTTGAGAACCGCTGCTCTGGGGAGATCTCTTTCCCCTTCCACCATGTGAGGATACAAGGGGGTAAGGATTTGAAATCTAAATCCCCGTCCTGAACCAGGAAGTGGGCTCTCATCAGAACACTGAATCTACTGCAGTGGTTCTCCACCTCGGCTGCACATGAGAGTCACCTGGGAATCTTTTCAAAATCCTCATTTCTGGGCCTCATCCTCCGGAAATTCTGTTTCTTTGTTACTAATATTGTGGCCCCACCCCATAACAAAGAAACAGAATTTCTGGAGGATGGGGCCCAGAAATCAGGATTTTAAAAGATTCCCAGGTGATTCTAATGTGCAGCCAAAGTTAAGAACCACTGATCTACTGGCTTCTTGATCTTAGACTTTCCAGCTTCCAGAAGTGTAAGAAATAAGTGCTTGTTATTTAAGCCACCTCATCTATGGTATTTTTGTTGAAGTCATGGAAAATGGCTAATGCAATTAGGGGACATACAGAGGTTACAAGTAGCAGGAAAATAAGTCCTCAATGAAGAACTACTCAAATATGTTTACACAAATAAATACTGTTAAGAGTCATCATAGCCCAAGATGTATGGACCAACTGGGTTCTGTTCTTAAGATATTCTGGTTGCAAACTACCAGAAACAAAAATAGCTGGCAATTTTTAAGTCAGGTTATCTCATTTGGGAATTGACCACAATATAAAACATCCTTTTATAAAACTAGTTCAGATTATGGTTCAGTAAACAATAGTGGGTAGAATTATGATAGTTGATTGATTTCTATGAGCTTTGGTTATATAAAAGAGGTAGACCTGAGAACAATATACTCAAAAATGAACTTTATATCCATAAATATTTATATTTATCTTAACCAAATTATTAAAAATACTTTGAAATATGTTATTTTACACATTTCATCTGGATTCTGATACTCTCCAGGAATAAAGAGAGAATGATATTTGTGTTTAGAGTGCCACATGTGAAAAGATGCCATGTTGTGACATTTATAGTTTTCTACTTTATCTGAATATAAATTGGGTATTTCAAAATTACTATGTCAAATGACATTTTTTATATTTGCTTTATGCATTCCTCTAAGTCTCTTCAGCAATTTTTTAAATTAAAGTTATATCCCTAAAATCATAATTTCTAATCAAGGCATTAGAAAAACCTAACCCAGGAAAAGAAACTCTAAATTAGCTGGGCCATAACTGAGAAGTGAAAAGAAACTTCCTAGATAAACATTTCCTAGGAAAACATTTGTCATAATTTTTCTGATTTGATAATATATATATTATTAACACACACACAAAAAAAAATTGTGTTGAAAGCATTAGATACAATGTTAAAGAGAACAAGACAAACATTTACTTTCATTGTCATTACTGAACATTGTATTTGATGTCCCAGCCAATGTATTAAGCACAAGAAATGAAATAAAACTATCATTATTTGTAGATGATCTATTCAACATATAATACCAAATATATAAATGATAGAATATTAGAATTAATGAATTATTTCAGTGAATGGATTAGATATAAAATCATCATACAAAAATCAATAGATTTTTTAAAAAGTGATCTTTATTTTTAAAAGTGTTATAGATGTCCCCTTTGTTTGTGGGTTGTTTTTTCCCCCCTCCATTAACCCCCTCTACCCCATATCCACCTCTCCCAGGCCTTCACCACTCTATCATCTGTGTCCATGGGTTATACATGTATGCATATAAGCTCCCCAGTTATTCAATCCCTGCTAACACCTGCCTTCCCTCTGAATTTCATCAGTCTGTTCCATGCTTCTATGTCTCTGGCTCTATTTTATTCATCAGTTTATTTTGTTCACTAGATTCTACATATGAGTGATATTATATGGTACTTATCTTTCTCTGACTGGCTTTTTTCGCTTAGCAGAAGACTTTTCAGGTCCATCCATGCTGTTGCAAATGGTAAAAGTTCTTCCTTTTTTATAGTTGTGTAGTATTTCATTGTGTAAATGTACCATTGCTTTTGTATCCACTCATCTGCTGATGGGCACTTGGGCTGTTTCCAGATCTTAGCTATTGTAAATTGTGCTGCTATGAACATAGGGGTGCATATGTTCTTTCTGATTCGTGTTTCTGGTTTCTTAGGATATGTTCCTAGAAGTGGGATCACTAGGTCAAATGGGAGTTCTTTTTTTAATTTTTTGAGAAAAATTCTATACTGTTTTCCACAGTGGTTACACCAGTCTGCATTCCCACCAGCAGTGTACTAGGGCTCTTTTTTCTCTACATCCTCGCCAACAATTGTCATTCGTTGATTTGTTGATGAGCCTGGTACTGGCATAAGAACAGGCATATAGATCAATGAAATAGAACAAAGAACCCAGAAATCAAACCAATCCATTTTACTCAATTAATATTTGACAAAGGAGGCAAGAGAATACATGGAGTTAAGACAGTCTCCTTAAGAAATGGTATTGGGAAAATTGGGACAGGTACATGCAAAAAAATGAAACTAGACCACCAACTTAGACAATACACAAGAATAAACTCAAAATGGATAAAATACTTAAAATGTAAATCATGAAAAAATAAAAATCTTAGAAGAAAACATAGGTAGCAAAATCTCAGACATCTCTCATCCTATCTAATAAAGAAGGAATATGCTAATTGATCATCATGCCCTCACAAGATGGTGGTGCCCACAGCCAATAAAGAGGGAATGTGCTAATTGACTGCCATGCCCTCACAAGATGGTGGCACCCATAACCACAAAATGGTGGCACCCAGTCCCCTAAGCTCCACCTCATCCAGCCTCCGTCCCCCAATCCCCTCAGCCCTGCAGGGGAGGGCAGTTGGGGTTGGTCATGCCAGCAGGGTAGCAGTTAGGCATCAATCAGGCTGGCAGAGGAGTGGTTAGGGGGCTATCAGGTTGGTAGGCAGAGTGGTTAGGAGCCAGCTGTCCCAGATTGTGAGAGGAATGTCTGACTGCTGGTTTAGGTCTTATCCTTTAGGGGTCCCAGATTGGAGAGGGTGCAGGCTGGGCTGAGGGACACCCCCTCCATGCATGAATTTTGTGCACCGGGCCTCTAGCAGTAATATAATTACCAATACATCTCCCAGGGCAAAAGAAATTAAGGAGAAAATAAACAAATGGTACTACATCAAAGTAAAAAGCTTCTGCACAGCAAAAGAAACCATCAAGAAAATGAAAAGGGAACCCACTACATGGGAGAACATATTTGCCAATGATACACCTGATAAGTGGTTAAATTCCAAAATATATCAGGAACTCATAAAACTTAACAAAAGGAAGGCAAACAATCCAATTTACAAAATGCGCAAAGTATCTAATTAGACACTTTTCGAAAATGGGCATACAGAAGGAAAGAGACATATGAAAAATCAATAGATATTTTAGTGAACATAATAACCCATTGGAAAATAAGACGGTATAAAGATCCCATTCACAATAGGTATAGTAATTTTTTTAAAAAATAAATAAAAACAATTTCCAAACTATATTAAAGTTCATAAAGAAAGATCTGATTGGAAATATATATCATATTAATGGGCTATAGTAATCCTATCTAATAAAAGTAATATGCAAATTGACAATCACTCCAACACACAAGATGGCTGCCTCCATGTGGTCAAAGATGGCCAGCAGGGGAGGGCAGTTGGGGGCAATCAGGCCTGCAGGGGAGGGCAGTTGGGGGCAATTGGACTGGCAGGGGAACAGTTAGGCATCGATCAGGCTGGCAGGGGAGTGGTTAGAGGGTGATCAGGCTGGCAGGCAGAAGCAGTTAGGGGCAATCAGGCAGGCAGGCGAGCGGTTGGAAGTCAGCAGTCCAGGATTGTGAGAGGGCAGTCAGACATCCCTTTAGGGGTCCCAGATTGGAGACGGTGCAAGTTGGGCCCCGTGCACAAATTTCATGCACTGGGCCTCTAGTAATTCTTAAAAAAAGAAATCTTATAAATTCATGGCAATTTCAATTAAAATATTCCAAAAGAGTTTGTAAAATAACATTTGATGAACCAATTATAATACTTATATGGAACAGTAAGTATAAAAAAATGTTCTGTGAACCAGAGGTCATGATTCTGACCTGCAGACAGAACTCAGAAACTGTCATTTAGGCCCATACACAAAGCTCAAGCCCCAAATAAGAGGCACACTATTGTTACTCCAGAGCCCCAAACTGGTTCTATGTCTGATATGAGTGAGAGTCACAACATACAGCACATAAATATCCATTCTAGTATCTTAATTTCATGTGATCTTATGACAAAAATACTATTTTGCCCATTGCCAGGCCTCCCTCCTGGAACTGGAAACTATCAGAAGACCTGAGAGTGACTCCATAGGTATAATTGCCTGAGCTTCATGGGACATCTAGTTTACCATATAAGTGCAAGAGGGACCTGGGTGGGAAAAAGATTTTGGGGTGTGAGGGGAATCATAGCATCAGTGACTTTCCCTTGGACACTCTGCTCAAATGACACTGTTGAATCCAGCTAGTTCCAAACACACGCTTAGAAACTTCCAAGTATACTCCTGTCCACATGCTGATTCACCTGCTATTGTGAAATATAGGGCCAGACATAATCACAATGTAAACGTACTATAATTATAAACACACCATTTTCCCCCTTTTACATATAATTCTACAAAATACACTTTTACAGGATTCCTGTAGTTGTAGGGCATAAAACTATAGCAGTGGTACAACAGGAAAATTCATCTGTGTGTGAATTCATGTTTTTTATGTATTACAATTATATCTTAGTACTAAAGGCCCAGTGCATGAAATTCGTGCACAGGAGTGAGGTGTCCCTCAGCCCAGCTTGCACACTTTCTAATCCGGGACACCTCAGGGGATGTCTGACTGCTGGTCCCAGATTGCGAGAGGAATATCCGACTGCTGGCAATCAAGGACCGCTGGCTCTTAACCGCTCACTTGCCTGCCGGCCTGATCCCTGTAACTGCCCTCTCCTGCCAGACTGATCCCCCTAACTGCTCTCCCCCACTGACCTGATCCCCCTTACTGCTCTCCTCTGCCAGCCTGCTCACCCCTAACTGTCTCTGCCTTGGCTCTGCCAACATGGCTTTGTCTGGAAGGACGTCCAGACAAAGTTTGTCAAACTTTTTTTTTTTTTACCAAAATTCAAGTATGACAGAAAGAAAATATTCTGTGAAGTCCAGACATATAAACTGAAAAATAAAAAAAGGCCAGGAGAACTTCAAAATGTTAAAACAATATTATTACATCATAGTGTACCTTAAAACTTCTGATAGTTAAAAGCAAACAAAATTATTCTAAATTCTCAAGTATAAAAAATGCGATCTTCCAATTGCTTAACCCCAAATTCTTAGCAAAATTTTCCCCCAATTTTTTTCTCTAGTTTCTTTGGTCCATCAGCAAATCCTATTAACTGTACCTTCAAAATATATTCAGAATCCAATGAACTGTTTTCTTCCTGGACTAATCCACCACCATCCCTCACCGGTATTATTCTTAACTAGAGGCCCGGTGCACAAAAATTGGTGCACTCAGGGGGAAAGGGGGGGTCACAGCCCGGCCTGTGCCCTCTCGCAATCTGGGACCCCTCGGGATATAACAACCTGCTGGCTTAGGCCTGCTCCCGGGTGGCAGAGGGCAGGCCCAATCCCTAGGTGCAGCCCCTGGTCAGGCTCAGAGCAGGGCCGATTGGGGAGT
>NW_006299245.1:6532498-6539855 GCF_000327345.1 Myotis davidii | reverse complement strand
AGTCCGGCGGTATTTGTTACATAGTTTCTTAAACTGCAGCCGCAGGCCGGGAACATTGGTTTCCTCCGTCACTGAGGCAAGCAAGCATCATGTTAGTTTCAAGCTGCCTGGCTGCTGGCCGCCATCTTGGCTGTCTGTTAATTTGCATATCTTGCTGATTAGCCAATGGGAAGGGTAGCGGTCGTACGCCAATTACCATGTTTCTCTTTTATTAGTGTAGATAGCTTTCTTATGGGTGAGTCTTCTTCCACCTTTATCAATAGGTGGTGCCCACCTGTTGGCTCTGTGTGGGTGAGGGCTCCTTAAAAGAGCCATTGCCTCTTCCAGCACTTCTGTCTGGAAGAAATCTGCTCCTTCAGTTCTTGTCCAGATGCCAGACAATTCAGTTCCTCCTGGTATCACCCTGCTGCCTTTTGAACTGATGCCCCAGCACTGAAACTCAGACAGCATTAAGTCCATATGCTGGGACTCCAGCAGCCCCCCATCTCACTCAGCCACAATCCCCACTGGTTTTTACAGCCAGAAATTATGGGGACTTTTCTTCCTACCACTGGAACCTGGTAAATGGCTGGGACCCCTATATCATCAAGGGGAACCTCTGAAGCTCAGGTATGTCTCTCAATGTTTAAGTGCCATACATGGGTGTGGGACCAGCCGATTCTGAGTCTCTGCCTCTCTTACCAGTCTTGACATAGCTTCTTCTTTATGTCCTTAATTGTAGGACTTCTCTTCAGCTAGATCTCAGGCAGTTCTGAATGATGGTTGTTCTGTATTTTAGTTGTAATTTTGATGTGGTTGTGGGAGGATGCATGTATCGCATTTACTACCACTACCATCTTGACCAGAAGCCAATTTTATTCTTAAATAAAGGCTAAGTCTAAAGCCAGTGTAGGTGGGCAGGTGGGCAAAAAGCAAAGAAAGTGCAGGTCACAGGCTCCCCCCTCACGTGAAGTGGGGCCTGCCCAGGGAGGCAAGGACAAAGGACAAGGAAACAAAGTGCTGGGATGGTATTGGGGAGGTGTCTTTGCATTTGCTGCCATATAGTTTTGAAGACTTTAGTTTATTTTTCTCTTAATTGTATTTTCAACACCTTCATCAAATTTGCAGATTTTAAGAACCCTGAGTTTATATTCATTTAGGGTCCTTGAAGGCATAGCATTGCTAATTACTACTGAGAATAATAGTTGTAGTTTAAATTATTTTACTGGTGGTAGAGGAATGTGAGGGGAATGGGACAAATGTGAAATGAAAAGAAGCATCTCTGCTGGAGGCAGGAATTCTTGATTCAAGGGATATAAGAACAAAATTCTGAGGCAGATCTCTTTGGAGTAAAAATAGTAGAAAAGGTTAAAGGAATGTTGGGCTCAAAATGTTAAACAAATATTGATATCAGAATTATAAAAAAACAAGATTATACATTTGGCTTGAGATTTTCTATAATAAATTTGGGTTATCTAGCTCTCAAAAGAATGAATGCATTCTTATATTCAACGATGCAGTTAAAAGTTAGATGATGATCAAGAATGAGAATGTCCTCTGCATTCCTTCAATATTGTAACAGCACATAGTTTATTTCTACATCTCTATTCATACTCACTTCTTTGCAGTCATGGATAACTATGATCAAAAGAGAAAATAGTGACACTCATAGTGATTCAGACTTAGGTTCCAGAATTCTAATGACATTGGGATTTCAAAATGGCTTTTCACGAGACTGTCTCATGATATTCTTTAAGGCATGAATGCTGAGGGGAAATGATATGGAGGGAAGAGCACAAGTTCTGGAGTCCATATTGACTCGGTTAAAATACCGGCTCAGCTACTTCCTAGTGGTATGACTTTGGGAAAGTTACTAAAACTATCTCTGACTCAGTTTTCTAATCTGTAAAATGAAGATGATAACATTACATCCTCATAGCTTGTTGTAATGATTATGTAAAGCAACACATAGAGTTCTTGGAGCTATGTTTAACACTTAATGAATTCAAGCTATTTTTTGTTTATAATAAAATTTTCAGATGGTCTTAATAGCCAGATCCCAACATCCCAACAGTGTTAAATCTACATGAAAATTCTGTCTCATGTCCAAAAGTATAGCAATAATTAGAATTTATATGTATATACAAAATAGAGTTTATAGACATAGATATATAGATATAGATATAGATATAGATATAGACATAGATATATATTATTTTATTTGAAAGTTATTGATGAGAAAACACTGGGAATCATGGTGATATCCAGAATTAGAGGGCTTGACCACACAATAATCCTATTTGGTTAAAAATTTCAGGGGGAAAAAAATCTGAAAACGTAAAATTTAAAATAGAATTAAAGTCCACTACTAAAATATAAAAGCAAATCATTAGAAAACTTTACAAGTCCAATATTAGAAAGGTGTAACAAAATAAAAGTGTATGTAGAAATGTATATATGTAAATTTGAGTAAATGACATAATGACTGTAACAACAAAACTAACTGATTAACATATAGTGTTAAGAACAGGGAAGGGAAGGTTTCTCTTTAGCCTGTGCTTGTTAGAACACATCTAAAATAATACATACAATTCTTAAAGAAGGAATACATTTGGAAATCATAACATATAAGATATTCCTATAGAAGTTACTGAAATGCAGCCTTGTAAAAAGAAATTTTAGGGTAAATTGATATTTGCCTAACTTAAAGAGCTCTAAATGCAACAAACATTAGACTTATTTCATGTAGAAAACATACTATATATATGGTTAATGGATGAGACTTAGAGGAAAGTATTTTCTATCTCAAAGTGTTCATTCTTGCCATCTAAAATGCCCCACAGTTTCTAAGCCTGTCTTGTTTAAATTAGAGAGCGCATTAAGAATTTCTGCTTGGATGGTGAATGCATTTGAGAATAGTATGATTACCATTTTCTATTAAGTCTCTGGAATGCTTGGGATGAGCTCTGGGTACTTTCATAGAGTAGTTTGCGGGCACCCAGTATTCATTCTGTCTTTTGGTAACAGTGCCTTGAATTACTTTTGAATTACCTCGTCCGCAGTCTCAATTCACGGTGCTCCTTTATGGGGTTGACTTGACAACACACTCTATGGGCACCGTCATTGTCTGAAGGATGTTCATATGTCCCCATTTTATTCAGTGACATTTAGATACAGGATTTTTGCTTGAACACTACTCCACTCCTGCCAAATAAAACACACATACCCTCAAATTGTATTTGGCTCTGAGAGCTATTGTTTTTGCATTAAATCTTTGATGGAAGCACCACAAAACAGAGCAGATTTAAAGACATATTTTTAGAATGGGTCTTAGTCATGTAATTTGAAAGTCTGGCACTTGTATAACCTTGGGTATTTAACTTGTGTAAGCCCAAAATTTTTGCTTTTTTATTTTTTTAATTTGTTTAAACTTTTATAATGAAATAATAATAGGTTCACATAAAATTGCAGAAATTGTGCAGAGAGATTACTTGTACCTATCATCCAGCTTTCTCCAATGATGACATCTTACATAATTATAGTCCTTTATCAAAACTGGGAAATTGATTGGTCTAGTATAATTAACTAGATTACAGACCTTACTCAAGTTTTATCATATTTTGCGTCCTCTGAGTGTCCGTATGCGTTACTCTTTCCTCCTAGTCGTAGGACTTCCACTCAGCCAGCGTTCCATGTCCCCATTTTATTCAGTGACCCATCTTTTAGTTTCACTTTTGAAGTGGTTGTTCGCGGCAGCAAACTCCGGCATTAACCTATGCCGCCATCTTGGTTCTCTCGAGAGCTATTGTTTTTGCATTAAATCTTTGATGGAAGCACCACAAAACAGAGCAGATTTAAAGACATATTTTTAGAATGGGTCTTAGTCATGTAATTTGAAAGTCTGGCACTTGTATAACCCTGGGTATTTAACTTGCGAAAGCCCAAAATTTTTGCTTTTTTATTTTTTTAATTTGTTTAAACTTTTATAATGAAATAATAATAGGTTCACATAAAATTGCAGAAATTGTGCAGAGAGATTACTTGTACCTATCATCCAGCTTTCTCCAATGATGACATCTTACATAATTATAGTCCTTTATCAAAACTGGGAAATTGATTGGTCTAGTATAATTAACTAGATTACAGACCTTACTCAAGTTTTATCATATTTTGCGTGCACTCTCTTTTGTGCCATCTACACTAATAAAAGAGAAAAATGGTAATTGGCGTACGACGCTACCCTTTCATTGGCTAATCAGGGCTATATGCAAATTAACTGCCAACTCAGATGGCAGTTAACTGACAACAAAGAGGGCGGTTAATTTGCATATGTAGGTACAATGCAGGGAGGCGAAAGGGAAAGCAGGAAGAAGGCCCCTGCCACTGACAGTGATCGGAAACCCAGGGGGGAGCTAAGAGCCCCCAGGGCCGCCTTTGCCCTGCCCCCCAGCCATGATTGGAGAATCAGGTGCCTTTTCAGACCTGGCCAGTGATAGCAGGAAGTAGGGGTGGAGCCAGAGATGGAAGCTGGGCAGGGTCGAAGCTGGCAGTCCCAGGTGCTACGTTAGGCCTGGGCAGGGGCGGAGCCTGTAACCGGGGGGAGCTGGGGGTGCCCTGCCCAGGCCTGACACCTCTGCCGGAGGCCTCAGGCCTTGGCAAGGGACCGATCCGGTGATCAGCGATCGGAGGGTGATGAGGGTCAACTCTTCTGGCGGAGGCATCAGGCCTGGGTGGGGGGCCTGGGGGTCCCCTGCCCAGGCCAGAGGCATCAGGCCTGGGCTGGGGGCAGAACCAGTGATGGGGGGAAATGAGGGTCCCCTGCCCAGGCCTGATACCGATGTCAGAGGCGTCAGGCCTGGGCAAGGGGCCGATCCTGCGATTGGAGGGTGATGGGGGTCAACACCTGAGGGCTCCCAGTATGTGAGAGGGGGCAGGCTGGGCTGAATGACACTCCCCCACACACACATCCAGTGCACAAATTTCGTGCACCGGGCCCCTAGTTGTATATAAGTCTACTACATTTTTTTTATATGTATAGAACCACCATTAATATCAAGATAAAGCACTATTATTATATCCTTACAAAGTAACTCTCTTGTGCTTCCTCTTTATGGTCACATCCCTCTTTCGTTTCCTTAACCCCCAGCAACTACTTACTCAATCATTTCCTCTAGAATTTTGCCATTTTGGGAATACTGTAAAAATGGAATTATGCAGTGTGGAACTTTTTGAGATTGGTTCCCCTTTTTATTAAAACCATTTTAGCTTTTGTGTCACCTCCACCTGTGTTCCAATTGACACAATCACAATACAGAGTTTCTTCCTTAACTTCAGTTGTGTTTGTTCTTCACTATAACTGAGATCTCCATTCTGCCTCTTTAATTAGCTTCAGTCTCCCTTAGAGAATGAAATCTCACCTCAAAACACAGTTGTGTGTCTGAGATCCTTATCATTTCCTTGATTCTTGCCTTCTTCTACCTCATCCTCAGGCGCTATGGCTCTCAAACATCCAACCAATGTGCAGAGTACTTCTAGAAAGTGGTGGCTATCTGTAACCTCAGCCCCATCACTTTTCAAACCTATTTTAGCAGCTATCAGGAAAATAGAATTTCAGAATAGATTGCTTTTACAGGAAACACAACACTTAATAGAATAACCCTATATCTACTAAAGAAAATGAATGCACACATAAAAACCTTACTACAAAGAAAAATTCAGGGTCATATGCTATCCCTGGTAAATATTATTAAACAGGTAAGTAAGATATAAGAAGAGGTAACATTTTCCAACATGTCTGTGACAACAGCACAAACTCGATAAACTCTGACAAGGATATTATGCAAAATAGCAACACAGACTCATTCCTTGTGAATACAGATGAAAAAATATATAACTAAATATCAGGAAATTGAATTCAGCCATTCTATATACAAACATAAGAGCATATCATGAGATATGTTGGTTTAATATCTGAAAGTCAATCTATCTGAAAGTCAATCAAATTAATTGTCTACATTAATATAACCAAAAATACATGAGCATCTCAATACATACAGAAGCATTAGAAAAAATTCAACTGCCATTCACGACAAATGTAGACATCATACAAGAAACAGAAAGATTTTATAAAAGACATCCTCCCCGACCTGGGCCCTGTTCCAAGCTGGTGCAGGAGGCAGCCAATCGATGTGTTTCTCTCACATGGATGTTTCTCTCTGTCTTTCCTCTGTCTTCCACTCTCTCTAAAAATCAATGGAAAAATATCCTCGGGCAAGGATTAACAAAAAACAGAAAAACAGCAACAAAACAAACCTAGTCACAGAAGAGCACATTCTCCATAACTGCATGTCTATACTCTTCAAATACAAGCAAGACCCTTGTCTGGTAAAAACAAACAAACAAACAAATAATCAACTATGGCAGGCTCAGGGTGAGAGTAGAGAAGCCTGATTGGAAACCAGCACAAGGAAATTTTGTATATCTTGATTGGATTATATACATTTATCAAAACTAATTTCATCTAGGATATATGCTTATTATTGTTATTAATTTATACCTGAATATCAAATTGAACAAACTTTTGTCTTGAATATTGACAACTTCCCACATTAGCCAATATTCAATAAATATCTTCTGATACACTTGCTATTTGACTTATTGCCTGTCCTTTATGATGCGATTCTTCCTCCTACCAAAATCAGTTTTTCAAGGCCTCGTACCTCCAAATTCCAATCTTTCCTTTTTTCCAATTGGCCAGATGTTGAGGTCTCACCATGATACAATAGTCCTCTCCAAGTTACTTAAATAAGGACTTATTTACAATAACTAAAAATATAGAAACTCATTTGCCAATTGGAAGAGCTCCCTACCACACGGTATATTCAAACAAATTTAGATGGTCATTTATTCAGTGAATGTTTTGTAATAGCTGTCATACATTTATTACTGTCCTAGGCATTTAATTGTATGGCTTCAACAACTTGTGAATTAATAACTAGCAGCTGCATTAAAAAAAATTAGACTTCTTTTCCTGGTATTTCTTAGCTGCAATAATGACTGTACTTATGTATGTCATGAGCATGAAACCATAGGACAGGATTTCAATCATGATCATTTTTGCACTCAGCAGTTCCTTTAAATAGACTAATTTATTGGGAATTCACATCACTTTTTGAGACAAGAAAAATGCATGTCTCATTATATTTTTATCACATACTGGCATAATGCATTATTTAAATTCTTGTATAAAATAAAATTTATTGACAAAAATATATCAATGTTTATAATGCAAATTCTTCACATTAGGTTATGTATTATAAGGATAATTACATTTTGATGAAATTAATCAGAATATTTTAATTTAAAAGTGCAAATATCA
>NW_006299245.1:6522146-6532357 GCF_000327345.1 Myotis davidii | reverse complement strand
TGTACACTATCAAATGTCTTCTTATAAGAATTAAAGTAAATATTAGCTAAAGAATTCTGTTTGCGCCGAAGCTGGTTTGGCTCAGTGGATAGAGCGTCCGCCTGCGGACTGAGGGGTCCCAGGTTCGATTGCGGTCGAGGGCATGTACCTGGGTTGCGGGCACATCCCCAGTGGGAGATGTGCGGGAGGCAGCTGGTCGATGTTTCTCTCTCATTGATGTTTCTAACTCTCTATCTCTCTCCCTTCCTCTCTGTAAAAAATTAATAAAATATATTTAAAAAATTCTGTTTGCGAAATTTTGAGTAAAAAATAAAATAGTGTTACTTAGGAACATGTAATTTTATAAACTTTAATGTAATGTATACTTTATATTAAATGGAAATAATGTCTATCTTATATTCGATTAAATATAGTTGTCTATCAGTATTGCTAGTACATTGTGATTGAGCATAGTTTAGGAAAATATTTATAATTTTTAACATTTTAGGCATTTTTATTTAATAAATAACTTCAGTGAATAGCATTATAAAAAGTGACCTGTTAAAATTAAAAGGTCCTTAAAATAAGAATGTTACTAGTATAAAACAAAATGAGCAGCTCAAACAGTGAGGAGTAAGTATATAGTGGTCTGTCATGTAGCACTAACTAGCATAGTGATAGCTGTTGCATAAGCCACAGTACAACTTCCCATGTTCATTAAAAAGGCAAATTTACAGCTACAACATTAAAGTACTGATTTTAAAAAGTCTTATCATTGGATGGTGGGCACACAGTGTAATATACAGATCTAATAACACCTGAAACCTATATGCTCATGTTGACCAATGTCACCCCAATCAATTTAATTTAAAAAAAAAGATACCACAAAATTGTAAATACATTAAACGATTAGAAGTGGTGATAAAAACTATTAATTCCCAGCTAAATCTTAAGAGTAATAACATCATAAACAATATTCATAAATTAAATTCTTATTTTAGTTTCATTATCTAATTTATTCTTATGGAAAAATGTGTCTACCATTCCTTAAAATATTTAAGCTTCCCTTGTAGGATTTTCTTGTCAGTGGTGAAATTAAGCATGAATGTTCTAGTTTCATTAAAAAATGTGTTTTTTTTTCTATTTCATCACATTAAAAAATTACTTTATTACATAAAGTTTTGATTCTAATTTCATAAAATTTACCTGTTCAGTCAGTTCAATATTGGAGAGCAAAAGTACCTACTCAAGTTCCTATCTAAATGTAATGTACAATGTGACAAAGCTACAATCATGACAAATGTGTGAAAGAAGTGTATAAAGTCACTGGATTAAATTATTTACTATTTACTACTTGGGTAAACCAAGTAGACTTGGTTTACTTTAATTTCAGTAAAGAACATTATTTTTGTTTTATCCAAGGTAACAAAATTCTAAAGTTGAATTAAAAATAAAGACATTTCATAATAGAATTAGGACACACCTCATTCAATTTCAGTTTTCCTTTTGAATAAAAGAGTACTAAGTCAATATGTTTTGTAGGTGGAAGTCATAAATTAGATGTAAATAATCTTTCAGTTTATTATACTTTCAACATTCTAACAATTAATAAATGGAACTTCCATATGTCAAATTTTTAAAAATTTTAACTGGAAAGCCAGGCATTCAATCTTTCTCTCTGGGAAACAAATTAAGAAAACACTGACTTTTTTTGTTAACTGAGTGAGTTACATTATGGTCATGTTGTGGCATGAATCTTGCTTTTTGGCCTCTGCCCGCATTATCATTCAGAAACTACAATTAACAGAATGTATCTCTTCAGCACAGTACAAAAAGCCTTTTCATATATATTTGAATCAATTTTAATGTGGTTTACTAACTAGACTGTGTACAGATATGTAAATCGTGAAATGATTTACTTTTAAAATTATTTGATTTATGATTGCATTGGTTTTCTAATGTTATGCAAAAATATTAGAAAGGCAACATGATCATGTGTCAAATCAGTCATATAGAAAGATACATCAATGGATAGGAAACTGGTTGCAACAAGTAAAATTATGAGTTGTTTCAAAATAAATAGAGCATATTTTGAGGTACAGTCCTCTTGAGTGATGAAATATCAAAGATTTTAAAATTAAAAATATGTAGATATAAAAAATCTAATGTATATTACAAGGCATGATGATTTTTGTGAACAATAATGGATTGATTTTCATATACTTTTTGTGACATGAAAAATATCGGCTGACTATCACTTCTGTTGAAATGAATAGGAATTACTACCAATGGATTTAATTAATTTGGCCCAATTCTATACAGTATATTCTACGATAACTCATTAAGTGTTATTATTCTCTTCACACCTTGGGAAGTCAGCTTCTCACTAGCCTCCTTATGGAAGTCTTAGCATATGAAGATATCTTTACAGAACAATAAATACAGGTCTATAGTAGAGATGTGCATATACTTTGCAAGAGGATTATTATCTTACAGAGATTATAGAGAATAATGGATCTTGGCTTTGTTTTTCAGCTAAAACTGTAAGTCCATGTTCTCCGCCCTGGACTTGTACTTCCTGACCTGCAGGGAATGTGAAGATATCCTGGCTGCAACACCTGTCCTATACTGCTTGCCATTGCTTGTCTGGCTGGCAGGCAGATGGCCCTTAATTCACCACATGGACACTCAGCAAAAGATGATCTTTCCCTTCCCTACTTAATGGTGCTGCTTTCTTTCCACCCTCCACACTTCCTTCTCTCATTCTTTTTTTTTTTTTTTTCCTTCTCTCATTCTTTATTTGATTTGGTGTTTATTGAATGCCTACTATGTGCTAAGTAATAGATAAAAATATAGTCATGAAAAAGAGACTGGGAGACTAACAAGAAAACTCAAAATTACTATCTACACTAATAAAAGAGAAACACGCAAATTGGGTCACTCCGCTATGCTCACCAGCAAAATTAACCCAACAAAGATGGCTGTTAATTTGCATACCTAGGCGCCCAGCAGCCTGGGTCCCGAGAATATCATCAGCACCCAGGTCACTCCGAAGTAGGCCCCATGTGGGCCCTAAGCAGTGTAGGAAGGACCTGATCCAGGGGGCACCTGGGCAGGGGCGGAGCTGGCCATAAGAGCTGTTGGGAGGCCCCTGCCCAACGCTAAAGCTTTGTCAGGCCTGAGCGAGGGGCCAATCCTGCGATTGGAGGGTGATGGGGGTCGATGCCTCTGGCCGAGGCGTCAAGCCTGGGCCGGAGGAGGAGCTGACCATCGGAGGGGTTTGGGGGTCCCCTTCGCAGGCCTGACACCTGGGCCGGAGGTGACAGGCCTGGACGGGGGTTAGGGCTGGCAATCAGAGGGGCTTTCCTTTGTTCCGCGCTGCCCCCTGGTGATCAGCACATGTCATAGTGAGCAATCAAACTCACGGTCTACCGGTCGAACTCCCGAGGGAACACTTTGCATATTAGCCTTCTATATGTATACTGGAGGCCTAGTGCACAAAAATTTGTGCACTCGGGGGAGAATGGGGGAATCCCTCAGCCTGGCCTGTGCCCTCTCGCAGTCTGGGACCCCTCGGGACATAATGACCTGCTGGCTTAGGCCTGCTCTCGGTTGGCAGAAGGCAGGTCCAATCCCTAGGTGCAGGCCCTGGTCGGGCTCAAAGCAGGGCCGATTGGGGAGTTGGGTGGCCGCCGCCTGTCATGCACAGAGCAGGGTGGATTGAGAGGTTGCGATGCCACCTGTAGTCACACTCAGGGTAGGGACGATTGGGGGGTTGGAGCACCGCCCCCTGTCATGCTGATCCCGGTGCCAGAAGGCCTCGCAGCTCCGCTGATCCCGGTGCTGGGAGGCATATTACCCTTTTACTATATAGGGTAGAGGCCTGGGGCACGGGTGGGTGCCGGCTGGTTTGCCCTGGAGGGTGTCCTGGATCCGGCTGGGGGTCCCCACTGGAATGCCTGGCCAGTCTGGGTGAGGGGCTGAGGGCTGTTTTCAGGCTGGTGGGTGACGGAAGCTCCCAACCGCTCCTTTTTTTCTTTTCTTTTTTTAAATTCTGGGCCAGCTTTAGCTCTGAGGTCCAGCTCTTAGGCCTCTGCTGCTGAAAGCAGGTATCTGGTTTGTTTCGGTTCTATAATCGAAACAATGTATAACTCCAGCTCTGATTCCAGCTCTGAGATCCCACCTCGCTGAAAGCTGGTTTCTGGGGTTTTTTTTAGCTTCTATATTTGTTAAAATGTTTCAAACTGCAGGCTCAGAGGCCTGCAAGGCAGGTGGGGAAGGTTGGTTTCCTCCATCACTGACGCAAGCAAGCCACACGTTAGTTTCAAGCTGCCTGGCTGCCGGCCACTATATTGGCTGGCAGTTAATTTGCATATCTCCCTGGTTAGCCAATGAGAAGGGTAGCAGTCATACGCCAATTACCATATTTCTCTTTTATTAGATAGGATAGATTGCTGTACTGGAATTTAAATCCCTAATTTTTGAATCCTGTATATAAGTATTTATTTTCCTAGGAAATTGTTTAGAAATTAACTGAAAATAGATCATTATAATTATTTAAAGTGTGAATATACCTTTTGAGGACACTGTGTCCTCAAAAGGTATATACACACTTTAAATAATTATAAGGAAAATGTTTATTAAAACACAGTTCACTTTCAAAATTAAGCTATCACCAGTTAAAGTGTGTATACATTTTTTGGGACACACTATATTTTTCTTTTTCTATCTCATTGTAACTTCTTTCCTGATTCATAAATTACTCAAGGGGAAGGAAGAATAAAATAAAGTTTCAGAAAACATGCAGAGTTTGAAACATTTAGCTCATTTACATATAGCCAATGATGAGACCTATTCATCCAGAGACTCTTAAATGTCAATTACATATATCTCTTATTTGTTTGGCTCTCAAAATATTATCAATATTTTAAATTAGTCACTCAGTGAGGTCTAGAATCATATTTTGAAACTACTGAGATCTAATTATAAACTGTTTTTATTCTTTTATCTTTTTTACTAAGTTTTTGAAAATTTGAAAGATAACTTATGCAGCCAAATATTCTTACATTAAAATAATTAACATATTTTAGAGTCTTTTATGCTTATTGCTGAACTTGCATAAACATTTAATTTTTCAATGATGAATTAACTCTTTGATCAATAAAATATTTTAAGAGAGAGGATATAGTTTATATAAATAAAGCACAAGCAGAAATTTCAACTCTGAATAGTTAAACACGAGCACAAAGGGCAGGAAACTTGAGGAGGCAAAGAATGTTGGCTTACTAAAGAATTAGCTGCATAATACCTTGTGGATGGCCTTGAATGGCTGTTTATAGCAGAGCAGAAAAAAGTCAGCCTGAGCTCTTTATCAGTTTTTATCAATAAGCCTTTGTTTGCAATTGGTATAGCATTGTAAATTATTCCTTTGGAAAAGATATCCATAGAGATGAACATAATTTTGCTCTATTGTAGCAGAATTTTATTCTAATCATAGCATGCTCTTTTACTTCCCAAAGTATTTTTGACTTCAATATATTAAACTAATTTAATATTTTAAGTGATTTATTTTAGGGAAATTACGGAAAAATACTTGGGATAAGATCTTAACCAGAGAAAGCAAAATTTAAATGTAACAGCTATTAATAGTTTATGACAATCTGGTTTTCAGTTTATATTGTACTAGAGGCCCGGTACAAAATTCGTGCATGGAGGGTGGTGTCCTTCAGTCCAGCCTGCACCCTTTCCAATCTGGGACCACTTGAGGGATGTCCAATAGCCCTCTCACAATCCAGGACTGCTGACTCCCAAATGCCTGCCTGCCTGCCTGCCTGATAGCCCCCAACAACTTCTGTCTGCCAGCCTAATCACCCCCTAACCACTCCCCTGCCAGCCTGATCAATGCCTAACTGCTTTTCTGCCAGCCCAATTGCACCTAACTGCCCTCCCCTGCTGGCCTGGTCACCCACAACTGCCCTCCCCTACAGGCCTGGTTGCCCCCAACTGCCCTACTGTGCAGGCCTGGTCCCCCACACTACCCTCCCCTGCTGGCCCGGTCCCTCCAAACTATCTTTCACTGCCCGCCTGATTGCCCCAAACTGTCCTCCCTTGCAGGCCTGATTCCCCCAACTGCCCTCCCCTGAAGACCTTGTCCCTCACAACTGCCCTCCCCTGCAGGCCTGATTGCCCACAACTGCGCTCCCTGCAGGCCATCTTGTGGTGGCCATCTTTGACCACATGGGGGTGGCCATCTTGTGTGTTGGAGTGATGGTCAATTTGCATATTACCTCTTTATTATATAGGATATCCAGACACAATGATTATGGTGCAAAAATAAAGTTTTTGTTTTAATGTCGATTAAATAATAGCAAAATTTTTCAGTATTCTAATTATTTTATTCAAGATAATTGTCATTTGATATAATTGAATTGTTTAAATCAAAATTATTTAGTATTGCTTTCTACGTACTCTAAAATTAACATATTCTGCCCTTTAATATGATTTCTGTTTAATACAATTATCATCTAGAGCAAAGATATATAACACAATTAAATGAACTTCTATGTAATTTTTTCAGAGAACAAAGACATTTACATTTAATGTATTGATAAACACATTTGGGGGGGAGGGGGCAATGTCTTAAGGGGCTTCTAAAATGGTTGCCACTTTGTGTGAGCCCTACTTCACACCTGGATTACCTATGAAAATGAATGTCACACTGACTTCTTCGAAATATATGCAGAAAGCCCTGCATACATGCTATCACTTTGCTTTAAGCAATTCAAGTACCACAAACTGTTCAAAATCTGTATATAATTCCATTTTGCATCTAATTAAAAAAAACCCACACATTTGTTGCAGTAAATCACAAACTTAAGCTGTAACTATCTTTTCCACAAAATAAAAGCAAAAATTGTTCTGGAAATTCAATTTCCAGAAACAACTTTATGACATCAAAAGTAAATATATAAAACCCTAGAGCACCTTGATTACCACCTCCCATCATTAATACATAGGAAATCACCTCTCAGCATATTTTGTGCAATACTCATGTACAAAGAAAAAATAAATGAATCTTTCCAAATTAAGTTATTAACCCTAATTATGGACTGGTTGTTCGCTGAGGATGGAAAAGGATAATTAGAGGGATGCTTTGAGGTAAGTTATGGGAAAGGCAAATAAAAGTTTTATTTATCACTCAGAAAACTTCCCAGGTATGAGAATTCAGCAAGTAGAAAGGATTTGGCAAGGCTAGTAAAGTGAAAGTATAATGACTTTAATTTAGACTGATTCCTGTCATGAATCCCCCACCTTCAAGAGTGAAGTGACTGAAACAGGATGATAAATGTACCCCTTTCTGAAACCAGGTTGGTCAGTTTCTTTCAAAGTGCAGTGAAAGACCAGCCCAGATCACTGAGCAATTAATGTAACTACCACACGTTCAACTGCTCAGAGCATTACAGTACTATAAGTGTGCCTTTTATTAGGCTGTCACCAAAGAAAGCTATATGCCTCAGAAACAAGTTTATCCGAAAATGAACAGATAATATTCTTCAAACATTTCAATTGTGGTGATCTTAGTGAATTCATTTCAAAAGCAAAAATTAACTTCAGATTTTGATAACTGTAAAAAGCATTTCTAATATCCATAACCTTGATTATCATTAACCTCACTCATTTTAAAAGCAAACATTTGTCCTGATTATATGTATAAATGTGTATTTTCAAAAGGATTGGCTCAGTACCAACGGAGTAAAGATGCAAGAGAAGAAAAATTCATAAGGCATTAAAACAGGCAAATTTCTACAAGAAAATAAATACAGAGCTTAATATACAGTATTTCAACTAAATCTTTCAGTAATGAAAAGGAAACAGGAAGTACATCATTATTCATTTGACTACTTTATATATATATGACTTCTGTATTTTTTACAAGGCTACTGAAAAAAACAAATTAAAATAAAATATTTTGTGGCAACACATGATTAAAAAGAAATATGCTAAATAAAGTGCTACTTTAAATTGTTAAAGGGTGATCTCTGTTGCCAATAGGTATAGACACACTTTGTTAAGATTGATATCTTTGGTTAATATAGTCAATATCTAGATAAGGTGATACCTTCCTGGTTACCTACATAACATACTAACTAGTATTGCCATTAAAAGAGATAGTCATTTTTTGTATATGTAACTATGGATATAATTGAGGTTACTGATTTTATTTGGATATCTTATATACCATGTTACATTGGACTTTATATTTAAGTTAAATTTATGTTTGTTTTATTTTGCTTTTGTGTGCAGATTAGTAATTTTATTGATGATTTCACATTTGCAAGATAATCTTAGTCAAATTCCATTTATAGTTATAATCCCTACTTAACCTAATGATTTTTTTCCCTTCCTTAGAAAAAATGAAACAAATAAATTGTGAAGGTGGGTTGATCAAGATGGTGACATGGGAGCTCCTGAACTCCTTCCTCTCTTCCCATGGACACACCAAATGTACACCCTGCACAGGGAGAAATTATTTCTGAAAGAAATCCAAAAACCAGTTGACTGATTCCTACACATCGGGCAAATGAGAACACACCTACATTGAAAATGATAGGAAAGGCTGAGACATATTCTCGTCATAAACCCCACCCAATGCAGTGCCATATAATCTGGAGAGAACTCCCAACTCTCAGCTACTCCCTGAGGAATGAGAGGTTTGCAACCCACATTTAGTACCCCAACATTTTAGACTCCCTCCCAAGGAACACATCCCTGAAACACCTAGCTCTGAAAGCCAATTAGGCTTGTGTTCATGAGATACACCAGACCAAGCATGTCAAGATTGCAGCTCGTGGGCTGTATGCAGTCCACAGCGAATATTTTTGCAGCCCAGCCAATATAACAGTATGTAAGAAACCTTTATAAAAGAATTCTTAATGTTTACAATATTCTGTTATACATAATTGTTAATAACAAACTACAACATTCGCTAATGACTGATTACTATACTCATGTTGCATTCATTTCCTAATTGTGTTGCATTCATTTCCCTTACACACATTACGTGCAGGCGCACCATTTCTCTCCATTAATACTAGCAGCAGATATTTTAGCAGCTGATTGCCACATCATTAGTCTTGGACTGACTTATTTGGTGTGCACAACAAGAAATATTTTGCTTTCAGAGAATAAAAAAAATACATTTATTTGCATTATGCTTATTAATTTGTGCAGTTATTCAATGTCTGGTAAGTTCATGTTTAAGAAAAAATATTAATTTTTATTAAAATGTTCTATTATTTTATGTTAATGACTAGAGGCCCAGTGCATGAAATTCATGCACTGGAGGGGGATCCCTCAGCCTAGCCTGCCCCCTTTTACAGTCCAGGAGCCCTCAGGGGATGTCCTACTGATGGCTTAGGCCCATTCAGGGAGTGGACCTAAGCCACAGTCTGGCCTCCCCCTACAGGGGGCAACCGGGATGATCAGGGGAAGGCACCACCCCTATCACCCCACTGCTGCTGCCACTGCTAGCTGCCACAGCCGCCAAGATGTTTTCATCAACATGGACTTCAGTTCCTTCACCATGAAAATATGACAACTTTTGGCATTTTCAAGATGTCTCTTTCATAGAATATGACATTCCTTCATTTCTTTCTTTTTTTATCCTCACCTGAGGATATTTTTCCATTGATTTTTAGAGAGTGTAGAAGAGAGAGGGAAAGACAGAGAGAATCATCAATGTGAGAGGGACATTTCTATTGGTTGCCTCCTGTATGAGCCCTGACCTAGACCCCGGCCAGGGAGGAGGCTGCAACCTAGGTACATGTGGATTCTTATTACACAAGTTACCAAGAACACTGGGAGTGGCATACAGGAGGCTTAGCCAATGAGCAGTCAGAAAAGATGTTTCCTCTGCAGCTCACGCACAGAGGCAGGACTGTTGGCATGCAGCTAGCAGGCCCCCCTATCTTGGCTCCGGGCCTGCTCAAGCTTCTGCCCCGCTTGGACAGGCCCTCCTGGCATGCTCAAACCGTCACTGCGACTTGGGCAGGACCCCTGTTTCCACTCCGGGCCTGCTCAAGTCGCCACAGCAGGCAGGACCCTGTCTCCAGGCCTGCGCCATCCATGGCTTGCCTCACCTTGCAGGCAGTCCCCTCCCACTCACCTGTGCATGCAGCCTCCTCTTGAGTGATCATGACATTACGGCATCCTGGAAAATTTGCATATTACAA
>NW_006299245.1:6517502-6520833 GCF_000327345.1 Myotis davidii | reverse complement strand
TAGGTAAAAGAAACAAGGTACAACTCCAGCTCTGACTCCTGCTCTGAGATCCCAGCTCGCTGAAATCTGGTTTTTGGGGTATTTTTTACCTCCTGTATTTTTTAAAATGTTTCAGACTGCAAGCTCAGAGGCCTGCAAGGCAGGCGGGGAACGTTGGTCTCCTCTGTCAGAGAAGCAAGCAAGCCTCATGTTAATTTCAAGCTGCCTGGCTGCCGACCGCCAACCTGGCTGTCAGTTAATTTGCATATCTCGCTGATTAGCCAATGGGAAGGGTAGCAGTCATACGCCAATTACCATGTTTCTCTTTTATTAGTGTAGATATAGATTACTCATTTACTTAAGCCCTTTATATTCAGCATATCTCTATCCATATGGCTCTGGTAGCCAAAGGTGCTTTTATTCATGAGTCACAGAGGACTGTAAGCAAACAAAGCAGCAGGTTTTTATTATTATTATTATTGTTGTCGCCAACAATATTGTAATAACTATGTATGATGCCAGATGGATAGTAATTGGGGTGATCAGTTTGTAATGTATATAAATATTGAGTCACTATATTATATATCTAAAACTAATGTATTGTTAAAAGTATTACAGATGTCCCCCTTTCTCCCCCATTGATCCCCTCCACCCTGCTCCTGCCACTTTCCAAGGCCTTCACCACACATTGTCTGTGTCCATGGGTTCTGCATAAATGCATATGTTAACACTGAAATAGTGGCATCATAATCAATGGTGAAAACCTGACATTTATTCTTCTAAAAGAATAAAACAAGAATGCTCCCTTTCACCCCTTATTTTCAGCATAACACTAGACATCCTAACCAGAGCAATTAGTCAAGAAAAAAAAGGGGGGGCAACCAAATCAGAAAAGAAGTAAAATTCCTCTCTTTGCAGATGTTATGATAGTAAACACTCCATCAAAAATAGTTACAACAACAAAATTATTAGAAGTAAAAAAAAAAAAAAGAAAGAACAGAATTTCAGTAAAGTTACAGGATAAAAAAATCAATATTTAAAACAAGATGAATTTCTATACACTAACAACAAATTATCAGAAAGAGAAATTAAGCCCTAGCTGGTTTGATTTAGTGGATAGAGCCTAGGCCTACAGACTGAAGGGTCACAGGTTCATTTCCAGTCAAGGGCATAAGCACAGATTGTGGGCTCAATCCTCAGTGTGGGGTGTGCAGGGAGCAGCCGATCAATGACTCTCATCATTGATGTTTCTGTCTCTCTCTCCCTCTCCCTTCCTATCTGAAATTAATAAAAAAATATTGATTGAAAATTAAGAAACAATCCCCTTTATAATAGCATCAGAAATAATTAAATACTTAGAAGTAAATTTAATCAAGGAAGTGAAAGAGCTACACTGCAGAAACTATTAGACAGTGATAAACTGAAAAAGCAAGCATATGAAGATATACTCTATGCTAATGGATTAGAAGAATTACTATTGTTAAAAGGTCAGTACTGCCCAAAGACATCTATAGATTCTGTGTAATTAGAATTGCATTTTTCACAGAAATAGAACAAGTAATCTGAAAATTTATATGGAGCCACAAAAGACCTCGAATAGCCAAAGCAATCTTAAGAAAAAGAACAAAGTTGGAGGCACACATTTCCTAATTCTAAACTATATTACAAAGCTATAATAATCAAACTAATATGGTATTGGGGCCCTCTAGCAACTTCAGTGCGAAATTATAGTTAATTTGCCTACAAATGTCAGTTAGTCATAATAATCTGGCCACTCAGTGTAGATCTATGGAACAGAACACAGAGCCTAGATATAAAACCATTTATAGATGATCAATTAATTCTTGAGCCAAGAATATACATTGGGGAAACTATAATTTCTTTGAAAAATGGTTTTGGGGAAATTGAACATCCACATATAAAAGAATGAAATTTGACCTCTATGTTACATGATACACAATAATTAACTCAAAATGTATTAAAGACTTGAACATAAGACGAGAAACCATAAAACTCCTAGAAGAAAACATAGTAGGTAAGCCCTTTGACATTGGTCTTGGCAATGACTTTTTGAATATGACATCAAAAGCAAAGGAAACAAAAATTAAAATAAACAAGTAGGATTATATCAAACGAAAAAGCTTCTGCATATCAAAAGAAACTGCCAACAAAATGAAAAGATAGCCTATGGAATGGGAGAAAATACTTGCAAACCCCATATTCAGTAAGGGGTTGATATAAAAAATATGAAAATAAATCATAAAACTCAATAGCAAAAACTAAACAAATGACCCAGTTGGAAAACTGGCAAAGTACCTGAATAGATATTTTTCCAAAGAAGACATACAAATGAGCAGCAGGTACATGGAAAGGTGCTCAGCATCACTAATCATCACGGAAATGCTACTCAAAACCACAATATCATCTCACATTTCTTATCATGGCTATTATAAAAAAGCTAAAAAGGTTTAGTGGATGGGTGAAAAAGGAGAAAGGGATTAAAGTGCAAATTTCCAATTATAAAAATCATCACAGGGATGTTAAGTATAGTATAGAGCAGCCGTGGGCAAACTACAGCCCGTTTGAAATGAATAAAATTAAAAAAAAAAAAGACCGTACCCTTTTATGTAATGATGTTTACGTTGAATTTATATTAGTTCACACCTCCCTCCCTATTGAAAACAACAACCGTGCCCTCAGCTACAAGCCCGCTCCACGCGTACCTCCGCACCTTTGTATTTTCCACACTGCGCCTCCTCTGAGTCTCGTATGCTATTCTCTTTCCTTCTAGTTGAAGAATTTCCCCTCAGCCAGTCTTCCTGTGGTTCTGGGCGATGTCTGTTCTGTCTTTTAGTTGTATTTTTGAAGTGGTTGTTCGAGGCAGCTAACTCCGGTGTTTACCTATGCCGCCATCTTGGTTTCTGAGAAATAAGTTTTTAAATGTTAATAAATATCAAATGCTGTTGAAGATGTGTGTGTGTGTGTGGGGGGTAAGGAACCCTTATGGACTGTTGATGGAAGTGGATTTGACACAGCCACTAAGAAAATAGAATGAAAGTTTCTCAAGAAATTAAAAATAGAACTTCTACTACCTCACCCCCTTCCTTCTCCCCCAGGATGCCCTGCAGAAGGAAAATATTATCCCTACTCATTACTAGTCTCATTTTTTTAATGTAGAGGTAACACAGGATGTGTGTAAATGTCAGTAAGAAACCATTTGTCTTATAGGGGCACATGCATATTTTCATTCTAGTTATTCTGATTTAAGCATCCCTTAAATTATGGTTTTGTTGATTTGCCTACATGCTACCTCATGGGAACCACAAATGTAATAGAGCAACCATATAATTTT
>NW_006299245.1:6515951-6517438 GCF_000327345.1 Myotis davidii | reverse complement strand
AAGTTTTTAAATGTTAATAAATATCAAATGCTGGTGAAGATGTGTGTGTGTGTGGGGGGGGGGTGGTGGGAGGAACCCTTATGCACTGTTGATGGAAGTGGATTTGACATAGCCACTAAGAAAATAAAATGAAAGTTTCTCAAGAAATTAAAAATAGAACTTCTACTACCTCACCCCCTTCCTTCTCCCCCAGGATGCCCTGCAGAAGGAAAATATTATCCCTACTCATTACTAGTCTCATTTTTTTTTAATGTAGAGGTAACACAGGATGTGTGTAAATGTCAGTAAGAAACCATTTGTCTTATAGGGGCACATGCATATTTTCATTCTAGTTATTCTGATTTAAGCATCCCTTAAATTACGGTTTTGGTGATTTGCCTACATGCTATCTCATGGGAACCACAAATGTAATAGAACAACCATATAATTTTTTTGTGGCAAATGTTACTTAACTAGATTACAACATTCTACTTTAAGATTTAAAAACATCCTTAAATTATGGTAGATAATTATTTTAGTTGCCTAAGGTAAAGAATTCTTGCCAGAACTCTAAGGCACGTGGTTTGGATGAACTTCTTTTCTTTAGACATGATTAGTTCACTGTTTCCATAGAGCAAGAAGGTTGTGTTTTGTTTTGTTTTTTGTTTTTTTATGAACCCTTTTCTAAAAGTACAAAATCAACAAAGCAGTATTGGACCTATTGCAAATTTTATTCAATATTGTTTTTTAAATCTTATAGTATGGAAATCCTAAAATAGACTTATTTTGATTTTTTGAATTCACTGTAATTGTTAACATAAAAATTGGGGAAGAGATAATTTTCTAAAATAAATGCCTTGGGCCCTAGCTGGTGTAGCTCAGAGGATAGAGCATCAGCCTGTGGACTGAAGGGTCCCAAGGTTCAAGTCCAGCCAAGGGCACATGCTCAGGTTGCAGGCTTGATCCCCAATGTAGGGCATGCAGGAGGCAGCTGATCAGTGATTCTCTTTCATCATTGATGTTTCTATCTCTCTCTCCCTCTTCCTTCCTCTCTGAAATCAATAAAAATATATTTTTTAAAAGATATAAAAATAAATAAATAAAATAAATGCCTTGGTGTGGTTATTTCAGTTATTGCTCTAAACATAATGTGTTTAATTAATATCAGTAATTATTTTGTTGCCTTCATACAACTATTAATGCATTGTATTTTATTAGAAGTAGGAAAATAAATATATATTTCCACAATTTTAAAATAAACTTTAAGGTACCAACTAAATGGTTTATGATTTTTAAGAATGTAGACCCAAGAACATTGTTATTGTAGCATTAAATTATTCTAATTTTATAATGATTGTGACAATAGCATATTTGTTTTTTCAGACCAAATTCAGGTAGTTATTAGAACCTTCAAATGAAATAACTGCAGTTAGTTACAAAAAAAATAACATTTTCTATAAGCTGATTAGTTCCTATTTAGAAGAGACCATATTTTTATTCTTAACATG
>NW_006299245.1:6486019-6515406 GCF_000327345.1 Myotis davidii | reverse complement strand
ATGTAGACCCAAGAACATTGTTATTGTAGCATTAAATTATTCTAATTTTATAATGATTGTGACAATAGCATATTTGTTTTTTCAGACCAAATTCAGGTAGTTATTAGAACCTTCAAATGAAATAACTGCAGTTAGTTACAAAAAAAAATAACATTTTCTATAAGTTGATTAGTTCCTATTTAGAAGAGACCATCTTTTTATTCTTAACATGCTTACATTTTTATAATTATGATCTCTTTATTTTCGAACATATCAATAAATAAATAGATCAGTAAGGACAATATTGGGCAAGAATGTATTATAGTGATTAAATTAAATTAGTTTTTCTGTGGCCCTTCTGCTTTCCTGGTTTTAGCACACAAAACTCCACTCACTATTTCTCCATTGGACTTCCATCTTTCCCTTGGACCATTCCCATTTTCCTTCTTTCCCTTGGACCATTCCCATATCCCACAGAGACTCAGTTGTCAGACTTCTCTGATTCTTAGGTTTAACTTTCCACTGTGCTTAATTCTCTGAGCGGGAATTTCATCTTTATCTCCTCATGCCTTTTTCTTCAGTCAGACTCTGCTTTCATTTTCCTCTTAGCTTAGTCATCTTTACAATTTGGTGACAGAAAAATACCAATAATACTGTTTCTACTGTAGAACTTGCGTTAGACAGGAAGTTCACAGAGCTCATTTCTGCCCACAGCTTCCAGGAAACTCTGGTGGGAAGACCTATACTTGCTCAGGGACTCAGAATTCTCCCTGTTAAATGGAGGATCTAAAGTATGTTGTGTTTAAAATCTTTGCAACTTTAAATATGCTCAATCCACTAACAGTAATAGACTTCAATATATTCCTACTTCTTCAGACTGAATATAATGGCAGAAAAATGGTTTATTCTTTGGACTGTGACACTGTTACATGAGCCCATTAGGAAAGTCCTCTAAATCGGGCTTGAGAACTGTGCACCAGCCCCCATGTTGTACCTATATTTTCCTTCTACTATGCATAGATTTGGCCAATATTTAAAAAATATTCCTTCTAAAGTGTGCTAATGTCACTGGACTCTAGATTAAGGTTGCCAAAAAGTCAGTAAACCAATTGTTTAAAGTGCCTTTGCTTCAAATATGTATTTTGCCATAGATACTTGGGGAGAAATTTAGCCTTTGTATCCGGATTAAACAAAAGGAAATGTACCTAGATTTCATCACGATCCACAATTTCTATCACAGTGCAATTAATTACAAGCACACAAACACTTTGTCTGTTTGCTGGAATAGTCAGCTGGTATTTTTCATCATCATCTTTTTTTTTTTTAATAAGCTGTGGCAAATCCCCTGATCCATGCCCCAAAGCTGAAGAATGCCAGCTTTGAATTAAGAAGTATTCAAATGGATAGAGCTAGGAATTCCTCCCTTTTGGGCAGAGCACAACTATCAGAACAGGTAATTTTTGAATATATCTTACCATTTATTAAATGGGGGAATACAGGCTGCTTGAATACTGTACCTTGATTGTTCTCTGACCTTTGGTGTCCATATCTCTACACCAGAACAAGATTGAAGAAAACAGTCGAGTTTAGAGAGGGAAAGCACACCTGAGTATGTAATACCCTACAACACCCTATCAAAATATCTAAGGAACTGGTTTTCCTCCACCTTACTGATGGTAATGGAAAACAAAAAATTAAATAAACATAAAAAATTGTGCCCATTTACAGTTTGGTATTGTATCAGCATGCCAGAGAAGACTTTTCTGATAATAAAGAGGTTATTAAGATAACTTATGGAATGTTATGATAAATAATTAATATATGCCTCAATAATGTTATAAGAATAAGATATATGAATATGTATAAAGACAAAATGTATAAAAATTAATAGTTTAATTAATAGTACCAGGCAGAATAGGTAACACATAAGATCAATTTATTCTCTCTGAATTCATTTTAGAAAATGCATATACTAGAGGCCCAGTGCACAACATTCATGCATTGGGGTGTGGAGTGGTCCCTCAGCCCAGCCTGTGTCCGTTAGTAGTCCAGGAGCAATCAGGGGATGTCTGACTGATGGCTTAGACCTGCTAGCTGAGCTGCCCCGGAGGAGGGAAAGTCCACTGCTGCTACCCTCGCCAGCTGTCAGCGCAGCTTGTGGCTGAGCGGCGCTCCCCCTGTGGGAGCTCACTGACCACCAGGGAGCAGCTTCTGCTTTAAGCGTCTGCCCCCTGGTGGTCAGTGTGTGACATAGAGACTGGTCATTCCTTCATTCAGTCGATTTTGCATATTACCATTTTATTATATAGGATCTGAATATCTTTATCTTATGAATATATATTTTTACATTTAAATTAATATTACCAAAACTCATGTCTTCTTCCACTTTTTATTTAAATCTAGAAGCTAACTTATTTTTAAATTTTCTTTAAAAAAACTTTTCTCAATAAAGATACTGTTATTATCAAATTAGAGGCCCAGTGCATGAAATTTGTGCACTGAGGGGAGGGGTAGTCCCTCAGCCAGGCCTGTGCCCTCTCACAGTCTGGGACCCTTCAGGGATATCTGCCTGCCAGCTTATGACTGGATGGTCTTCTGCTGCTGCATGGCCTGCTGTTTGAGCTTTAGGAGCTGTTGCATTTGCATGGGCTGGGCCATCGTGGTCTGTCTTGTGAACACCATTGAGTGGGTGAGTTAAATGCAGAGGCAGGCTCACCCTGAGTTCTCTACACTTCCCTGAGTCACTGAGTTGTTCAGACTGACTGCCTTCTACTGAGAATGGCACTGGGATCAGGGCCTAAACCAGCAGTTGGACATCCTCCAAGGGATGTAGCAGTGCACCAAGTGGCCAGGAAGGAGCGTGAATCAGGGCTGGGCCCCATGCCGCTAACACTCATCCTGGACCACTTTGCCTGCTGCCACCATTCGGTAGCACTGCTGCAGAGTCGGGAAAGGCTCCCGCCATGGCAGCTGCACCTGCCAGCCATGAGCCCAGCTTCCGGCTGAGCAGCGCTCCCCTTAGTGCACTGACCACCAGGAGGCAGCTTCTACATTGAGTGCACATCATAGTGACTGGTTGTTCTGATCATTCCACCAAAACGGTGGCTTAGGCTTTTATTATATAGACTAGATGCCCGATGCACAAAATTTGTGAAAGAGTAGGCCTTCTTCCCCCCAGCTGTCAGCACCAGCTTTCCTCTGGCACCTGGGACCCAGGCTCCCTCTGGCACCCAAGACCTAGGCTTTCCCCCGGCTGCAGGCAGGCATCGGGACTTGGGCCTGCCTGCAGGCACCCGGAACCTGGGTTTCCTCACAGCCCCAGCTTCATCCAGAAGGTTGTCTGGAAGGATGTCTGGTCTAATTAGCATGTTATGCTTTTATTATTATAGATAAGGTTACTTTCCTGATTGTGCTGGGAACTATAGGTTGTCCCAAAAAATTGTATACATACAATGTGAATACTTATAAGGCAGTGTTTATTAAAATACATTTCATGCCCTAACTGGTTTGGCTCAGTGGATAGAGTGTTGGCCTGCGGACTCAAGGGTCCCAGGTTCGATTTCAGTCAAGGGCATGTACCTTGGTTGCGGGCACATACCCAGTAGCGGGTGTGCGGGAGGCAGCTGATCGATGTTTCTCTCTCATCGATGTTTCAACTCTCTATCCCTCTCCCTTTCTCTCTGTAAAAAATCAATAAAATATATTTAAAAAATACATTTCATTTTTAAAGTTTAGGTATCAGCTAATGAAATGTGTATGCATTTTTGGGACACCTGTATTAAATAAAACTCTCTTTACCCCAGTGAATCTATTACTACTTTAGTTAATTATCTTACTTCATGAATTACTACTTCTTTTACAGTTTACTAAATAACATAAAGTCCCCCCCCCTCTAAATTGTGAAGAATTACATTTTCTGGATTTGAAAATTTGGCAGAATTTGTCTTTTTCCACAATGCTACATTTAACACAACACAGAGGTGACACACATTCATTACTGCACTCAGTCCTTTAGATTTCTCAATTTCAATGTATAAAACCCAAGTTAATTTCATATATAAAACATGTAACAGAAAACTTTAATTGTTACTTATTCCCCATTGCATTCTATATAGTTTATCTTAATTGGATGGTGTTACAAAGACTGAAATTTAAGTACTTCAGCATTAAAAATTAGGTATAGAATGAGTTAGTCAAAGTTACAACCTAAGGCAGTGAATATTCTAATTAAAAATCTGCACCCATGAGTGATGGCTTAGCATTATATCAGAAATATCTTAATCTATAAATTATTCAGGTTTTAATCCTAAATTATTAATATCTTGATGTAAACCAGATGCATTAATAATTAGAATAAATGATAGTAATAGTTTAATAGCATGATGGATGTTAGAAATGACTTCCCATCGGTAAAATTAAAAGTATTCAAATCCTGTGGGTTTGCTAAAATTCTTTAGAGACACTTTATTCCTTTTCATGAACAGTGTATAAGACTCCAGTCAGGTCTACAGCATTTGGGAGCAGAACCCTAGATTTGATTTCCCAAATGATACTATGTCCTGGTTGCCTGGACAATTAGGCTAATTCCCAGTGATCTAGAATAGTGTCAAGTGAGCATGCCATGGAGATAGCCCCCAGAAAGACAGTAGTATATTCTGAATCTTGCCAGTCTGTATGAAAGCTTTATTCCTCCTTAGTAATGAATGATTATCTAGGACAGAGGTTTTCAACCTGTGGGCCCTTTGGCGGTCAAACAACCCATTCACAGGGGTCGCCTAAGACCATCCTGCATATCAAATATTTACATTATGATTCATAACAGTATCAACATTATAGTTATGAAGTAGCAATGAAAATAATTTTATGGTTGGGTCACAACATGAGGAACTGTATTTAAAGGGCCAGAAGGTGGAGAACCACTGATGTAGGACATATCTGTCCATGTGGAAGATCTGATCTGAGAATTTGCCAACTTTCCTTAAAAGCTGGTGGTGATGTTAGCAGACTAAAGTCAAACCACCAGAAACTTTGAGGGCTACTAAGGAAGACCTAAGAGCTGTAAACTTTTTTTAGTTTGGGTTAGTTTTCAAGAGTCTCCTTGGTGATCACCTTGAAAGCGTGGGTGCAATTTTAGATGTAGAAACAGGAACATCTGAATTGTTCTGCCAAAAAGGAGGAAGCATCTGAGATTGGGGGTGTTTAAGAAACAGAAACAGGGACAAGGGAGCTGAAAGCTATGAGGAACAAAGTGGAGAACCTGGGTCTCCACTGCTACAGAGGAGGAAGAGACAGGTCAGCCGACCTGTATGATGAGGAATTTTAAAGCATTTGCTGGGGAAGATGTAACATAAACTTCCTCTTCCTCTTCTGCTATGAAATCATTAGGAAAATACACATTGCTCACTCATGTTTTTGGAGCTGGTCACTTTTCTTCTGAAAAGCGTACAATGGTACTGCTTTCTGCATTTTTTTGTATCCAGGGGCAATACTAAAGGCCACACCCAGGGCAGTTTACATTTCGGATCCAAATATACTTAAACGTAGACTCTTAGGGATTAATGTCATTTTTTGTCCCTGTGTTTATATTTGATTATCCTTGAGTACAACAAATAATTTATTTTTCCACATCGATTACATTAATAACACATGTGGGTTGCTGGATTAGATTGAGAGGCAGCAGACCTGAATTCTTGACAATGTTCTCTTTCAAACCGGGTCAGAAGTATATTTAATCTCTGAAGTCTTTGTCTCAACATTTGCAGAAAATGTTTGAACTGCCCTATCTTTAAGAATACATTTAGTTCTATTCACTAACATCCCATTATATGTTTATACGGTATGCAAACTCAGTGATTCGGGTAGTAAAGCTCTTCTAGTTCTTCTGGGCTCCAACATTCCACTAAGCTTTAGAATAGATTAAAAATGCCTGTACACATTCTTCTCTTATCACAGTGTATTACATTTTTATCCTATATAGTAAGAGAGGAGTATGAAAATTAGGCCGGGACTCTAATGTCAGGACCACTTGGCAGGGAGGGGGGAGTGGGGCCTGCAGCCGGGACGTGAGCCTGTGGTGCCCGCTCTGGAGTGGGGGAGCTAATGACCCACAGGCTCCGGTCCTCCTCCAGCAGGCCTTTCCAGCAGGCAGCAGGTGCTGAGACCAGGCCGGGTCTCTGGCCACAGATCCACAGCGTCGCAGAGACCGACTCTCCCAGGCCACCCGGAGGCCATGAGGCTGGACTGCAGGGTGCCCGTTCAAGATGTGACACAGAGAGGGGGTGCAGGAGGGAATCCAGAGAATGGGATGTGGGGGTTCAAGACTCACTTCCTTTGGCCTTTGTCCTTCTTGGCCGTGGCCCTTTTCTTTCGGGCCTGGAGCGCAAGCACTGCAGGAGAGGGGGATGGATGAAGGCCGAATGTGGAAGAAAGGAGGTGACCCAGGTGAGGCTGGAGACCTAGCAGAGGTGCGAGGCTGGACTGCAGGGCTGCCTGAGGGGCGGCTCCCCGGTGAGTGCCGCAGCTTCAGCGAAGCGGCTGGCCAGGAGGCGGGCAGCCCCAGGGGCGCAGAGCCGCAATGCACCATCCCTCTATGAGGACACCCCACACAGGCGCTGCCTTCACCAGCAGGCTCTGGGCGACATCTGCAAATGCTACTGCAACCTCTAATATTCTGGGCAAAGAACTGACCCTGTGCCCCTCTGGGTACCAGGCTTGCTAGGAGTGTGCTGTCACCAATGCCACAGATCAAAGGCACAAACCTGGCAAGGCAGGGTGCACCCCAGGGAGCTGGGGCAGGGGCAGGGGGCCAGCAGGCAGGGATCTGCCTTGCCTGCAGAGAGCAAAGAGGGAGGTTCTGCAGTGGCCCCAAGACGCGGGTGGCTGGGCGGGGAACAGGGGACATGGAAGGACTCCTAGCCAACCCGCAGTCCTGAGGCGGGGGTTGAAGGGCGGCGCCACCTCAGTGGAGGGGTGCCGCACTGCAGGGTACCCCACTGACTGACACAATTCAGAGAAGCTGCCTGCGCTGACCCGGCCTTGCAGGCCCAGCGGCCTTCGCACTTCAGAGGCCGTGACTGCTGCTCCCGCCTTGGCCCAGAAGCCCATGCCTGCCCTGCTGCTTGGTGAGTGTGAAGCCTAACACTGCTCGGGAGAAGCGGGGGCAGTAAAGAATGGGGGCGGGGGCGAGGAAAGAATGTGGAGTGCCGCGATGAAGAGGTGCTGGAGAATGAGGCTTGGAAGCCTCACGGGGAGGTTTGTTCTGTTTGCCAGGCAGCTGCCCCTTAGAAAGGGCGGAGAGCAGGGCTGTGAGGGCTCCTGCTCCAGGAGTCCAGTTCCGCAGCCAACTGGAATTGGCCTCAGTTTCCTGGTCTGTATAATGGATTAAGCGTGTCCCAGTGCCTTCGCTGAGGTTTGAGGGCCAATTGAGATACTATATAAAGAAAATGAGGGAAGACGTGAGAAAGGAAAGGAAGGAGAAGCAACACAAAGTTTGCAAAGTTCCTTGCCAAAGCCATGGTAGTGGTGCTAAGGCAGAGGCAGTTAGGGGTGATCAGGCCAGCAGGAGGGGCAGTTGGGGGCAAGCAGGCCAGAGGTGGGGGCAATTGGGAGTGAGCAGGCTGGCTCGAGGGGCAGTTAGGGATGATCAAACTGGAAAGGGGGGACAGTTGGGAATGATCAGGCCAGCAGGCAGAGTGGTTAGGGGTGATCAGGCAGGCAGGTGAGCAGTTAGTAGCTGGTGGTCCCAGATTGTGAGAGATGTCCAACTGCTGGATATCCTGTGGGATCAGGCCTAATCCTGCAGTTGGACATTCACTGAGGGGTCTCAGATTGGAGAGGGTGCAGACGGGGTTGAGGGATAGTCCCCCCGCCCTGTGCACAAATTTCGTGCACTGAGCCACTAGTTTATAATAAGTCTAATGGACTAGCTAGAAAAATAAAACCTTACCTATTAAGTTGGGGGATTCTCTATACCTCTACTGTCCCATAAGATTTTTGTGATGATGGGCACATTCCATAATATAGAAACAGCCACATAAGGCTACTGAGAACTTCCTTAAAGTGTAAATAAAGTGTTTTTGTTGCCTTATTACATCAAAATATTCACTATACTTATCAGATAATTAAATGTTGCTAATGAAAAATAAAATGCTAGAAGAATAACTTATTGAATTAATATGATTCTAGAGAAAATACTGGCTTTTCTAAGCAAAACAAAATCAAATGTAATTTTTAAAGCTTGGCAAATTTTGATGCATAAAAATTTAAAAGTTCTATATAGAAAAAATAAAGGGTTAAAAAAATGATGAAATGTGAATTGTATTGGCAGCACATATAGAACATACAGCAACCATAAGAGCAAACAGCTTGTTTTCTCAGGTTAAATAACATATATACAAAACAACAATAAAATAATATGATAAATAAAGCAATTAAAATTAGAAAAGATTCAAAAGTGTAGCTTTTAGAAAAATAGTACAGCTATATGAGTATATTTTTAACCTCATTTATACATAAGTATATGCAAATAAAACATGAACTATACAAATATGAAAAGTTGGCTAATATCCAGTACTGGTAAGACCATAAGGAAATAAGAACCCTCACAAATTTTTGGTGGGGGTATAGGTGGATGCAAATGTTTTGAGGGAATTTACTCATATATATCAAAATGTCTAATTTATGTACTTAATGTTCCAACATTTCACATCCATTAATATGGTCTTGGATAGACTCACAATAATATATCAAAGCATATGTTCAAAAGTTTTTATAGCAACATTATAATGAAAATAAATTAGAAATAAAGTTAATTACCAATAAGGAAAAAAATGGTTAAATAAATTATAATGTGTTAATATAATAAAATATATGCTATATTGTTTATAACAACATATGTATTATTGATGCAGAAAGATCTCATATAATATTATTACTGGATCATCACAAACATATTTGTATACATTTGTATACATTGCATTATTCTAGTGGAATACATAAGAAATCCTACAGTGGTTAATTTTTGAGAGAATTCAGAATGGTTGCCAGAGTGGTGGGTATTTTAAATCTCCACTTATAATTTCTGAACCATTTCAATTATTTATGTTACTTTTATGTTAAAATAATAATAAACTTGCAGTTTTTAAGCATATCAATAATAGAAATTACACAGAAGACGTTGAGGGTAAGTACACATTTGGTGAGCTTGAGGAACAATAATATTATAGGTAAATATTCTGGGAAACTGTAGAGCCTATTATATATGATATAGGCATTAGTTATTTGAGATATCAGTTACTTATTACTTGAATATTCCTAATTGAGATAATAGTAAATATAAAAACATATGAACATTGGCTGTAAAATTACTTATAAAAACTATAGTTACATGATAGTTTGGATGATTGGAAAAGATCTTTATAAGCTGTAAGAATAAAATAAATTCAAATATAATAATAAATGTAAAGCCTCAAATATTTATTCCTGGCTTTTAGATTAAGTAAAACTAAAACACTAATTATAATAAATACCTATGAGAATTTTTTTCTAGGTGCACATTGGAGATAATCCAGGTGAAATAGTATTTTGAAGAGAATCAGAAATTTTCCTTCCTAGGGACTATTGATTTTCTGGCACAGAGAGACCATTTTTAAACATATGATTTACTCCTAAACATATCTAGATTGAATTGTGTAATCTGATTTACCAGAAGGGAGAGGTTTGTAGCTGTCTTTTAATCTGATTTTAAATGAAATTAACTCAAGTGGCAATAATTGTTTATTATTACGTGTTTAGAAAATAGAAGACAGTAAATATTTGTGGAAGAAATAAACAAATTAATGAGTGAGTATATTATCTGTATTTAATACATTATAGTTATTAAATAATAACAATTTCTTATTAAGAAACAAAAATATATAAAATACTATACTCATCCATCTCTATGTAGGCCTAACACACAAACACACACACAATGAAAAAATAGTTTAAAAACTTTAACACTATTATTTAAAATAAAATTAACATATGCAAAGTGAGTTGATGGCCAAGTCCAGGGTATACTGAACTAAAGTCCTAAGATATATACTCTGGTTTCTCTTCAGATCGCATAAATCTTCCGCCTTTTACTAAGATAGTTGATAACTGCCTAAAAATTAAACAAATAATAGATAGGACTTGCTGATCTTATTATATTCTTTCTATAAAAAAAACTTGATTGAAGACTCAGTAATAATCATGCTAAATTATAAAAAAATAGAATCAATATTTTATTTTGCTATGAATTTTTCCATGTTGAATTTTTCATGATTAGATTATCTAAAGTATTGGAATAGTTGTATTTACCCTTTTGAAAAGTTTACAAGTCCCATATTTAGTATTTTCAACCACACTTTATAAAAGGTGGACATATTTGGACAAATATACATAATACCACACTACATAAAAGAGGGCCAATGTAAATATAATCACATATTTTTATTTAGAATTCTTATTTAATTCTATGCCTGTTGTGTCTGTTCAGTAAGCTATAACTACATATTGTAACATGAGAAGAAACATTGTTCAGCTGAATAAATGTTTTCAAAAAATAGTGATATTATGCCCTGGCCGGTTTGGTTCAGTGGATAGAGCATCGGACTGCGGACTAAAGGGTCCAAGGTTCAATTCTTGTCAAGGGCATATGCCTGGGTTGCAGGCTTGATCTCCAGTAGGGGGCATGCAGGAGGCAGCCAATCAACGATGCTCTCTCATCATTGATGTTTCTATCTCTCTCATCCCCTTCCTTCCTTTCTAAAATCAATAAAAATATATATATTTTTAAAGGTGTGATATTTTTACATGCATACATATGTTCTCTAGTATAAGAAAAAACAACACAAGTTTAAAACAAACATTCTTTGTTTTTCTAGTGGTAATAACCTGTAACACAAATCAGTTTGCTAATGGGCTGCCCAGGAATAAAAATCTCCATAAAACACTCATATAATCTAGAAGACAATAACACTGTCAGCCTGAATTAAAATGCCATCAGCAGATCCAGTGTGTTGAAAATAAGAAGAAAAGGTAAGTATAAGGATCAGAACTATTTGGGGGCATACTGAAATTTCACTTCTCTGGGCCATTTTCTTCATGTCTATCAGCCTTTGTAGTAGGAAACAACTTTTAAATCTAAGGTATATAGCAGCATACTCACTTAAAGATATGCCATGACTTTTTCTTAATTGAAAGACTTTCTCATTCAAGTTCAGTTCTTAAAAACTGCAATATAGGATTTCAGCCATAACAATTTAGGTTTCAGGCTACTTGTGTCTTTAGCACATATTTAGATTCAGGAAGAAAAGTTAACTGTATTTGTGAAAATATAATATGACTAATAAGATATGCATTGAAAACAGGTTAATAAACTATTCTTTTTTTATAATCATATTAAATTAAAAAACTTACCGTCACAGCATTCTAAAGCTTTTATAATTTAGTTAGTATATAAATACCTAGGGGCATATAAGACAATTTACCAAATTGTGATACAATTTAGTTGTTTATTCAAATATACAGGATATAAATCTAATTTGTGTCAGACTGTAATCAGACTAAATGATTATTGAAATTGGAAAGATTAAGGGTATAATAAAAGAGCATAATAAAAGCAACCTAAAACAAAAATACTCTTGGTGAGCCAGGAAAGTTGTAATTAATTATATTGGAGAAAATCACAATAGTAACACTTGAGTAGTATGTTAATGAGGTCAATTCTACTTTAATTAAAAAAAACTTTTTGAAGTGTAATTGTGTAGAGAAATTTGCACTGTTTCAGAGATGTAACTAGCTAAAACCTTCAAGAGAGTACCATTTTGTTTCTTCTAAATAACAGCACCCCTGGGGAAAAAAAAAATGTTTCTCAAGATTCAGCAACATATTCATGAAGCAGCATGTGTTTATTTCAAGGCCTGCCATTCCCGAGAAATATGGGCCCTAGCCTGTTTTGTTTGTGACAGGTACTAATATCCCCAAATTGAAAAGAACCATAATTTTAATTTTAACTATGTCCCGTCCCTATTTGGTGAATTAAGTCTCAAGCTTTGAGAGTCTTGCTTCATGAGCAAGCTCACCTTTTGGTCATCCAAGCAATTTAGCTGCAGAGCAGCCTGAGTAGCAATGGTAGTGCCTGAATCTGTTGATGCCTGAGGAAAGGAGAGTGAGACAGTATCTAATTTGAATAGGACGTGGGTGGTGGGCAGGCGTGCTAGGGTGAAAGGATGGGGCTTAGGCGATTGCTCATAAACATTTCATGTACACAACAGGAGTCTTAGTAAGAGATTTACTTGAGAAGGGTGGAGATTTAACTTGAAGGAGAGGCCAAAATGCCAGGGCTGTAGTAAGCCTATCTCCTGGTAGTAATCTTTCTTCACAGACAAAACTGATCTCCCAGGAAAGCCCATTTGGTTAAGTTTCACAATATTGGTGATACCTGAATGACTTAGGCTTGAATCAGTGAGACAGTTTCAATTGGATAGAAACACAAAGAAACCCCACGCAATCCCATTTGTTTAAAAGCTCTTTAAAGTTCATTGATACTATAAAACACCAAAGGTAAATTTACTTAGTTCATTTGAAACTTGAAAAGAAAGATGGGTGGGGGGATAGTCTGAGGACCTTCATCTCAACGGGGAGTCATAAATCAGCCTCATACGCAAAACATAAAAGGAACTTATTTCACTCAGAATGTCTCCTAATTTTGTAGTTCTGTAGATGAAAGGCCTTTCTATAGAAACTGAAAAGGATATTGTAATAGAGGCGCTAGCATAAAACCATATAAATTTAATTCTTTCATATGGCTTTTTAAATGTACCAATAAAATTGAGTAGCTTATAACTACCTTGTAAGCAACAGAGTTACAAATGGGACTGATTTAAAAGTTTTCATTATCCAGTCCTCATGATTCTTAAAGGTAATAAAAGAAGTAGGTGTTAGTGGAACAAAACACAACAAACCACCTTAATAATAAGCCAGACTTGAAACCGGCTCTAAACATGATGGGGCTGCATGGATGGCAAAGGATTCTTAGCAAGATGTAACAGGGCAGAATTAACGTTGGAGCAATTATTTTGGCAGTATGCTCCTTTTCTTTGAGTAATTTATAGTCTTAATCACTTATAGGCAAACTCAATAATTGAGGCAATGCTCTAGATTTTTAGACTTAGTAACTTTGGCAGTTAGTAACATCAGCACGGTGAATGAAAATCCTTTACACATGACTTCTTCCTCCACAAAGGAAGTTCCTATAGATTTTGTTTTTGTAATCTTTGATTTTTCAACTCAACAAAAGAAAAGAGATCTGGCTTTTGAAAAGAAGCCATTGGAAAGGAGCCATAGACAGGTGTTAACAAGCCTAGGCCTGCTTTTCATCCAGAAAGCAATGGATTTATTTTCTTTTCCTTTGTGCTGAACAATACATGTGGGAAATTAGACCTCAGGTTCATGTGAAATAGAGACTAAACTAGATTGCTAATCAGCATTCTGAGTTATGGCCAAGAATGTCCTTCCTGTATTATCCTGAGCCCGAGTACACCGCAAAAACATATAAGAATTGGTTGATTAATATGGGTGTGGAAAGCGGTTTCATGTCGGTGGGCCAAGATTGGTCTGATGAAATACTTCATTGAAGTGTTTGTCTCAAAGAGCATGTTCTATATAGTGAAGAACCTTTCATAAAAAGCTATATAAACATCATTAACTTGAGAATACTATGAATATTTTTTTAGAGTCAGATTCCAGCTGGCATGTGCTTCAAGTCCTTATTCTCATGCTCTTTTATTTATACCTCTTATGATGTAGTATCATATATTTAAATATCTATCTCTATTATTAGATTGTGAGCTCCTTAAGGATAAGAACTAAATTTTATTTATCTTTGTAATCAAACAACTGTCTTGTGCCTGGTAGATACACTATTTAACAAAAAGTGATCTTAATATGTAGGATATAGTCAGTACTGTTTATTGAATAAATAAATTGAGTCTTGAGAGAATGCAGGGGTCCAGCCCCGGGGGTCCAGGGGTTCCCAAAGGTGTGGACGGAGTCAGCGAATTTCCACTGTTCTTGTGAGTTTCACTTGTTTTTGTTCTTGTTCTTGCTGCACTTCCCTCAGACCATTAGCTTCCCAGGTAAGATCTAGGGAGCATCATAAGGTCAAGCCTAAATATGCTAAGAGGACTGTGCCCTCTAAGCTGGGACGTGTTTGTGACTTTGCCAACAGGTCAGTCCGAGGTTTAACCCTATAGCGGCTCCCCGCAAGAGAAGAAATATATTTCTTGTCTTAGGCAATTTATAAGTTAGGCACCAGCTTGTATTATTATCCCAAATCTTCCACAGTCTCTCCACTTAGAAGTAATCTAAGAACTTCTATTAAAATCTTTAGTTAAAATAACTGTCTCAATAAAAATAACTGACTAAAGATTGAGTTGTAAAGGTGAGGAGGATGGGGAAAATACGGGAACAAGAGCCTTCAGGATGGATTTAGCAAAGTATTTTCATCATACCATAAAAATTCTACAAAGTGAAGATTTATGGGATTGCTGACTCGAGTTTAGGGACTGTTTAGCTACCTGCAACATTTTTTTATGCTATACTTTTAGATAATACATAAATGTTGAAAAAATGATAGTGTAGTTAGGTGGTAGGTAAGTGAACAGACTACCACACAGACAGAAGTCAAGTTGATGTTATGCTGTGCCACAGGCTCTATCTTTGTGTCTTCAAACTTAAAATTAGTATTTGTGATTACTTATCAAAAAAACTTATCAAAATTTTTGAAGACACAACATTGGGAAGGCAAGTCAGTACAGTGAATTTATGCTGCCAAATAACATTAACAGTCTGATCAAATCTAACTATATTTTATCTGCACACACATATATGATGCATTTTGAAAAAAGGTATTGGGCTTTATTGGAAGTTACTTCAACTTAAGTCAACAGCATAATATCAAATGAGCTAATTGAGGTAACACACACATTCCCCGGTATTTTTACTCATTTTCATTCTCTAGAGGTATCTTAGTCCTCTTCTATGGTTAGCCTAGAACCTACTTTGTACACTATGTATTTGTGAATACCACACCAAGAAGGAGGTTGAAAGTGCCCAAAGTTGTTCAAAAGAGAAGATCTTGTATAAAAAGAAACAATGTATGAGGATGTTCTGTGGGGAAAGGGGATCATACAAAAGCTGTTCATAAAGGCAAACACTATGCTCTAGATCAGTGTTTTTCATCCATTTTCATTTCATGGCACACGTGAACTAATTACTAAATTTGTGACACACCAAAAAATACATTTTTTCTTCTTCAGAATATAAAAATATTTTAGTCACTTTCTCATATCAATGAAAGTTTTTGGCGTGCAAATCAATATTTTTTTCTATGCCATGTTTTATGATCAATCATGGCAATTTCAAAGTTTAGAAGAACCGATTTGTAGATCTAATTTCATAGATTCTTACTGCTTTAACCTCAGTTAACTTCAGTTCAATTCCACTTCTGTCTTTCATATCAAAGATTTCACTCAAAACTTTCTTATTACAAAAACCATGTGTCTCAGCATAAACCATAAGCCTTAACATTTTCATCTCTTATCATTATAGTTATTTCATGCCATAACTTGCATAACCTGCTCTTTGACCCCAGAGAAACCCATTGCTTGGGCATTATTCTAATCAATATTATCAACCTTTTGATATTAGAGAAAATCTTAGAAGTGCCTAAATTTTAGTCACTATAAATTAATGAATTTTATTTTACCTGGACTACAGGAATGCTCAACCATTCTTTTTTTAAAAAATATATTTTATTGATTTTTTACAGAGAGGAAGGGAGAGAGATAGAGAGTTAGAAACATCGATGAGAGAGAAACATCGATCAGCTGCCTCCTGCACATCTCCCACTAGGGATGTGCCCGCAACCCAGGTACATGCCCTGACCGGAATCGAACCTGGGACCCCTCAGTCCGCAGGCCGACGCTCTATCCACTGAGCCAAACCGGTTTCAGCATCAACCATTCTTTTCTTTTTCTTGGTCAGTTACTTTTTCCTTCCTGTTCAGCACTTCTTTCATTTTAGACTTTCTTCACAAAGCCCTCCTTCATTCACTTAAGAACTTGATGTACATTTTAAAAATAAAATTGAGATTATGACTCAGCTATCCTTTGGATAAAATAATTTATATCTGTGCATGATTATATTTTCTTCTCCCAGGATCAGATTATGAGACTTTCTTCATATTCTGAGATAAGTTAAAGCAACTTCTCTCTCCTCATTATCTTCTCTCTCTTCTAGGATCTTTGTCAAGTTTATCTTCTATCTCCTATATATTTAACTTCAAATTTCTACTGGTTCTTTGCCTTCAATCTACATATATCTCAGCCCTAAGTCTCTTTCCAAGGACTCAATTGACACCAATCTATTTCTTCACAGTGTCTCAGTGGCCTCTTTTTTAAAAATATATTTTTATTAATTTCAGAGAGGAATGGAGGGGGAAAGAGAGATAGAAACATCAATGATGAGAGAGAACCATTGATTGGCTTCTTCCTGCACACCCCCTACTGGGGATGGAACCCACAACTCAGGCATGTGCCCTTCACCAGGATGGAACCTGGGACCCTTCAGTCCACAGGCTGATACTCTATCCACTGAGCCAAACGAGCTGGGGCTCAGTGGCCTCTTCATTCATTCTTCCCAGTCTCCCTTTCAGCTCTGCCATCAGATTTCTATCCTTGAACTATTCGTCTTTTTTTTCATGTACGGTACTTAGCCTTTTTGGCAATATCATCACTCATGATTTTAACACAATCCTGTAAGTTCAATAGCTACAAAAGGGTATTTCCAGGTTAGAACCTGAATCTACCTGCCAGAATAGTTAGCAGTATCTCAAACACAACATGATCAATGCAAATTTCACATCATCTTCTGATTCTCATACCTGTTATTCATGTACAAAATCTCAGTTAAGGAAACCTCTCTCTACAGAGATGTTGAGTCCTGACCCCTGTGAGTCAACTTAGACCTGCTTTCTCCCTCACACTCAATTTATCAAATGCTGATGATTATGCTTTCAATGATCTCTCCTTTCTTTTCCTATATCAACTGCCCTAGTTCTAAGCTTTCATTATTTATTACTTGGACTATTGAATTAGCCATTTAATTGGGTTCCTTACTTTTATTCCTACCTGACTTTATTCTACTTTTGATTACATTACATTGCTAAATAACAGAACGTGAAAGCATATTTGTTTTATATAAACAAAGTCCAATTTAGGTATATTTGAAAGTAGCTTCTAGGCAACTAACCACGTTTCTATAATTGGTGAGTATTCTGGCATGTCATTTATCATGTTACCATATATAGAATAACATTAGTATGTTAAAATAATAATTCATCATCCCCAAAGCTACTCTCCTACAAGCTACTTCCTAGGAAATGTAGCTCTGTGAAAATAATCCCTCTGACTTTAAGTAGAAAGGTGTTTTTCTGAACTGTATTTTAAAGTGTTATAATTCTCTATTTGGATCAGATATGAATATAATGGCATATGCCCAGCCACTACCACTACCCCGATAAGTGGAACCACTCCAACCTTTCATCAGGGTATGAGTGATCCATTGACGTGCACTGTGAGAGAAAATCTGTTTGAACTCCCATTCCACTCCCACTGTTGGCGCCTTTGACAGCAAAGAAATTTAGCCTGGCTCAAGAACAACAGGACTAAAATAGCTTCTGAATGTGGAAGTTAAGGAGAAAATAGAATGAGTTTCTGACCTTGGGAATTAGAAAAAACGTTTAATTTAATCTGTTTATTGGGCCTGTAGTTTAAAATAGATCATGAATCCTTAGTGGTGAGAAACAGCAAACAGAAGGTATAGCTTTGACTTAAAAAGTTTGAACTCAGAAAAGCCACAGAATGAGAATTTCCTAAAATAGTTCCCTCCTAACTTGAATGATTCCTGTATCTAGTTAAATCCTGAACCACTTTTTTTTTGCCCATCAAAAGTTTATATCTCGCCCTAACTGGTTTGGCTCAGTGGATAGAGCGTCGGCCTGCGGACTGAAGGGTCCCAGGTTCAATTCTAGTCGAGGGCATGTACCTTAGTTGCGGGCACATCCCCAGTAGAGGGTATGCAGGAGGCAGCTGAGCAATGTTTCTAACTCTCTATCCCTCTCCTTTCCGCTCTGTAAAAAATCAATAAAATATATTTTTTTAAAAAGTTTATACCCATAAAAGATTAATCACACTGTTGAATAAAAATTTTCCATCAACTGCAATAGGCTCTACTCCTGGTAAGAAATATTACAAAAGATTAACTATCAAGATCACAATTCAAAGTTAGATAAACATTCAGGAAAAAATTGCCCCAATTAGCAAAGAGTACTAAATGCCCTTTTGCCAGACCTTCTAAGTTTTATCTGATTCTATAAGTGTGTGTGGCTTTAAGTGGCTTTCTATCCATTAGGACATTTTACATACCTATAAAAGTAGAAGATAACTTATTTAATAAATGATAGTGATAAAAATAAATATGGCCCAAAGGAAAGCTATAATTGATTTCTGCCTTGTAGAAAAGATTACACCAAATATTACCTATGGCTGTATAGAAAATCAAGCAGTTTTGAATCTATTAACAAATTAATTTAAGCATTTCTGAAGTACTAATTCTCCTTTGAATTGGTTATAATATCTTACTGGTTCCATCACTAATTAATGAGTTAAATAAAAACTTTATACATGTTTGTTTTATAAGAGAATTATAACTTTCAACGGGAAGTCCTATCAATAAATTCAGAACCCTCTGATAGAAAGCTACAAAGGTTTTGTCACACAGCCAAAGAACAGTGATTGACTGACTTATTTCCCACAGATAGCTACACATCAAAAAGTTGAAGTAGGAAAATCTTGCCAAACAAAATGATTTTACACTTCAGTTATCTAGAGGTGCAGTATTTCTAAACATAGAAAACTTTAATTTAGATTTTGCCTAAAGGCAGCAGGTGCTGGATGTTTCTTATGATTTGGTTTCTATGTGAATGTTTCTTGCCATTTTTAACTAGGGGGGTGGAATTTGGGTAGAAGAATTTTTGTGATGAAGGCTAATGTTGATTGGAGTATGCACCTCTAAATTTAAATTACTTGGACCTTTTAATGAATGTTGCAGTATATCACAAAACAACAAAAATAAATAAATATACCTTTTCTTTCCCCAAAATAAGTATCCTGTCATTATATTTCATCAAGTGCAACTTGATTCTACAAAAAAACAGATAAAATAAAATAATGTATTGATTCTGGTGAATAAAGCAATCAATGAATTAGATTCTTTCGGTTCTAAAATAAATGGATACGATAAGCATTTACAAAGGAGCTCCAATCAAGTAGAACATAATGAAACATATAAGTAGAAGGCAAGATAGGATATAATAATCTTAATATATCAGCCTCTCATTTAAATGACTCACGTGCTTTGTGAAATAATGTGGTGATGGGATTTCTTCCTTTCCTTAAAATGTGCATTCTGATTAGTATAAAAATCAGGACTCCCACCAACATCAGTACTTTTTAGGAACCCATTGCAGGTCACAGTGAATAGTGGAAGCTGGAAATCTAGACCTTTCCTGAGAAGACTGAATTCGAATGATTGTTAATGTAGTCAGTTATTTTAGAATTATCCCAAGTGGCTTTTTTTTCATTTCATTTCATTTTAATTTAGATTTTTTTTTAAAAAAAAACACAAACAATATTCATTTTAAAAGAAGGCCTCAATGGTAATTGTTAGAAATCATCACCACAAAGAAAATATGGGGCCTACTGGACAGAAGCAAACAAGAATGCATTGCTACTAAGGAAAACACAATGAGAGCAACATGTGACAATGCAGGACAATTTGAGAAAGCATAAAATCTGAAATATTCTTGAGCATGACTGAGATTTGGATATAAGACATTTTATAATGGAGAAGCAGTGTAATAAATTCATGGCCATAGACTAATGCCATATTAAGTTTCATTATTCTCTATGAATGTTTCTGTTAAATAGGTTAATATGTTGGGGGAAATTAACACAAAATATTGTTCTCTTATTTATCTGCTACTTAAATTTTTCTTTTGAGAAAATTCAACATGGTATGTTTTAAAATCACATTTTACTTTTCAAGAATATCTTTTATATAAAACTACAGGCCCAGTGCACAAAAATTTGTGCACTCAGGGGGGTCCCTCAGCCCGGCCTGTGCCCTCTCGCAGTCTGGGACCCCTTAGGGGATGACCACTTGCTGGCTTAGGCCCACTCCCTGGGGGATTGGGCCTAAGCTGGCAGTCAGACATCTCTCTGGCAGCCCGGGAGCCCTTGTGGGATGTCCATCTGCCAGCAGGGAGCAGACCTAAGCTGCAGTTGGACATCCTTAGTGCTGCTGAGGAGGCTGGAGAGGCTCCCACCATCACCGCTGTACTGGCAGCCATCAGCCTGGCTTGTGGCTGAGCAGAGCTTCCCCTGTGGGAGTGCACTGACTACATTGAGCGTCTTCCCCCTGGTGGTCAGTGTGTGTCATAGAGACCAGTCATTCCCAGTGGTTCTGCTGTTAGGGCAATTTCCATATTATCCTTTTATTATATAGGATAGAGGCTTGGTGCATGGGTGGGGGCCAGCTGGTTTGCCCTGAAGGGTGTCCCAGATCAGGGTGGGGGTCCCACTGGGGTGCCTGCCCAGCCTGGGTGAGGAGCTGATGGCTGTTTGTAAGCTGGCCATAGCTGCTAAGAATCTAGATGTTAGGATAAATATGGTTATCAGATGGCTATCATTTGTCCAAAGATGTGAACACAATTCAAGGTGGGGGTCCTGCTGGGCTTCCTGGCCAGTCTGGGTGAGTGGCTGATGGCTGTTGCAGGTTGGCCAAGCCCCCCAGCAGGGACCCTCACCCCATGAGGGTGTGGCCATCCTGGGTGAGGGGCTGATGGCTGTTTGTAGGCTGGCCCCATGGCCCCCAGCCACCCAAGCTCCCAGTGGAGGCTGGCTGGAACCAGGAATATAGCGTTTATTTAGCTTCTATAATTGAAACTTTGTTGCCATGAACGGAGGCCACAGTCAGCCAGGGCCAGTGGGAAGCTTGGCTTCCTCCATTGCCCAGGCAACCAAGCCTCCTGCTTGCTCAAGCTCCGTGACTTCCAGCTGCCATCTTGGTTGGGTTAATTTGCATATAGTCACTCTGATTGGCTGTTGGCGTGGCTTGGGTGTAGCGGAGGTGCAGTCAATTTGCATGTTTCTCTTTTATTAGATTAGATGAAGAAGGGATGAGAATGGATATACAAATTAAGGACAGTGGGAAGGAAAAAGAAGAAAGGTGATAACCACCTGAAAAGGCTTCATAGCCTTGCCTACAGTTCAAAAGGTAGAGAGGAGAGTGAAGGGCATTCAAGGAGCTTTCTGATACAATATGGGTTGGATCAGAAAATGCCAAGTCAATCAATAGTTTTGTTTGTTTTTCTAGTGAAGGATTTGTGAAGGAACTCACACAAAATGAGGATTAGGACCTGATTGTAAAGAACATTAAACATTACGTTAAATTGTTAGAAATTTTACTTTCAAGGCCAGAGAGGATACTTTAAATTTATTGAGTGGCGATAGGATATGATCAGAACTATGCTTTTTACAATGTTTTATAAAAATACTAGAGGCCTGGTACACAAAAATTTGTGCACTCGGGGGGTCCCTGAGTCCGGCCTGTGACCTCTCTCAGTCTGAGACCCCTCCGGAGATGACCACCTGCTGGTTGAGGCCTGCTCCCCGGGGGATTGGGCCTAAGATGGCAATCAGACATCCCTCTGGAAGCCTGGCAGCCCTCAGGATGTCCACTTGCCAGCGGGGAGCAGGTCTAAACTGCAGTCAGACATCCTTAGCGCTGCTGAGGTGGCGGGAGAGGCTCCCACCCCCACTGCTGTACTGGCAGCCATCAGCCTGGCTTGTGGCTGAGCAGAGCTTCCCCATGTGGGAGTGCACTGACCACCAGAGGGCAGCTCCTGCATTGAGCATCTTCCCCCTGGTGGTCAGTGTGTGTCATAGTGACCAGTCATTCCCAGTCTTTCTGCTGTTAGGGTCAGTTTGCATATTACCCTTTTACTATATAGGATAGAGGCCTGTTGCACCGGTTGGGGCCAGCTGGTTTGCCCTGAATGGTGTCCGGGACCAGGGTGGGGGTCCCCACGGGGGTGCCTGGCCAGCCTGGATGAGGGGCTGAGGGCTGTTTTCAGGCAGGCCAAGCCTGCAACTGAAGCTCCCAGTCTCTCCTTTTTATCTTTTTTCTTTTATTCTAGGATTTATTTACCTTCTGTAATTGAAACTTTGTTGCGGCTCCAGCTCCGAGGCCAGTTGGCTCAAAGCAGGTATCTGAGATTTGTTTAGTTTCTATAATTGCAACATTGTTGCTTAGACTGGAGCTCAGAGGCCAGCCGCAGCAGGCAGGGAATGTTGGCTTCCTCCTTCACTGTAGCAAACAAGCCTCATGTTCGCTTCAGCAGCCTGGCTGCCGGCCGCCATCTTTGTTGGCAGTTAATTTGCATATCACCCTGATTAGCCAATGGGAAGCATAGCGGAGGTAAGGTTAATTGCCATGTTTGTCTATTGTTAGATAGGATATTTTTTATTGTTGACTAGAGGCCTGGTGCACAAAATTGTGCATGGTGGGTGGGGATTCCCTCAACCCAGCCTGCACCCTCTCCAATCCAGAACCCCTCAGGATCCGGCCTAAACTGGCAGTTGGACATCCCTCTGACAATCCTTCTTCCACTGGCTCATAATCCCTCACCTTCCTGCCTGCTTGGTCACCCCTAACTGCCCCACCTGCTGGCCTGGTTGCCCCCAACTGTCCCCTATGCCAACCTGGTCACCACTCACAGCACCCCAGCCGGCATGGTCTCCCCACGCAGCCTGCTGTTCAGTCATTTGATCATCCCTCACTAACCCCTCTGTCAGCCTGGTCGCCCCATGAAGCCTGCTTGTTCAGTCGTTTGGTCATTCCTCAATAACCCCCCTGCTGGCCAAATCGTAGGCAGCCATCTTGTGAGGGTGTGATGATCAATTTGCATATTACCTCTCTATTATATAGTATAGTATTACAATTCCCCTTCTCCTCACTTTATGCCTATCCTCCAAACCCCTGTCCTGCCTGCTTGGTCCCCCCTAACTGCCCCCCCTGCCAGCCTGATCGCCCCTCACTGCCTCTGTGTGCTGGCCTGATCACCCCTAACTGCCCCATCTGCCGGCCTGGTCACCACTAAGTGCCCCCCACTGCTGGACAGGTTGCCCCCAACTACCCCCTTCCTGCTAGCCTGGTCACCCCTAACTGACCCCCCACTGGCCTAATCACCCCTCACTGCCCCCCCACCAGCCTAGTCATCCCTCACTGCCCTCCCACCAGCCTAATTGCCCCCAACTGCCCCCTTCTCCGGCCTGACTACCCCAGTGGGGAGGACAGTGAGGACAGGTATGGGATGTACTTGATTACAAAGCATCTATATGTATAAAAGCCTAATATCCCCCCTCTGTCAACCTGGTCGCCCCATGAAGCCTGCTTGTTCAGTCGTTTGGTCATTCCTCAATAACCCCCCTGCTGGCCAAATCGTAGGCAGCCATCTTGTGAGGGTGTGATGATCAATTTGCATATTACCTCTCTATTATATAGTATAGTATTACAATTCCCCTTCTCCTCACTTTATGCCTATCCTCCAAACCCCTGCCCACCTCACCCCACCCCTATGTCTTCACTACCCTATTGCTGATGTCCATGCACTATGCCTATAAACATATAAGTTCTTTGGTTTAGCTCTTCTCATCCCCCCAACCCCACATCTATACTTTAGGTAGATTAGATTGACTACATTTTCAAAGGAGTCATTATGATAGCACAAGAGGGAAACTGGAAGGAGCCATTAGCAAGCCTTTCAAAATATAAGAAAAGATAAATATTGCTCTAAAACAGCTTTTGTAGAAACGAAATAGACTTATTTCTGAATTTATAGATGACAGTATTTTTGTCTTTCATAATGAAATATAAATGAAATATAATTTTTGTCTTCCATAATGAAATATAATTAGTTTTTATTTGTAGACATTATCCCAGAGTAAACTATTGTTTTTTGCTCTCACTTTTAACTTGAGCCTAATTCAATGTATAACTGAGCTTGTCATGTATGGTTCTAAACAACTGTTCTGATTTTTATAATGCCCTTCTGAAATTTCTTAATTGCAGGTATGGTTAATTAAGAAACATGCCATATGAGCATGATAATGCTTCCCTCCTACCATTTCATAAATCTGAAAGTTAATGAAAAAATGAGTGCCTAGAGAAAGGCTTTAGTCTCATTAGAACTCTAGAAATATTCTCAATTATAATTTTTATTTTTATTTTTAATGCTACTCTTCCCACTCTTCTGTATATAAATTCTAGTGAATGTGCTGAAAGCACAGAACTTATAGTTGGTGGGAAAGATCGTTGAATGGGAAAGAGGAATACAGAGGTTACAGGCAGAGGACAGAGTTCATCAAGAGTGATACTTGAGCTGAGTCAGACAAAGATAAAGAGATTTTCTCCAGAACAGGCAGAGATTTCAGTCATTCCAGAAAGCAGCAGGAGTAAACTAAATGTGGAATAATGCAGTAGCTACTGGGAACTTTATGGAACAACTCCAGAGATTGGGTTATGAGGAGCCTGGTATCAATCATTGAGCCTGGAAAATGGAGTCCGAAGTCTCCTGTCCTGTTCTAAGTGGTTTTAGCTTTATCACAAAGACCCTGGAAAGGCTCAGTGCAGAGATTTATATAATGAGATGGCAATGCCTCTTCCCAGGAAGAGATTGCTATGTAAGTGGGGAGGCATGCAACAAAGATTGGAAAGTACTATGAATTCTAATGTAGCAACAACATTAATGCTTGATTTAATGTGCTTCACACTGTGTACATCAGTGTTAGAGAAAATGCATAGAAAGGACTGATTAGCCCTAGCTAGTTTGACTCAGTGGATAGAGCATCGGACCATGAACTGAAGAGTCCCAGGTTCAATTCCAGTCAAGGGCACATGCCCGGGTTGCGGGCTTGATCCCCAGGTGGGGGCATGCAGGAGGAGGCAGGCAATCAATGCTTCTCTCTCATCATTGATATTTCTATTTCTCCCTCTCCCTTCCTCTCTGAAATCAATAAAAATATACTTTTATAAAAGAAAGGACTGGTTAAGGTCAGGTATGGTTAATAAGGAAAGGATTCCTAGAAGAGGTTTGTTTGGAGCCCAAGTTTTATATGAGACACCTGGAGAGATAAAATAAGGATAGAAAGAAGCATCATAAGCAGAAACAATAAAACCAAAAAGCAAGAAGGAACAAGTTACTGGTATATTGGAGACAGAGTGGAGTTGTTAAAATATGAGGATGAAAGACAAAATTAGTTTCTATTCTTTAATCAATTTGAGGATTATGAAAAAAACATTTGTTGTTATTTCAATAAAGAAACAGCAATGTTTTCAGAGAGATTTTAATCAATCTTATAATTACATTACTTATCAATTAGCCCCTTGAGAAAATTCTCATGATGCATATGTAAACATATTAACAAAAACTTGGTAAGCAATTTCAGTTCTTTGTGAGACATAAAATCATTAAAGCAGATCTTGATTTTAAATGAGTTAAGGAGATATGCTTACCACACTTTGAAGTATATAACAACATAGGCTGATGCAAGTATACATTTACATTGGCATGTGCAAATACATAGAAAATACAAATAGGTACAGAGAAAGCAGAATTGTTCCCTGGGGAAAAGATGTTTAGTAAGCACTAGTGATTTTCTTCTGAAGCTTATAGAGTTGGTCATATAAACATTCCACATAAGTGATTGGAAAAGGAATTCTTATCTGAGATAAGGAGAAATCTGCCAAGACCTACAAAAACCTCAAGCTGTGTCCTTCTTCTGCTGATTCATGAGAAAATGAGTGATATCTCAAGAGGGAACATGAATTATCTCTCTAGTTACTTTAAAGTCTTAGGTTGAAGTCTGAGGATTTGGGGCAGAAATATTAGATTGTACAGGTGGACATACCTCTTTTTCTAATTGAAAAATGCATTTTGGAGACAGAGAAGCATTTGGATTTGAGTCCATGCAGATGCTGTTAAACAATTTGTGTTGTCTGAGCTACAGCTCCTCATTTCAGAATGATGGTGTCAGAGAAGGAAAAGAGAACATCTCAGGAGAAAACAGAAAGATTTAAAACTAAGGCTTTGTCCATATGCTGCTTCTGATAGGAAGGCTTTCCATTCATTCTTGCCATCTTTGCCATTTTAGGTTAATTTTTATTTAGATGAAAATAGAGATAGCACATCTGAAAATATCACAAACATACAGCCGGGAGGAGTTTCTGGACTATGGATTCAATGGTATTGTTGTTTGAAATGAAGTGCCAAGTTAATAAGTTCAAATGCAAGAAGTGTTAATGTAAATTCTTACTCCTAGGAGCATAAATTAGTTGCACAAGTACAGGATGATAGAAAACTGGCTTAAGTGCATTTTCTGTTTAAAAAAAAAAACCCACCTGGGTGGATAAAGTTAGTTTTACAATTTTATACAAGCGAACTGTATGATGTGGCAGCCAAAAACATCTAATGAACCCTCAAACAGCATTAACAAAATTATAGTGGCTAGGAAAAGCAAACTAATAATTCTCTGGCGCTTTGCTTTGCCCAGACCACATCTGGAGCTATGTGTTAATTTCTAGACCCTATTGACAGTTAATTATAGTACAGCCCTAGGAATATAATCAGTGTTAAGTACAAGGGAAACCATGGGATATGAGGAACAGTTGGAAAAAAATTATTGTGCTTAACCTGGGAAAGAAGACAGGCTTTGAAAGCTGCCTTAAAGTCTTCGAATGACTGTCATATGGCAAAGAGTGGCTACTTATGACATGTAGCTTTTGTATTGTGATTAGTGTCAGTTCAGGGGTAAATGTCAGGGAAAATTAGGTTGAGTTGAGAAAAGGGAGATTTACAAAAATGTTTTTATAGATTTTAGAGAGAGAGGAAGGAGGAGGGGGAGAGAGAGAAAGAAATATCAATGGGTTGCCTCCTATACACACCTTGACCAGGGAAACCCAAAACCTGGGTATGAGCCCTGACTGGAATTGAACTGGCAACCTTTCAGTGCATGGGACAACACTCAACCAACTGAGCCATACCAGCCAGGGCAAAAGGGAGATCTCTTTTAAAACTTGTGCTGTCTATCAATACATGGGCTACTTCATGAAGTAGTTGGACGTCACTAAATATATTCTAGGTCAGACAGCTGAATATTTGTAACATGTGGTTGAGTCAGCCATTACCAGTTTATGAAAGCTGATTGCTAAATATTTAGGAATTTTTCCAGCTGGTTTGGTAGCCTAAAAACAGCAAGCTGTGGGAATATTTACACTAGAGAAATTGGCAAACACTGTCACTCAACTGGATTGTTATAGATGATGTTAGTGAAATGGATGAGTTTTCATCCATCCAAATCTAAAAGCCTAAGGATGTGTTAGTATGTAGCAGAATATAAACTGAGTGGAAAACAAACAAACACAGAAGAAAGTAATATGGATAATAAAGCCAGAAAAATTTGTTAAAAAGCTTGGAAGCAAAATGGTAAGAATAAAAAATGAATAAATACTAGAAGAGTAGATTACATCCTGTGGGAACAGAGAAGAAGAGAATTAGGGAGAACTTTCTAAATATTTTTAATCAAGGCATTTGTGAGATTTGCTTTCCTGTTGGGAGGAAAGTATAATATCTTAAGACTGGCTCTTCCTTTTAAAGATACAGATATTAAGGAACAGAGTAATACAATTATATCAAAAATTACCAAATGCATTAATTATAAATTTGGAATCTAAGAAATCAGATTTTCCTTTACCATACAAATACATTTTCAGTGTGTTCTTCTTTTTTTAAATATATTTTATTGCTTTTTTACAGAGAGGAAGGGAGAGAGATAGAGAGCTAGAAACATTGATGAGAGAGAAACATCCATCAGTTGCCTCCTGCACATCCCTCACTGGGGATGTGCCACAACCAAGGTACATGCCCTTGACTGGAATCGAACCTGGGACCCTTGAGTCCGCAGGCCGACGCTCTATCCACTGAGCCAAACTGGTCAGGTCTTCAGTGTGTTTTTCATAGTTAAATGCAAACATGAGATCATCGCTTCTGTAATGTGAATTTATATTCTTCGTTCTGTAATTTAGGGATGGGCTAATTATTCTTACATTTAATCATAAACATAAATTATCTTAATTCCGGGGGTATTTAAAATTCTTTTCATATGGGTGGCCCTTTTGATATATACTTAATTAGTGTCTGACTTAGATGTTTTTGCTGAAATAACCGTTTTACAATGTGCAGTAAAAACAAAGCTCTTGTAATACTTCATGTTAAAGAAATTTAAACATCCCGCATTTCAAAGTGCAAGAGTTTTGAAATTTTTTTAAAAAGATAATGCTTTCAAAAAGTCTTTAATTGCTGTATGAAAATTTAATGAACTTTAATAGATATTTCAATTCAAAGTAGAAAGGGAAGCTTTCCAATTTGGGAATTTTCCTTTCTACTTTCCATCACAACAGCATGAAAAGGAAATGGAAACACAAAACTCCATGTTTATTTTCTTTCTCTGAGTGTCTATCAAAATGTGTGCATGTTCCTGGTATGATGATAGTTATATTATAGCAAAAATGTGAGACTCATTTTGAATTAAATAAAATTCTACTACTTATTAGATCCTTACGAGCAATGCCTATGTCTCATTCTTTTGTGTGCATGCATAAAATATGCGCATGGTACATATTAAAGAAATATTTTTGAATGACTAAGGTCAGTCTTTCTTCTCTTAAATCACATAACCAACATGTTGTTTTGTGGATGTATTCATAAATGACATCAGCCAATTGCTCTATTATTTCCCCATAGTCTGATGCTTACAAAAAAGTAGCAACTCAAACAGACTTCATTCAAAAATGTTGATTTAACATTTATAAATACAAGTTAAGCCATGATTTTTATGTAGAATGGGATTTTTGAAAGAATGAGTATTATGTTTAATATGATGCAAAATAAATACATTTGCAATCATTCTACCAAGAACTTTATGTATGTACAAATACATATATCTGTATTAGTATATATATACACACACACACACACACACACACACACACACACACACCTATCTATATATATATACACATATACGTGTGTAAATATATATGATATATACATACATATATATGTAAAAATATAGATCATTATCCACATATCTGTGTATACTAGAGGCCCGGTGCACAAAGAATTGTGCACTCGGGGGAAGGGG
>NW_006299245.1:6474911-6484959 GCF_000327345.1 Myotis davidii | reverse complement strand
TGTTACATAGTTTCTTAAACAGCAGGCTCAGAGGGCCTGCAAGGCAGGCGGGGAACTTTGGAGTCCTCCGTCACTGAAGCAAGCAAGCCTCATGTTAGTTTCAAGCTGCCTGGCTGTCGGCTGCCATCTTGGCTGACAGTTGATTTGCATATATCCCTGATTAGCCAATGGGAAGGGTAGCGGTCGTACACCAATTACCATGTTTCTCTTGTATTAGATAGGATATATGTTAGACCAAACATTTATTCATTCAACAAATACTTAATAAGTGCCTACTTCTTGCCAGCTATTATTTTAAGTACCTTAATTAGTGTCTAATACATCAGTAAACAAAAAGGAAAAGTGATGCCTACCCTAGTGGAGCTTACATTGTAGCCGAGAGGTGGTCAGTGAACCAAACATATAATTTTTAAAAAGTGATGTTCAGTATGAGAGAAAAAATCAGTAAAGGGGCGAGGTACAAATAGGAATACAAATTTGAGGACTATTTCAAATGGTAGTTTGGACCAATGAAATGGATCAGATTCCATAAATATTTTTAGAGGTTGAGTCATCAAGATTCCTGACAATAATGTGAGGTATGAGAAGAAGAAAGGAGTCATGAGCAATGCCAAGATTTTTTGTCCAGAACAACTATGAAGTATTAGTCAACTGAGTTGTGGAAATCTGTGCATGTAGCAGGTTTGGGAAGGTAGTGCATCAGGAGCAGGAACTAGGAAATTCCAAAATAATCATCAAAGATAAGCCCATTACACAGGTGAAATTCAGACCACAGAATGAATGCGAGCAAGAGTTAACAGACTTTATTGCAATGAATTGGGAAAGTAATGGTATTCTCCTTAGTTATCAAAAAATGGTAATTAACATATCGTTTATATTAATTCACATAAATTATAGGATGTCTGACAATATTTTTCTCTGTATTTTTCTTAAAAATATCACACATGCATTTAAGAAATTATCCTTTTTATGGAAGAAAATCCTAAGGATTGAATTCTCCACGGTGTTGAAGTTAAGGCTTTAGTGCAGCGGTTCTTAACCTGTGGGTCGCGACCCCTTTGGCAGTCTAACTACCCTTTCACAGGGGTCGCCTAAGACCATCCTGCATATCAGATATTTACATTATGATTCATAACAGCAGCAACATTACAGTTATGAAGTAGCAACAAAAATAATTTTATGGTTGGGTCACAACGTGAGGAACTGTATTTAAAGGACCACTGATTTAGTGTGTCCAGCACTTAACTGTGTTCTTTCCAACTTCCACTGGCTTATCAAGTTGGTAAGAGCTGTGACTATCCCCCACTGGATAATAACATGCCATTAGTTTTCATTTTTATTGAGTAGAATTTATTATTTTATTGACTGAAATTGGAATTCAGATGACCTTTACATTGCCAATATAAAGTGATGTGGTGAGCAAATTAATCCCACACAAAGAACATAGAATATTTTCTATCTAGGAAAGGAAACAAACGTTCCCCAATACATGATCACAGTACACAGGTACACACAGGTGAAAATGTACCTGTTCTAAGCAGTACAGGGATACAAAAAATAAACACACCATGATTCCAAGCCTCGGGTGCCCACAGTCAGAGGAGATTAGATAGTCAAGAGGAAACCCAAGAAAGACTGCCAAGTAAGAGCTTTATAGGGAGAACTAGAGGCCCGATGCATGAAATTCATGCAAGAGAAGGCCTTCCTTCCCCCAGCTGCTGGCACCGGCTTCCCTCTGGCACCTGGGACCCAAGCTCCCCTCTGGCCACCGGCAGGCACCCAGGACCTGGGCTTCCCTTGCAGCCCTGGCTTCATCCAGAAGATCATCAGGAAGGATGTCCAGAAGGACGTCCAGTCTAATTAGCATATTTATTATTATAGATAACCTTCTTGAGCAGGGAGGTCAGAAGGAGTAACTAACTCTGACCGCATGATTGTAGTAGAGAGGCTAGCCCAGATAAGCTGGGCTTAGTTGTGGCAGTTATTTTTCTTTATGAAAATTGTATCTCTGCTAGGCATTCATTCTTGTTTGACTTCCTATATTACTGATAGAGCCAATTTATTAAACCAGTTAGACCAGGTTGGGCACAGGTAGAATGCAGCTCTATTCTTTTTCACCTATACCTTTTGAATTTTATCTAAAGATCTGTATTGTTATTCTTTCCTTGGGTTAGATAAAGTTGGGCAGACTACATAGTTTTTATAAAACTTTCAAATTCTGTATCGAAAACAAAAATACAGACCATTATTCACGTTAAAACTATTCTCACAGACTGCACTGTTGGCTTTCTTTCTTTCTTTCTTTCTTTCTTTCTTTCTTTCTTTCTTTCTTTCTTTCTTTCTTTCTTTCTTCTTTCTTCCACTTGATGCACTCTGACCTTCTCTCTGGCATTTCTTACCTCACATTTCTCTTCTCTACAGTGTTGTGTACAGGGGAATAGAGAAATGGCACAGGGGCAAAAAAGACCTTACAGGATGGGTTCAGTTTTAACTTAATGTTGGGTCTTTGTGTTGAATGCTGGCCTTGCTTTGTTGTGGATGCTTTTGTGGTTTCCTCTGTAGCCTCCGTGGTAGAACTTTAGATGTAAAAGGGAATGCCTGCTTTAGGAACGCAGCTTGCTCCTAGGGTTCATAAAAGCTGATGGCATAAATTCCCAATTCTGTGTTTAGGAACTTTATGGTGGCAACTTGAAATCCGTCATGGTAGGAGTATTTAGATAATGGGAATTTGCAAATGTTACAAATCATGTCTTGTAAACATTTTTTTTTTCCAGGGGGAAGGACTGACAGTGTTACATTTATACCAGCAGACAAGTTTTTAGGCCGCTTTTTCTGTTTTGAGTGCTATTTGGGAGTGATGTCATTGTCCCTTAACTTCAAGAACATAATATAAACTTTCAGAGTTATTTTCTTTAAGAGCCCCTAACTTTGGGGGAGTGAGATGGAAAGTAAAATATACATATAATGACAAATCTTTTCACAAAATTCCTCACTACCAGGATCCAATGTCCAATAACATTTTTAGGCATTTCTTATAATAGACTCATGTCTTCTTATATCCCTCTAGTACCTCCTTAGTACTTGTCTGAGACTGGTCTGTAAATGGCTTATTTAAAATGCCAGACATTGGAAAAATACAGTAGTTGCTATTTTCTTTAGTTGTGGCTAATAATACTGTTTCTGGAGGCAAACAGTGCCACAATAATAATGGTTATTATTGTGACACTTATTATGATTATTATTATCATACTTAAATAGCTCCCATTAGTGGACTAATGGAAGGGCTGCCTTAAAAGGTTTATATACATTACAGATTTTCACTCAGTTAATCCTCACAGCACTCATGACAGACAGGTACTATTATTATCCTCACTTTATAAATAAAAAAAACAAACAAAACAAAACTCAGGCACAAAGGTGCTAAGTAACTTGCCCTAAGTCAGTCCAGACCATGTATGTATACTCCTTATCAGCCTTCTCAGGCCAAAGAGGAACTAAGAAGAATTAGTACTCTTTGAATACATTCTGTCTCCCTGTGGTGGATATTATATACATAATATGACAATATGTAAGCCATAAGAAAACTTCTGAGTTAGGTATCTCCATTCTGTTTCACAGAGTCAAACTCTACATGTGAAATAACATCAATAAGAACTCAGCATTAGAAAGAAATGAGTCTTGTACTAAAAGGAGTTCTCTATGACCTCAAAATTCACATTTCACAATTCACCATGGTATTTAGGCAGGAACTGACTATGTCTTTTTATCCTCTTTGTAGAATCCCATTCTGGATCCTCAATAATTGTATATAAAAAATTAATTACTTAATATTAAAAACAGAACATTTGAAAATTTATATGCAAATTATAAAATATAACTAAAAAAGAACAGAATATATAATTAAGCATCCTAAGATTTGATAAATAACACCTAACTTTTATTGAGTGCTTATGGTACTCGCAGCACTGTTTTAAACTCATACTATCTCATATTACAAAATATTCAAACACAGAGTTTCAAATATGCTTTTGTTACTGAATTGTTATTTGTAAATTTCAGAATTTACTTAATAATGATTTAAAGTTCTTACTTCTTCCCTTTCCATCATAAATTCCACTCTGATAGAATCTATGATGGTTGATTGTATGTGTCAGCTTGACTACACTATGGGATGTGCAAGGTGTTTGGTGAAACATTATTTTGGCTATTTCTATGGGAATGTTCTTGAATAAGATTAACATATATATTGGTAAGTGAGTAAAACAGACTTATTCCCCTAAAATGGGTTAGCCTCGCCCATCACCCAGTCAGGTGAAGGCGTGAAAAGAATGAATCTCTTTAGTAGAGGAATTTCCTCCTGTTTGACTGCTTTCAAACTGGGATATTCCTTTTTTTCCTGACTCCAGATTTGAACAGAGAACCTGGGTCTTGAACCTGCCAGCTATTGGACTGGAACTATATCATAGGCTCTCTGGGGCCTCAAGCTTGCTGACTCACTCTGCATATCTTAAGACTTGTCATTTCTATAATTGTGAGAGCAAGTTCTTTATTTTAAAATATATTTATACTAGAGGCCCAATGCACAAAATTCATACAAGAGTAGGCTTTCGTTCCCCTGGCTCCCAGCACTGGCTTCCCTCTGGCACCTAGGACCTGGGCTTCCCTCTGGCTGTCAGCAGGCACCCAGGCTTCCGTCACATCCCTGGCTTTGTCCGGAAGGTCTTCTGGAAGGACATCTGGTCTAATTAGCATATTATGCTTTTATTATTATAGATATGTGTATATACAAATAGATGCGTAGATATAGATGGATGGATATCCTCTTGATTCTGTTTCTCTAGACAATCCCAATATTGAATCCAACATAGTTCTAGCACAATTGATATGACTATGTAATTATTGTTACCTGGGAAAGTCTAGCTGCTAGGATAGAAGTTGGGAGAAGAAGGGGATATCACCATTGTGTACATAGATTTTCTTTTCCCCTTATTTTTATTTCCACTTCCAAAATCTTCTCCTGGAATACCACATCATCCTATATAATAAAAGCCTAATATGCTAAGTGTCTGGTCATCCGTTTAGCCAATCAAAGTGTAATATGCTAATGATATGCTAAGGCTGCTCAACCGCTTGCTATGATGTGCACTGACCACCAGGGGGCAGATGCTTCAACCAGTAGGTTAGCTTGCTGCTGGGGTCTGGCTGATTGAGACTGAGTGAGACTGGCCAGACATGCCCTGGAGCCCTCCCACAGTTCCTCCCTGGCTGGCCAACTTCCTGTGCCCCTCCCCAGCCCCGATCGTGCACCCATGGGGTCCCTTGGCCTGGCCTACTTCCTCTCGCAATCTGGGACCCCTTGTTGGAGAGCTGGTTTCAGCCTGATCCTGCTCAATGCAGGAGCTGCCCCCTGATGGTCAGTGCACTCCCACAGGTGGAGCACTGCTCAGTCAGAAGCCTGGCTTACAGCTGGCAAGTGCAGGGGTGGTGGCAGGAGCCTCTCCTGCCTCTGCAGCAGCCCTGAGGATGTCCAACTGATGGCTTAGGTCTGCTCCCCCAAATTTCGTGCACTGGGTCTCCAGTTATTACATAAAACACAGGATGAGAGGCAAGAGAGACTGTAAAATATTCCCCTATTTCTTTTCAGCCCACCATGGATTTATACATTCTTTCAGCAATTATTGAGGGTTTATTCTAAATCTGACATTGTGCTACATCTTTTGAGGGATAAAAATATGCCCTTAAGCTGAGCTGAAAACCCAGTCAGGAAGCTGGGTTCAGTCAAAAATTATATTTTCATAGATGCTGAATTTACTCAAGATTTAAGCCATTAAGGGCTTTAATATATATATCCTATATAATAAAACTCTAATATGCAAGTCAACTGAATGGTGGAATGACCCATTGCTATGATGTGCACTGACCACCAGGGGGCAGATGCTCGATGCAGGAGCTTCCCCCAGGTGGTCAGTGCACTACCACAAGGATAGCGCCGCTCAGCCAAAAGCCAGGCTGATGGCTGCAGAGCGCAGCAGTGGTGGGAGCCTTTCCAGACTCGGCAGCAGTAGTAAGGACCCCTCAATGCATGTCCACTGAGGGGTCCCGGCCTGTGAGAGGGCACAGGCAGGGCTGAGGGACCCCCCTCCAGTGCACAAATGTTGTGCACCAGGCCTCTAGCCTTTTAAAATAATGCACAGTATCAAACCATGAATATTATTAAATTGGCGATTATCTAAACATTCCATAGGTAATTATTCAGCCTGTCCTACTAGTTCCTAATTGTCACTTGCTTTAACAAAGGGAGCCGAAACCGGTTTGGCTCAGTGGATAGAGCGTCGGCTTGTGGACTGAAAGGTCCCAGGTTCGATTCCAGTCAAGGGCATGTACCTCGGTTGCAGGCACATCCCCAGTAGGAGATGTGCAGGAGGCAGCTGATCGATGTTTCTCTCTCATCGATGTTTCTAAATTTCTATCTCTCTCCCTTCCTCTCTGTAAAAAATTAATAAAATATTTTTTTAAAAAAAAGGGAGGTCATAGGTAATTATTATGCTAATGATCTATTTTTAGAGTTGGGGGCAACAGAACAATACTAAGGAAATATCAAAAAATATAAATCTTCATAAATGAGAAACAAATCATTATTCCAAAAATATTGATAAAATTTATACCAAAGTATGGACTATTCAAGTTCTAAGTAATCAAGAATAGCTCCCGAAGAGCTAATAAATAGAAGTAAGACAAAGAATATTATTTTAGGGAGTCTTTTATACTATTTCCCTTAGTATTTATCTTATTTCACTCATTGCCTGGAATAACTGTTTTTGTGGGCTCTATTTCTAACCTCCAGAAAGGAGTGAACCAAGATGTCACGGGACACCGTAACTTCCAGAAAGTGGTTCCTGTGGAATGGTGGGAGTTGAGGAGGAAAGGGCACAGGTGTGCTTACAGTCACTGCCAGCAGGTGCAGACCTTGTCTTCATGGATGTCACTATGGATAGAAATAGAAGAAATTGAGATATTCCTAAAACGTGATGAAAGTTCTCAAAGGGCTGCCTTTATTTATCTTAAAGACAAAGGGAAGCTGATTGTTTGGAAAGCAGCTGAAAAGTCAGTGAAACAGAAGACATTAAAAATACTTGAAAAGAAAAAAGAGAATTACAGAGCAAGAGCCCATGGAGATAATCAAGTCAGACAGGTGACCTGCTCAGCTGAGTTAGTGGTGAGCATGAAAGTGCTGAGGCGTAGAGTAAGGTCATGTGAGAATAAACACAGTTGGCTGCGTAGAAAAGTGGAAAAGGAGGTGGACCCTGGAGCCAAACACCCTGGGCCTGAAGCTGAGCTCTCCCAGTTTTTAAGGATGTTGCCCTTGAACAATAGTTTTCGCTTCTCTGTGCCTCCGTCAGAGAAAATAGGACTAATCTTAACATCTCCATCATGGATCATCGTTGTGACAATTAAATGTGTTAAGGAATATAAAGCCACTCAGAATAATGCTTGATACATGATAAACATTAAATGTTAAAATACCATTTGCTGCACTGAAGGTAGAAGAAGAGAAATTAGAATTTTTAAAGAGAGAGAAAAGTCTGCAGTCAGTGCTTGGCAGAGTTCTCATAGTAAATCCTATCCGCAAGTAACACTAACGGGAGCACTGAGTAGCCAACAGAGCGCTTGCTCTCCCTGTGCTTCATGTTTACTCATTACTTCCCCGCCACAATCTGTGAGGTAGGTGCCATCATTACTCCCATTTGCAGCTGAAGGAGCATATAGATGAAGTAAAATGGGCATCGGGGCATCAGTTGAGCTTTAGAAGATTATTCTGCCCTGTTCTGAAATAAAATGAACTCTACAGCCTCTGTAATCTGTTCCAAATCACATGTATATATTAGGATGCTCAGTGAAATCTGTGAGCAAATGAAAGCATTAGCCATATACTACAGAGGTAAGCTAGTCATTAATACGTGTGTACAATTGGTATAGAACAGCAATTTTTTTAAAAAATATATTTTATTGATTTTTTACAGAGAGGAAGGGAGAGAGATAGAGAGTTAGAAACATCGATGAGAGAGAAACATCGATCAGCTGCCTCCTGCACAACTCCTACTGGGCTTGTGCCCGCAACCCAGGTACATGCCCTTGACCGGAATCGAACCTGGGACCTTTCAGTCTGCAGGCCGACGCTCTATCCACTGAGCCAAACCGGTTTTGGCAAGAACAGCAATTTTTAACCAGTGTGCCACAATAATTTTTAAAACATGTAATACCTGATTATTTAGTCAAGGGGGGGGGTCTGACCTCTTTTCTGTTAGATTGTCAAATAAAACAAAAACAAGAGCCCACACAACAATAGTCATCCGGTGTATAAATGAATCAAAATCATACCTTTTATTTTGTCACATTGGCAAAAAATATTATACTTTTTTGGTGTGCCACTGAATTTTCAGTAATTAGTGTATGTGTGTCATGAGATTACTAGTAAAAAGGTTGAAAACACTGGTATAGACAAATGATAAGCTGGGTGTGGGGGGCGGGGAGCAGGGGGAACCACTGGGAACAACAGAGAAGAAAGGAGAGCAGGCTGAGGAGTGAGGGCTTGCTTGTGCATGCCGAGGGGAGCCGTCCACTAAGTGTGGTGTGGAGTTACTGTCCGTGGCACACATGATGAGTCTTACCTGCCTCATTACAGAACTCTGTGTCCGTGCTGCACTCTCCCAATGGTGTACACATTATGCAGCACCAAATTATCAAATGCATTTATTCTCTCCTTAGGGAGGAATAGCAGGTACATTCCACCGGCCACATTAAGCTTTCATTTTAAATTTTTATTAAGTTTTTTTTGTTTCCTGTTCACCTTTTCTTTCCTTCTTGCTCATAAACATTCCATCTCCATAAGCTTTGCTGAAATTTGCAAGTATTCCCAGGGCTGCAATCACAGTTGGTGTGTCCCCAGCTTCCCCCTCCCCCTTATCTATGATATGCAAGTCACCATCTGCTGATTAAAATTGCTTTGTTGCCAGCATAAGCTGTTAGAGGTATGTTAGGAAGACTCAAATCTGTTAGTACCCTGAAGAGAGTAAAACCTGCTTTAAATATTCCTAAAGTTTCCTTAATGTCAAAGGCTTGACTTATTTCAATTCGGGAAAATTGAAAAAGGGTTAGGATTGAAAAGCACTGATAATACCTACCTATAGGCATCCAGCTGGAGATAAGTACCTCCCTGGAAAACGTATTGTTATTGTTTGTGTATGGCGGTGAGGCTATACAATAGAAGAAAGTCTGTAGTTTTAGTTTTGTTATTTCTGTGTGAGTTCTAGTCAAAGCACTTCTTCTTGATTATTTCATGTAACATCTTATTGCATTTTATATGTTAGGCCCACTATTCTCTCTCCAGGGAAGCTTTTACCTTATAACATTTCTCAATACAAGACTCAGAAAACCAGCTGGCCTAATAAATAATTTGAATTTGGAATATTTAAGAAGAGGCTGTTCTTCTGACACATCTTTCAGGTCTCTGAATGGATGGGCTACTCTCACTGTGTTGACGTGAAAACTGGACTACTGTTGAACAGAAAGCCTTTCGTAGGAAGTTGAAATATGTCAGCTCACTCTCACATCACTGGTACTGCACATCATCTATCAATCGAGGGTAGAGTACAAGAGTGATCATTATAGTTTTTTTTTATAAAGATTCGTTTAGGACTCAGACTACTTGTTGCCAAAGATTAATAGTGATTTTCATTATTAAAAAGCATTTTGGGAGCCCTAGCTGGTTTGGCTCGGTAGATAGAGCATCAGCCTGCGGACTGAAGGGCCCCAGGTTTGATTCCGGTCAAGGGCATATGCCTTGGTTGCGGGCACATCCCTCTATAAAAAAATCAATAATATATATATATTTTTTTAAAAAGCGTCCAGTAAATAATTCCAATGGTTTTCTAAAGTGGTTGTCCAAGTTTGTACTTTCACCAACAGTATATTACAATTTCCCTCTTAACTTTTAGGAGAGGAAAGAAGGCTTATTAGTATGTTAAAATATATTTACAGGAAATTCATA
>NW_006299245.1:6464974-6474862 GCF_000327345.1 Myotis davidii | reverse complement strand
TTATTAAAAAAAAAAAAAAGTAATAAGAGATAAGGGAGACCATAATCGCCAGGGAATCTTCTGGAGTCTACATGCTCCAGGCATTTGAAAACAGAAATGGGAAAACAATTGTTACATAACATAAAACACTAAATGTCTAGAAGCCATTAGCATTTAAGTATTCTGTCTTGGAGGCTGGGCCCGTGATGAAGATAGAGTTGATTTTAAAAGTCTGTGCATTGGGATTGCTTGCAGGTTTGAAGTCTGTGTAATTACAAATGTTTAGTATGGGGCCCAGGCTTAGAGTGTGACTGCTGGGCCAAGCCAAGGGCAGCCCTGCACAACTGAGTGCACTCCCCTGTCAAGATAATGCTAGGTCTGTTCTGTGGCTGTGTTTCCATCTCCTCTGATAACCAGCAAGTTGAGCGACACAAGTCTCATTCCTCAGGGCATCTTGCTGCTAATGTACCAGGATTTACCCAGCTATGCTCCCTTGGAGCATTTCACATTTTACTCCCAGGGCAGAAGGTTAGAAAAATGTAATTCTGAGGCTCTCCACTGGCACATAGTAAGTGCTCAAAATTTCTGTTGAATGAACAATTAAATGGATAAATATGCAAGGGTGTAAAGATCTGTTTGGAAGGACTGATGAGGATGAAAACCTTATTGCAGTCAGTTAAAGAAAGAATGAAAATAACAATAGGGGAGAGAACAAAAGAGGCAACACCCCCAAAGATTTTGGTATAAAAGAGATGAAAAATAGAATAGGGGTTTCAAAGGAAAGAAGGGTGAATTAGATTTTATTAAAATAAATTGTCTTTTTATGATATATTACAGCACATTTGTGTTTTGATAGAATGGTACAGAAGAGGGGGGGTGGAAATCGAGTGGGAGAGAGAGAGGGAGAAGTTGCTGGAGCAACATCCTTCAGTGTGTGAGAAGAGAGAGGCTGGTTTTAGGTCAGAGCACTGGCCGTCCCTTCATCCTTTGGTTCCAGGGAACTATCTGGAGGGAGGCGGATCAGTGTATGAGAGCAGTAGGTGCTGGAGTGTAAAATAGCGCTCTTTTGATGCCTTCCATTTTCTAAATGGAAAAGTAATCAGTATCAGCACAGAATAAGAGGCAGGGAGTGTTTCAGATTTAAGAAAAGAAAAGAGGGTATGAAATAGTCTAGAAGGAACGGGAGAGTGAATGGACCATAGAACTATACTAAAATTGCTAGGCAGCACTAACAAAATTCTTGGATTCTTCTTTAAAACATATCCGTGATCATTCCTACCCTCTATATTTATACAGAGCTTGAAAAGTAGATTTACAATAAAAACATTTTACTCTGTAAGAAAAAAATCATAACATGTTTTTGGCTGGTAATGTTTAGAAATTATATATTTTGGGGTACAAAGTCACTAAAGCCTCACATTTAATTATTTCTACTTATAACTGAATCAGTACATATAGTCACACTTAGTGCTACTGTTCCTATACATGGGTGGCTGTTCTCAGATTACATAAATTATGAAAAACTATGCGCACATTAATTAAGTTCAATCACATCACCTTTGAGTAATATCGTATTGCAATATGCTATCAATGTGCAATTGGGGATACTTAGGACATTCTATATTCTGATTTTAGTATATTTTCATGAATAGGAAAGATACAGGTTTAAAAATAATAACAAGAAAAACAAAATATGAAAATAGTGGATGTTTGCATGTCTTGGGCTTCTAGGAGTAAATGGACTAATTTTACAGAAGATGTTTTCAACAAAGTAGTATTGGTCCACTCTTTATTGTATGAGAAACCTGAATAGGAAAAAAATGTGAAGAATATGACTAAGAAATTTCTTGTATAGGCAAATTTTTCTGTACAGTGAATTATTTTGTATTGTTACATAAAATATACACTATAAAGTTATTCTTCTCTGGACAGAATTTTATGAAAATTTGGGGAACTGTGAAAAAGTAAATATGGTAAATACTTTTTAATTTTTTTTTTTATTGTTGACAGTATTACCCCGTCACTGTGTTGGAGGCTGGGCTGTGATGAAGATAAAATTGATTTTAAAAACCTGTGCATTGAGATTGTTTGCAGGTTTGAAGTCTATGTAATAGAAAATATTTAGTATGGGCCTCCCCCACTTTCTCCCTTCACCAAGCCCCCACCCCACCCCAGGCCTTCACCACATTATTGTCTGTGTCCATGGGCTATGCATATATGCATATAAGTTGTTTAAGTATAATTACAAAACCATTGTAATCAAAACAGCCTGGGACTGGCATAAGAACAGATATATAGATCAATGGAACAGGACAGAGATCCCAGAAATTGACCCAAGCCATTGTGGTCAATTAATTTTTGACAAAGGAGGCAAGAGCATAGAATGGAGTATAAAGACAGTCTCTTTAATAAATGGTGTTTAAATTTGACAGATACGTGAAAAATAATGAAACTAGACCATCAACTTTCACCATACACAAGAATAAACTCGAAATGGATAAAATACTTAAATGTAAGTGGCAAAACCATAAAAATCCTAGAAGAAAACTTAGGCAGCAAAATTTCAGACATCTCACAGTAGAATTTCTGCCAATATATCTATGGCAAGAGGAACAACACACAGTATAAACAAGTAGCATTCCATCAAACTAAAAAGCTTCTGCACAGCAAAAGAAATCCTCTCCAAAATGAAAAGGGAACTCACTGTAGGGTAAATTAAAATTTACAGGAAAAGAATCTAATACTTAACAAAACCACATTTCAGTCCATGTATCCTGACTAAATTTACTAATCTTTCTTCAGACTGAAATTGCCTTCGGTAGTTTCTAACTACAAGAATGGCAATTCCTTGAGATTCTGTATGGTAGAAACCTTAATAGAGAATGTCGGTAATTATTATTTTCACTAGCATGTGGAATGCACACAGTATTATAATAAACTTTCATATATTCAAGGTCATTATCACTGTTGGTTGTGTATCATATATTCTTTTTTAAAAAAAACAGAAGAATTGAACCCTTCTTTATTGTAAACTCTCAGCCATTATAGTCATATTAACATGAAAACCAATAGTAGCTATTACAATTTCCCCATTACTTACCAAATAAATTAAGTAGATTGCAAATGTTTATAATAGGGTTCTCCACTTGATTCAAACTGCAATTTTTATTGGATAAACTTTTTCATAGATAATGTTGGCTTTTTAAATTTTATTTTCTCACTATAAATTGCTGAAGATTTAATACCTCATTTTAGGAAACTGAGGCATAAAACATGTTCAGGCAGTGAGTGGCAAAGAAAATAGTGAATAACAGCTTAGTGTTGCAATCTCGATCTCAGGGAAAAATAATTCATGGGACTTATTTTATCTCTACTAATCTTTTACCTTTTATTCATGTTCTTTTTCTAAAGCATTGGGTTATTTTAGAAAGGATTCTTAGTCTCTGAATGCCTGCTGAGATTGTCCTATAAATGCCTATGAATGTGCTTGTCTCAGTACAGCCTGACATATACCAGGCAGGCAAATGACAGGATGACATGTGCTGAACATGAAATGAGCCACAGAGTTTATTTAAGTGTACAGTTTAAGGGAGAGACTGAGCATCGTATGCTTTTGTGTCATTGTAACCCAGAGGTTAGTTTTTCTCATTGGCAACAATGGCAATGGCCTAATAAGGAATTCCCACTGATGACCCTCTTATACAAGTAGGAGCCAAGGCCATTTTCTCCCTTGAGGAGAACATTAGGAATCAGAGGCAGGCAGGGAGACCCAGCAAAGTGAACTTTAAAAGGGGAGTTCAGCCCGGTCAGTGTGCCCCAGTAGTTGAGGGTCTATCTATGAATCAGACGGTCAGGGCACATGTCCAGGTTGTAGGCTTGATCCCCAGTAAGGATTGTGTAGGAGGCAACCAATCAATGATTCTTTCTTTCTTTTTTTAAAAAAATATATTTTATTGATTTTTTTACAGAGAGGAAGGGAGAAGGACAGAGAGTTAGAAACATTGATGAGAGAGAAACATCGATCAGCTGCCTCCTGCACACTCCCTACTGGAGATGTACCCATAAGCAAGGTACATGCCCTTGACTGGAATCGAACCTGGGACCCTTGAGTCCACAGGCCAATGCTCTATCCACTGAGCCAAACCGGTTAGTGCATACTATGGACTTTGGATGATCAATTACAACAAATGTACCACTGTGGTGGGAGATGTTGGTAACAGGAGAGAATGCAAACTGGTGCAGCCACTGTGGAAGACAGTATGGAGTTTCCTCAAAAAACTGAAAATGGGACTCCCATTTGACCCGGTGATCCCACTTCTAGGAATATATCCCAAGAAACCAGAAACACCAATCAGAAAGGATTTATGCACCCCTATGTTCATAGCAGCACAATTCACCATAGCTAAGATCTGGAAACAGCCTAAGTGCCCATCAGTAGATGAATGGATTAGAAAACTGTGGTACATCTACAAAATGGAATAATACTGGTATGGTGCTGTAAAAAAGAAGGAATTCTTACCATTAGTAACAGCATGGATGGAACTAGAGAGCCTCAGGCTAAGTGAAATAAGCCAGTCAGAGAAAGATAAATATCACATGACCTCACTTATTTGTGGAATATAATGAACAATATAGGCTGATGAACAAAAATAGAGCTATAGAAAAAATGTTTTAAAATATAATAGAAGTAATCCTGCTTTTAGCAGATTTTTAATATTTTCTACAACTTTTATGATATCATACTATGTTAGTACAGTTTTGCTAATTTATTATACTTAAAATCCCTTTTTTCTTGAAATATTAATATTTATTTTATGTAACATTATTATACTTAAAATCATTTTTCTTGAAAAAAAATAAATAAAAGGAAAATTTAAAAAAAAAATAGCCCTGGATATCCCACTAATTAGATCAAGGTATTTAACATTTGTGAACCTCAATTTCTATGTTTATTTTTAAAAAGGTAAGAAATAGTTCACAATTTCAATAAAGAAATAAACAAACAAACAAACAAATAAATAAATAAATTTCTATCTTCAATTTCTCATTCATCTGTTTCTCATTGAAATATGGAGATGAAATTATTCAAATCTTTTTTTTTAGTGTGTTAAAAGTTGGGGAATATCCATCTCATTTTTGCATTAGAAAGTCACTCTTTAGTTCAAAAAGGTAATGCGAAAAAAAGTTTGACTTTCAGAATTCTATTTTATTATTTATTTATTGTTAAAAGGTGTATCCTCATCAACTCTCAGCTGGCCTGGAAAGGGAACAGATGTTTCCTTTCATGCGTTTCCTCTTAGTCTTTAGTGTTTGACAGGCTGAAATTGGAGTATTTATCACTGCTGGTGTTGTAGTAATTTCTATTTGTTAAATTCACCAAAGATATATTTTAAAGAGATCTAGCATCTTTTAGATTAAGGATATCTAATTTTACTATCATGACAACTTGTAGTCAAAATCTCAAACAGGTGCATTGAATGAACTCTTACTTTCCACCACACATGCATGCTCAAATTAGCTGTGTAGAACAATTTGAATTTTGAATGTTTAAAATATCTTATAACCGAGAGAATTTAAGGCAATTTCTAAATATACATAAAAACAATAATAAGACATAAGCAAAAATAAAGATATTTTTAAATAAAATCTTTAAATCTGAAAAGCATGCAATTCTATGTTAATATTATTTTATAAATGCTAACAGTTACAAATCATATTTTAATATATTTTATAATTTAATAAAAACTCATAAATTTAACCCTTACCCCACAAAATGGACATGATTAGTCATATTTTATCAATGAAAACAGGTGAAAAAATTTTAAGAGATCTGTCTGGGGTCACACTATGAAAAGCTCCTTTAATTTTATGCTAATTTATATTTAGTCTATTAAAATCGGTATCCTTTGACTTGAAATAAATCATGTCATTCATGTGTATGCTACAAATCCAGAGAGATGGAGATATTGGTAGGTGGCTCCATGGTGCTGCAGGGCAAGGTGGAATCAAACTGCTCGTAAGCTTCCATAGACATCCTGTACTTGGAATCCTGGCATTTATTTTGTACTAGTTGTTTCTAAATTTCTCCTTGCCAGATGACTCCCCTCTGTTTTTAGCAGAACATGTGATGAGGGCTGTGGTGGGGCTGACTTTGTAGGTTGAACTGTTTTTTGCTACAAATACTAGTTTTTAAATGAAATCAATTATCCTACTGATGGTGTTTACTTTCAACCATCAAGTCCTATTCTTGCCAAGTCTGTCTAAAAGGCTAGATTTAAAAATGAAAAGTGGTCCCCTCTTGGTATTTGATCCTCTTGGTATTTGATTACAAGAATTTATTGAGATACACATAGCAAAATCAGATAGATCAGTCTTTGCATATATGTAACCCTAATGAAAGCAGTACAACATACTGGGGATTTTAGAGTTCCCATAAGTCAACAAAAATTTAATCTTTAGTCCACATTGATAATGCTTTTAATTCTACATAACAGCCCCAACTTCTCAGCCAGCCTTTATTCTCTCTGCTCCATGAATGCGGGGATCTGGTCAATCTTGCTTATGGTTTTGTCCTCAGGATCTATGACAATGCCTGAGATATGGCAGGTGATAAATAATATTAATGAATGAAAAAGTAAGTGAATAATCCTGGAATTTGAGAAAATATACCCTACAACTGAATAATTCATCTGGCTTTCAGATGTATGAACTATAGCCTTGCCTAGACAGGTAAGAAGATCGAAGTATGTGTCCTCATTAATACTGTAGGCATTTTAGCACTCTGGTTATTAGGAGAGCAATTATAGTAGTAGAACTATGCATTGCCCACTTGTCCCTGGGTCCTGAGCAGAAATGTAATAACAAAAGGAGACTGTGAAGGAGTTTAAGAAGGTGTAGACTAAAAAAAAATTGGTTTGGGTGGGAGGGGAGAAAGCAGATGTGTGTCTTGAATACATAGGGAAAGGACCTGTTCAAAAGAATGAGTGCAAAATCTGTGATGAGTTCTGATGAGAGGAAAGTGTCCATTGCCTTTGACAAGATGAAGATCAAACCAGAGGTTGGTTTGAAGAATTGAAGACTGACTGGGAGATGAGGAAATTAAGTTTCCTTATGTAGACCCTGGTTTTCAAGAAGCTTAGAAATTCAAAGGAGTAGAGAAATGGCACAGTAACTATAGGTACAAGTTGGGTCAAGAGAAACATTTTTTATGGGAGATATTACAGGTTGGTTGAATGTTAAGAATAATTGATTAAGAAGAATAGATTTGAAGACTCAGTAGAAAAAAAGGTTTTAATAATAGAAACAAGCTCTCAAGAAGGTGAGAGTCCTTGGAATATAGTCTTATATTTCAGCTATATAGAAACTAAGTACTCTCCCTTAAATATTCTTCCCTACATTTTATCAATTTCTCTCAGCTTTAATGTTTCTTATGATCTCTGCCTGTTCATGTTAACTTATCATATCCAATGCAAATGCCTCCTTTAGTATGAAATCATCCTTGAATCCACTGGTACACATTGGCTTTTCTAAATTATTGATTATACCTCTTTTATTGCCATTACTTCCTTATGACTTTCATTATAGTTTACTATAGAGACTTTTTGATAATCATAGCAGATTATGAGTTTGCTGAAGGTAAGACTATAACTTCTATTTCTGTCTGTCCTTCACAGCTCAAGCAAAGTTAGTGACTTTTATATGTTAGTGACTTGTACCAAAAAGTGCAAATGTGCTTTGAATGAGCAAATTAACTTCCTGGTTATACAGAGTTCAGGGACTCCTTGACTGAGTTGACACTTTACAAGTATTACTCTTGAGATATTTTAAAACGTCAATGCAGGAAATATAAAACCCACTTACTGTGTTTATGATTTGCTCTTTCTGAAACTAAAGTGTACTGATGTCTTCATGGCATTTATTTCTGACTATAAAAATTGATTTCCTTGTCTGAAGAGGTGAATGAGTTGAATGAACAACTGCTACTAAGAACATCAAATCCAGGCCTCCTGTTGACAACCCAAATAACCAGAGAAATAAAATCTGTAAATTCAACAGCTTATAACTGGGCAGTTTATCTGTACATTGTGATCATTAAAATGTTCTTTCAATATTTTAAGTCTTGAGGGCACAATATCCTAAAATTAAATACAGTTTCCAAATCACTATCCTTATTTTTAAATACCCATCACTATATTCAGGCAGAGAGTGGAAGAAGTGATTCCACCCTGCATTGCATAGAGAGAAGCAAACCTATTCTTAATTTAGATATTCACTATGCAAATTCAATTTTGATTTTTAAGAGCTATAATATTTTTCTAGTTTTATATTTTATTGGGATATAATTTAAATATAACATTATATAATTTTAAGGTGACAAAATAATGATTTGATATATACATATATTGTGAAATGATTATCACAATAAGTTTATTAAACATCCATCACCTCACATAGCTATGATTTTTTTTAAATAATAAAACTGTTAAGATTTACTCTTGGCAACTTTCAATATACATATACAATACAGTAATTGCTACCTGTAGTTACCATGCTGCATGTTATATCCCCAGAACTTATTTGTTTTATAACTGGATGTCTGGAAGACTATACAGATTTCCAGTACTTTTTTGTGCATGTGTACTGCCAATGTACTCTTTCATTATTTGAATATCTTAAAATGTCTATATTTTGCCTTCATAATTAAAATATTTTCTCTGCTAAAGTTCTAGACTGATAGTTGTTTTTTATTATATTATGAAGAATAAAGGTACTTCCTTAAATATATAGGTATACACACATACATGCACATATACACACTAAACAGAAACATTATCGGTTTTTAAAAATTCTACAATTGAGATTATAAAGAAATAAATAATTACAGAAAAAAATTAAGCATAAGTGCACAAAGTATTGCAAAGAAATAACATCATATTGAGCTATAAAAGAAGAGACTTGTATGGTATAATAGATTAGTGAAAACTTCTCTAAGGAAATAATTGAGAGAAGATATGCAAGCACATGAATAGACTTAAACTTTTAAAATCTTCCTTTTGATTATAAAAAGAAGAGAGAAGATTAAATGATATGACAATGTTTATCTCAATCCTATTTTGAAGAGAGTATCATTATTAATATCTTTTGAAAAGACTTGTTATCAAATCTAAAAAAATGTGGTTTTGAAATAACTTCTAATGAATACTTACAATAGTATAAACTATATTGGAATACTTTATTTTAATTAGGACTTTTAATTCAGTTTAAAAAGGATTTATTAATAGTCACTTTACTCAAATACCTGTTTAAGGATTATAAAGGATATGTAGAATTGGGGTTCTTGTATTATAATCATCATCAACAAATACTTATTGAATTAGTTCTGACTTATTTAATATAGTAAATACTAGAAAGAAATGCAATATTCTCTGCCAATATGTAGACTGAAGTAATAATTTCCCCTAATACATAATAACTTTTTCTTTAGAAGAGAAATCTGCACAAGTTATAGCAGATGCTTGATAAATCTTTTTTTTTAATCTTTGCTGCTCTGCCTCATCACTTTCACAAGGATAAGTTGTACATGGATATTACTTAAAAGCAACTTAATAGCAAACACTTCTAAAGCAAGAATACCAGAGATTTTAAAATAACTAAAATTTTTAATTTAAAAACATGTTAAACACCTTCAATATACCTTATTCCTTTTTTTTAGTTAAATATGTATGTCTGTGCTAAATTTGGTAGATTTAATATAAATAAGGGCTGGAGTTCAAGTGTGTTATAAAATAAAATAAGATGTTATATACATTGAGTGGCCAGATTATTATGACCACCTGATGTTTGTAAGCAAATTAGCCATACACTGCATCGTATGGGATATGGAAGCCGAAGGCCTGTTCGAACACCTTT
>NW_006299245.1:6460866-6463800 GCF_000327345.1 Myotis davidii | reverse complement strand
TGATTTTTTAAATTTGATATGAAGTCTCTTAACTACATGAATGTTTCCTCTTTTTATTTTTTTATCTTCCTCTAATTTTAGTTTCCTTTCCTCTATCTTTCCATTTCCTTCCTCTAGTCCACAATATTCCTTCTTGCCCTTTACCCTTTAAACTTCCTTTTCATATATCTAATGACTCATTATATTTGAATGTAATTTTTACTATGCTCTCTTTTCCTGTAATAGATTGGGTTGCTAGCATGCACCTAACATAGATCTGCCAGGTATTTTTAATCTTTCTAAAAACATAATATTCAAGATCTCCTGAAACCATTGTAGCCATTGACAACAAGGTCTGCATATTATCCTCTTTCTCAGCCTTATCAGCTCTGAAACGGCTGTTCACTTGATTTGGTAGCTACTTTAAAAGACCATTCTCACAAAATATTTTCTAACCATGGTAACCATAATGCACAGACACTCTTGTGGGAAAGTGTTTTGCTCAGAGCTTGTTGCCAATATTAAGACCACAGAATTTGGGGTGGATTTGGGGGAAATGTCATGACTTAACCAGATTATAAAGGATTACTGGAAACTATGATAAGAAAAATAGAAAGAACAACTTTTATTCTGCCCCGGAATGTAACTGGAATCATTCTGTATGGCTAGCATTCCTTTCATGTGCAGGTGCCATTGTTAGCTCTTGCTCTGTCACATTTCTATTGCTACCTATACAAACAACTTTGAAGTTTTATGCTAAGAAATACATTATCTCTCCATCACTTCACTTCTGGGATAAAAGCTGAAAATATCACAGTTCAATGAGGCAGGTATTGTGCCCTAAACTTTCCTTTCTCAGGAAAACATGTAGGCCTGAATTTATTTACTTATTTCTTCACAAAATATTTATTGATATAAGCTCAACACTATCCCTGATCATTTGTAGTCTTCTCTATTGGGGAAAATAGACATTAATCAAATAATCATGTAAGCAAATGGCATATTTTAACTCAGATAAACGTTGTGAAAGACAGGCACATAGTTCAAGGAAATCTAGAAAATGAGGGATTGACCTAGATTCAGTGGTGTGTTCCCTGTGGAAACATCACTTGAACTGAGATCTGAAGGATGAGTAGCAGATGAGAAGGCAAAAGAGGGATAGGATGCACTTTTGGTAAAGATGGTGTTAATTAAGCATGGCAAATATAAAGATATAAAATATTTGACTTGGCTGTAGTACAATTTTGGAAGAGAACAGGTTTTTGTTTTGTTTTTTAATATATTTTATTGATTTTTTAATGAGAGAAAGGGAGAGGGATAGTTAGAAACATCGATAGGAGAGAAACATCACACTCCCTACTGGGGATGTGCCTGCAACCAAGGATACATGCCCTTGACCGGTATTATCGATTTTTTAGAGGGAGAGGAAAAGAGAGCGAGAAAGAGAAACATCGATGTGACAGCAAGATGTCAACAGCTGCCTCCTGCACACCCCATACCAAGGATGTGCCTGCAACCAAGGTACATGCCCTTGACCAGAATCGAACCTGGGATCCTTCAGTCCGCAGGCCGATGCTCTATCCACTGAGCCAAACCAGTTAGGGCGAAAACACGTTTTGAATTCAGATTGAAGAGGAAGCTGGGAGCCAGCCTTCAGTTTAAGAAGGAAGGATGCATAGCAAGAGTTGCATTTTGTAAAGTTATCTCTGGTTGCAGCTGTAGAAATTGTTTGGGTGCTGTGGGATGAGGGTGCAGGTGCAAACAAATCAGTTAGAAGTCAATGAAGGGGTTCAAAGTAGTGTTGTGATAAAATGAAAATAAATGTCTATACTCTAGGATCATATAGGGATTAAAATAAATAAGACTTCATAAAGGGTGAGAGGGGGAAGATAATGATGACGATTCCTAGCTGAGTTTTGCTGCTGTATGCTTGAAGTTACTGTTTATTAAGAAACTAGAGGCCCAGTGCATAAAATTACGTGCACTGGTGGGGGGTCCCTCAGCCCAGCCTGCACCCTCTTGCAGTCCAGGACCCAATAGGGAGTGGGCTTAAGCCAGCAAGCAGATATCCCTCTCACAGTCTGGGACCCCTCGCTCCTTACCACCCGCCTTCAGCGGAGGCAGGAGAGGTTCCCACCACCGCCTGTTGCATTTTACCAGCCATGAACCTGGCTTCTGGCTGAGCAGCACTCCCCCTGTTGGAGCACACTGAACACCAGGGATCAGCTCTTGCATTGAGTGTCTGTCCCCTGGTGGTCAGTGCATGTCATAGCAACCGGTAGTTCCACCGTTTGGTTGATTTGCATATTAGGGTTTTATTATATAGGATAGAACACTGTCTGTGTCCATGGGTTATGCATATATGCATATAAATTCTTTCGTTAATCTCTTCCAACCCCTTTCAATAAAATGTGCCAGATCTTAACAGTTTTTTAAAAACGGAACACTAGAAAAAGACATGTTTGCAGTAGGGGGATACGTTATTTTGACATTAGGCATACCTCCATGAAGACTACACTTCATAGAATGAAAGTGATACCAATAGATATGAATTAATTACTATTCTGGTGAGCGCTATAAAGGAGGAGTATAAGATGTTCAGGAAGAAAAACAGGTAGACCAAATGTAACCTAGGTGAATGGGCATATCAGTAAAATGAAAGCAAGATCAAAGATGAAAATGAAGTGTAGAATGACTATTACTGTTACAGTAATGCCTCAGTTTCCTAATTGATACAAAGTTTTAAATTTTTTTCTATTTTCTTCATTGTTTTTATACGTATACTAGAGGCCCGGTGCACAAAAATTTGTGCACTCGGGGGGAAAAGGGGGTCCCTCAGCCCGGCCTGTGCCTTCTCACAGTCTGGGACCCCTCGGGAGATAATGACCTGCTGGCTTAGGCCTGCTCCCGGTGGCAGAGGGCAGGCACAATCCCAAGGTGCAGCCCCTGGTACGG
>NW_006299245.1:6459023-6460187 GCF_000327345.1 Myotis davidii | reverse complement strand
GGACTGAAGGCTGTTTTCAGGCTGTTGGGTGACTGAAGCTCCCAACCGCTCCTTTTTTTCTTTTCTTTTTTATTCTGGGCCAGCTTTAGCTCTGCCTCCAGCTCTGAGGCCTCTGCTGCGGAAAGCAGGTATCTGGTTCGTTTGGGTTCTATAATCGAAACACTGTATCAACTCTAGCTCTGAGATCCCGGCTGGCTGAAAGTAGGTTTCTGGGGTTTTGTTTAGGTTCTATATTTGTAACAATGTTTCAAACTGCAAGCTCAGAGGCTGGCAGCAGCAGGTGGGGAACGTTGGTTTCCTCCGTCACTGAAGCAAGCAAGCCTCATGTTCACTTGAAGCTGCCTGGCTGCCAGCCGCCATCTTGGCTGGCAGTTAATTTGCAGATCGCCCTGATTAGCCAATGGGAAGGGTAGTGGTCATACGCCAATTACCATGTTTCTCTTTTATTAGATAGGATTTTCATATGGTATAATATAAAATAATGGCCTAACATTTCTTTAACTTCAATTTCAACTCTAATCATAACTTATCAGTAGATTATAACAAAAGACAGAAACAAACTATTCTCCCTTTTATTTAAAATGTGCTTTGTAGCCCAACTGGTGTGGCTCAGTGGTTGAGTATCGACCTATGATCCAGTAGGTCACAGTTCAGTTCCTGGTTAGGGCACATGCCTGGGTTGCAGGCTTGATCTCCAGTGGTTTCTACCTCTTGGCAGCCAATCAATGATTCTCATCATTGATGTTTCTCCCTTTCCCTCTCTCTGAAAGCAATAAAAATATATTTAAAAATAATAACAATAAACAAATAAATAAAAACCTCCCCTGGTGAGTTTACTGTGCAGTCCCAGTTGAGAACCGCGAGGTGGATCAGATCCAACATGAGGAGGGCAGGAGTGGTGCCTGATGGTACAGGTCTCAGTGGGGAGGAGTCTGTAATGCTATCAGTTTCCATTATCAAGACTTTGACTTCTACTTCTAATCAAATGTGTATCTAAAAGTGACTATTACAAATGGATCCTGAAAAAGTAGTTTGATTCAATATGGAAATACATCTTAAGTTCATTTGGGGACTGATTTAGTTTCCTGTTTCATATAATTTGGGATGCAACTTGCAGGTGACTTTAAGTCTTCATTCTCTAACATATTTAATTAAAGAGCAGAG
>NW_006299245.1:6456889-6459001 GCF_000327345.1 Myotis davidii | reverse complement strand
CTTTCCCTCCCTCATCCTTCCTTGTGTTCTTTTTCCCAAGGTGCCCTCCAGCCTCCTGCCCTCCCAGGCAGGGTCTCTACCACAAACAATTTCCTCTGCTTTCATATACTGAGAAGTATATTTCATTCCAGTTCCTTCCACCTGCTTATCCCTTTAACCATCTGTGTATTCAGGTTAGTTCAAGGCCCTCAAGCTGCTGCTTTGGGTAACACACATCCATTAGGATTCTAGGATCCCCACTTCTTAGGAGATATAGTAGTAGAAATAATAAACCTATACATTTTCTCTTCCAAATTTCACATACAGAGAATCACAAAGCTAAGCTGACCCATGATATGAATTTTAACTCTCTTTCAAATGTTTTAAGTAATCCAAAATCAACTTTTGCTACCATAAAATTATTTAATTAGTATACTTAAAAATTGTGGCTTATTTTATAATTAATATTTTTCAATTGTATTTTTCTGGATGATTAGTCAAATGAAAGAAAGGAAGCTTTCCTTTTTATTTCTTTATTTTAGTACCTCAAAACCACCCTTCTTTATCCCATCATGTATACTTACACTCATTGCTTTGAATAACCCAAAATAGGAAGTGGAGCCATGTTGGAAACCTCTGTCCCAACATTGAATTCAACCCTTTGATAATTTCAGTATGAAAATTTTGGTTATTTCTAGGTCTCTATAGAGAGTTAGTCTTCCTGAAATAATTATGCAGTATAATACTACATAGAATTTCAGTTTGGTTAATAAGTGGTCACCAAGCATAAATCCAATCTATGAAATGAGAGACATTAAAACTCTTAAACAAAACCAAGCTAGCTAGCAAGAGGTGGATAGCTTTTAAAATAAAAACACCTCACTTTTTTTTTCACTGTAGCTGATTAAAAATTCTAAAAATAATATTTCCTAACAAATGCTGTAATTGCAAATGTTCTGAATATCTGGAATATTAAAGTAGTCAAAAATACAATAAAATAGTTACTAAAGAGTAAGTAAACCTGTAAGTTTATTGAGTTTCACACTTAACCACATTGTGGACAGCTGCTACAAGGCAAGAAAATTAAATCTGCCAATATTCAACTCAGCATAATTTTAATTGTACTTCTAGAGATGAGTTAGCACATTAATATTTCATAATTATTTTTATCCTCTAAGAAGCCATCATCACTAATTAAAATGTCTTTTGAAATGCTATTGTATCTTTCTTTTTTGAAATTATAATTATAAATTTGTGTTTATAACTCATAAAGCAAATTTCCTAAGGCTCTTCCAATTGCAAAATTTTGATAATATGGCAGTTATCTGAAAAGTATTACATTTATAGTAATGTGATTGAATTTCTATATGTATTTTAATGACTAATAGTATTGAAATCTACTCCTTTGTACATTACCACAGTGATATTACTTTCTTTTATAACTAACTTGAGGCCTGGTGCATGAAATTCATGCACTGGGGTGGTGGGTCCCTCAGCCCATCCTGTCCCCTCTCACAGTCTGGGGCCCTCAGGGAATGTCTGGCCTCCTTCTGCAGGAGGTGAATGGGCTGATCAGAGGAAGGCACCACCCCCATCACCCTGCCGCTGCTGCCACTGCCGGCCACCACAGTCATCAAGGTGTTTTCATCAACATGGGCTCCAGTCCCTTCACCATGAAAAAAATGACAAATTTCTCTAGGCATTTTCAAATGTGTCTTTCATAGGATATGACACTTCTTTCTTTCTTTCTTTTTTTTTATCCTCACCTGATGATATTTTTCCATTGATTTTTAGAGAGCATGGAAGAGAGAGGGAAAGACAGAGAGAAACATCAATGTGAGAGGGACACTTTGATAGGTTGCCTCCTGCAGGAGCCCTGACCTGGGCCCCAGCCAGGGAGAAGGTTGCAAGCTAGGTACATGCCCTTGATCAGAATTGAACCCGGACCCTGTGGTTGGCAGGCCGAGGCTCTATCCACTGAGTCAAACCGACTAGGGCAGGATATGGCATTTCTTAGCCCCTCTAGCAGCAGACCTTCATTTTTTCCTCCAGGAGTGAGGTGGAAAAACCCTAGATCACCTTCTTGGATTCTTATAACCCACCACCCCCACCCCCGCCAGCCCTGAGCAAGAT
>NW_006299245.1:6438535-6439348 GCF_000327345.1 Myotis davidii | reverse complement strand
GCCAGCCGCCATCTTGGCTGGCAGTTAATTTGCAGATCGCCCTGATTAGCCAATGGGAAGGGTAGTGGTCATACGCCAATTACCATGTTTCTCTTTTATTAGATAGGATTTTCATATGGTATAATATAAAATAATGGCCTAACATTTCTTTAACTTCAATTTCAACTCTAATCATAACTTATCAGTAGATTATAACAAAAGACAGAAACAAACTATTCTCCCTTTTATTTAAAATGTGCTTTGTAGCCCAACTGGTATGGCTCAGTGGTTGAGTATCGACCTATGATCCAGTAGGTCACAGTTCAGTTCCTGGTTAGGGCACATGCCTGGGTTGCAGGCTTGATCTCCAGTGGTTTCTACCTCTTTCTTCCTCTCCCTTCTCTGAAGTCAATAAAAATATATGTATATGTATATTTTTAAAGTGCTTTGCACTTATTTAAGAAATTTTTAAAGATGCCACTTAATAATTAGCTTTAGTTTCTCTCCCTCTCCATGTTTCTTAGATAGATGATGATGAAGATGATGATGATAGATAGAAAGAGAGAGAGAGAGAGAGAGAGAGAGAGAGAGAGAAATGGTAGAAAGGTACAAAAGCATGTAGATCCCCTGAATATACCTAGGTTTTTGCCTTGGTCACCTTTGGTCCAGGGCTCAGCACCTTTCTTTATCCTCTGAAGAAAGTCCATTTTTAAAGTCCATTTTTAAAGAAGATTTTGTATAGAAGACAGAAGAGAGAGAGGGCAGTTATATCACACAATTCAGGTTTTCACCCCGAAAATATTTTTTCCTATCATAGCCTCTCTCTCTCTTTTT
>NW_006299245.1:6433461-6437818 GCF_000327345.1 Myotis davidii | reverse complement strand
GTATTACATTTATAGTAATGTGATTGAATTTCTATATGTATTTTAATGACTAATAGTATTGAAATCTACTCCTTTGTACATTACCACAGTGATATTACTTTCTTTTATAACTAACTTGAGGCCTGGTGCATGAAATTCATGCACTGGGGTGGTGGGTCCCTCAGCCCATCCTGTCCCCTCTCACAGTCTGGGGCCCTCAGGGAATGTCTGGCCTCCTTCTGCAGGAGGTGAATGGGCTGATCAGAGGAAGGCACCACCCCCATCACCCTGCCGCTGCTGCCACTGCCGGCCACCACAGTCATCAAGGTGTTTTCATCAACATGGGCTCCAGTCCCTTCACCATGAAAAAAATGACAAATTTCTCTAGGCATTTTCAAATGTGTCTTTCATAGGATATGACACTTCTTTCTTTCTTTCTTTTTTTTTATCCTCACCTGATGATATTTTTCCATTGATTTTTAGAGAGCATGGAAGAGAGAGGGAAAGACAGAGAGAAACATCAATGTGAGAGGGACACTTTGATAGGTTGCCTCCTGCAGGAGCCCTGACCTGGGCCCCAGCCAGGGAGAAGGTTGCAAGCTAGGTACATGCCCTTGATCAGAATTGAACCCGGACCCTGTGGTTGGCAGGCCGAGGCTCTATCCACTGAGTCAAACCGACTAGGGCAGGATATGGCATTTCTTAGCCCCTCTAGCAGCAGACCTTCATTTTTTCCTCCAGGAGTGAGGTGGAAAAACCCTAGATCACCTTCTTGGATTCTTATTACCCAAGTTACAAAGAACACTGTGAGTGGCGTACAGGGAGCTTAGCCAATGAGCGATCAGAAAAGGTGTTTCCTCTGCAGGTCACGGGCAGAGGACCCCCTGGGGTGGGGGCGTGCTCTAAGCCACGTGGTCCCCAGCTCTGTGTGTGTCCGCTGGAGGAGAGGGGAGCATGCTCAGAGCCGCGCCAGTCATGACTATTAAGGCGTCCCGGACAAATTTGCATATTACCTCTTTATATATGTAGATGTTTTAGCAGTTATAATGAAAAATGTGCTACCCAATACTTTAAAGGAATGTACTTTCAAGAAACGACCTTTGTCTAATTCTTAAAATAGATAATTGGCATAATTGCTTTCTTAATTATGACTTATCTTTGATTGCAAAGATTTTTGTGTTTATGAATAACTGTGCAATATGTTTTATATTTGTTTTTTAGATAATGACTGAGAAAAAACTATAGAAATTATTTGATGTAACACAAATATTTTCATGTTGCTAACAAAAAAGATTGATAAATAATGCAAAGAAGAATTTCCTATCAGAACATTTTTTCTGTAACAAACAATTTGTGAAAAGAATGTTATTTTCTATAGAAAAGGGTGGGGGGCAGAGGAAGTAGACGTTTTGCATTATATCCTCCAACTTCCTGAATGTTGACCTACCCAAATTTTTGCATATTCAATTTGAAACTCTTCCTAAAGATGCTTGTGCGAGTTTTCACTGTATGATGCTTCTTAGACATTTCAAAAAGTTCCTCAATATTTTTCAGATTAGCACATATGCTATCATATATTCACCATATAATTCTTTGATCAAACCCAGACAATTTTGAGTGAAAAGGAAAGCTGTTAATAATTAAACCAAGACAAGAATCATAAAGTGGGTCTGTCCCAGGTGCAAATGAATATTGACTCACTATAGCAACAGCTATTTTGTAAATATATTTACTCCATCAAGAAATTGCCTTGTAGAACCCATAACTCCATGGATTTTTTTGTTACTTAACATACTTTGTCAGATGGACTATCATTTATTGTATTTGTGTGCCCTTTATCTTATGATATTCTTTTTAGTCTGATTTATAATTATTTTTTTAAACCCCTAATGCACATATTTATAATATATCTAAGATTATTGTATTTACTATGTACCAAGCATTGGTCTAAACACTTATATATATATATATATGATTATTATTACACAGCAATATTATGAAGTAGGCGTTACTCAAAAATAGATGATTTGAAAACGATATACATTCCCTAGAAATACCCTGTCAATAAGGGGACTCAAATTCTAACCTGCTTCTTTTTGACATAGAAAAAATCTAAACTTTTAGCCACTATGCCGCCGGTCTCATACTTTCAATTTGTCTGGAATTTAGGTTCAGCTCTACTGAGTGGCCTTTTGTATTAATATCCTTGACTTCTCTGTGTTTCAGATTTATTTTATCTGTTAAATACTCAGGGTGGAAACAAAACCATCTTGGTGACAGTAGGATGAAAACTGCACTGGAGAGTTGGTTGGATCATCTGAAGGAAAGAATTGCCTCGCCCAAATGATAAACATCTTGTTCACTTATCCATTCACTAAATTCACTCAAGCAACATTCCAAAGCATAGCGATATATGTTAACGCAAACTACTGAATGCAAGGCAATAAGTCCACAAAGAAGAATAAGACATACTTCTTGCATGAGTGTGTGTCGCGGGGGGGGAGGTTGGGGGCTAATGGGGAGGATGAGGACACATTTGCAATACCTTAATTAATAATAATAATTAAAAAAAGACATACTTCTTGCCCTATACCTTAACTAATAATAATAATTAAAAAAAAAGACATACTTCTTGCCCTGAAGAGCTCATTGTCTCTGTGGAACTACAGCTCATAACTATCAGCATGTGTTAAATGTAACGATAGGGTATTATGGGAGGATAGAGAGGAGGTACAGTCTGAGAGCAGGGGAGCAGTATGGCCAGCAGAAAAGATAGGTCAGAAAATAATTTCTGGAAGATTGAATACCTAGACTGAATCTCAGATGCGTTTGCCTTAGCTTTCATGTATGTGCAGCTGGCAAATCTTCACTCTGATTTATTAATTAAGGAATTCCCCTGAGTTCACCTGAAGACACAACACTGTTTGCATCTCCCAAAAATTGTTACATAGTCAACAACAAATAATCCAACACATAAGAATTCCTTAACAATTATGGTAATTCCTTATGTTGGATGCTCTTATTTCAAAGTGATGAATAAAGAGTGATTTTGCCCTCAGGAAAATTCTAATCAAATAAGTAAGAAAATGAGTCAGAGGGTAAGGATGCCATTTTGCCACTCTTGTCAAGCAAGCCATTCAAACCAGTGCAAAAACGTACACTACATCAGCTGAAAAAGAAAGATTTTTGGTGATGTTAGAGGTTTTACCTGGCATTGTCTTTGGAAACTTATATCACTTTTCAGACCAAATACAAAAGTAAGAATGATTTTACAAACGTCTGACTTCTAGATTTGCTCACAGATATGGGAGTGTATATGTATGTTATACTGACCTATTTAAAACAGAGGGTGTCACAAGGGAAGGAGGAAGGGAATAAGAGCTCTATGAATTGCAAACTGCATATTACTTGTTTGGTCTATATAACAGAAAAAAAGAAGCAATCTTTAGAAAAGAATCCTGTTTGCTTTCAAACAATTTAAAAGGGTCAATTTAATGTATAGGTAAATGGTGTGTGGGGGCAGAAAATAAACATTACCTTTCATCATTTTGAGAAAAATTCCAATGTACAGTGGAAAGTCAATATATATCCATAGAAAGCAATTCTTTCAATTTAACTACATTTACCTATCCTGAGTCACCTGAGAGCAAGAATTTGCTTCCTTTTTTATTGCTGTCATCAGTTCTGAAAAGGTTTGCCCAGGACAAAGTCAGCACTCAATCAAGATTTATTGAATAAACTAAATAAGAACATGGTTATACAGAGTTGAAAAGATTTGCAAATGAACGATATTATTGACAAAGCATTTCTTTTTTATTTTTAATGTTATTTTATTTTAGTTTAAATTTATTTATTTTGATCTTTACTATTGAAAGTATTACAAAAGTCCCCTTTTCCCCCCCATTAACCCCTTCCAACCCACTCCAGCCCCTCACCCCAGGCCCTCAGCACCCCATTGTCTGTGTCCATGGGTTATGCTAAAATGTATGCATTGGTCGATCTCTTCCCACCCGCTTTCGTCTGCCTTCCCTCTGAGGTTTGACAGTCTATGCGATGCTTCTATGTCTCTGGGTCTATTTTTTGTTCATCAGTTTGTTTTGTTCATTAAATTCCACATATGAGTTCTTGACTTTACAATTTTGAATCCAGTCCAATGCAGATTGTACCAATATCTCCCTAAATTGAATATCAAAAGTTGTATATACACATAGAGATTAGAAGTTTAGTAAAGGTTTTAAGAATATAGGTCTATATAAACCATCGTAATACATCTTTATTTTGTAAAAAAAAAAAAAAAAAAACATATGTGTAAATAAATATTAAATAACCTATTTGTTCAAAAGTTTTTGTTTTCTTTTTTCTTAACTATTTTTATTTT
>NW_006299245.1:6417573-6433276 GCF_000327345.1 Myotis davidii | reverse complement strand
TATAAAACATAATAAAGCAGCTTTATTTTGTAAAAAAAAAAAAAAAATATGTGTAAATAAATATTAAATAACCGATTTGTTCAAAAGTTTTTGTTTTCTTTTTTCTTAACTATTTTTATTTTAAACAATATTTATTATTATAAATTATGGAATTAAGTTGGTCACTTTTGTAAGCATGTAAACAGATAATTATTAAGAGAAATACACAAACAGGATATAATATATATTGAGGTGTGTTTATGTCTAAATATTTGTGTAAAATTAAACATTGCTATGAAGGTACATTTCAAATATTTTGTTTTATAATGCATGACATTTAAAGACATAACTTTCCTTCTAATTAAAAATTTAACACTATCTAATCTGAGAAAGCTGTGTTAAGGGGTGTTTTTCTACCCCAAGGTAGACAGAATTTTGACAGAGACAGGAAATGGGCTTGGCTCCCTATTGTGCATAAATACTCCTCTTTATAAGAAATAACCTTGGCAGCGTGTCCAGGCAGCTATGTAGACTAGTGTGTGCTTCCTTACCAAGTCAGAACAAAAAGGAAAAAAACATTTTAGACACCACGGTGCAGATAATTTAAATGAAAGCGTAAAAAGCAAATTTTTTTTGGCAAAGCAGTTTCCTCCCCAGAATTGAATATCAAAATGTAGTTTCCATTTTTCCACTAACATGTCACAAGTTCCACTCTGGGTGACGTCTGTGGTCCTGGCTCAGGATGTGGACTAGGAGGGTCCAGGTCACAGGGACAGTGGCCAAGGTTGTTAGATTTATTAATGCATTAATCATCTTTCTAAAAAAAAAATAGGTTATACAAAATGGGCGGATAGCATTACGAACTCAATTTCACTGGTTTTATTGCAATTACGTAATCTAATTTGACTGTACCCAAAAAATATTATAATTAAAGAGTAGTTATAATTTGCATTGGGGTAGATAGAAAATAAAATAAAATAAAATAGATGCCTGAAAGGACAGTGGAAACTAGGTTGTAGCAAGCATTCATCTTTCAAAATTCAGCAATCTTGAATTTATTAGTTTTAAAAATGTTTTTATTGATTTCAGAGAGGAAGGAAGAGAGAGAGAGATAAAAACATCATTGATGAGAGAGAATCATTGATTGGCTGCCTTTTGCCGGAAGGAACCCAGGACCCTTTAGTTCATAGAGGAAAGTCAATATATGACTTTCTTTACCCACTAGTTGCTCTACCCACTGAACCAAACCAGTGAGGGCAACAATCTGGAATTTAAACGTAGTTCTATGCTTAGCTTTGTGGACAAAAGAAATAACAGTATGGTAATTAAGGCTGTGTGCTAGTTTCTAGCAGCTCTGCCTCAGTTAGTTCTTTAATTCAAAGTTTATTTACACCCAAAGTTACTTATATCTTAACTACCATTAGATTGAAACCTATTAGTAAAAGAGACACTGCAGTTCAATGTGAGATTGCTTTAATCATAAATCATTACACAGGAGCAAAACAAATTTAAGGCTAACATTTCTATATATTGAAGTTTATTTATCTGTAGACTATTGGTAGATTAAATTAAAATAAGTTAATAAAATAGCCATATGGTGCTCAATGAGAGGTTACTTTAGTTAAAATACACTATATGAGAGGAAAAATGGGGGTCACCTGCCTAAGGGCTATGCTAAGGGCTCCTGCAGAATCAATAAAAGCTTGGTGAGGCCTGAGCACAGAGAGGAAGTCCTTTGGGACTTGCCACCTGGTCCCCCAATATTGCAAAATTATCTTGTGTCTTTTTCTCTCATTTGTTGTGCGGCTCCTCTTTCAGATACCGAACCCTACTCCACGCAGAACGTGGAGGGAGTCTTCCTCGACAAAAAATGATAAAAATGATGAGAACACATGCAAAATAAATATTTATTAGATCAATATATTTTTTAAAGCAAGCATCAGTTGTCTACTACAGCGGTGTTGCCCATTAATCAATACATGACCATTTTCACTAATGTTGATGGAAACCTAGTTCTGCTACCAAAATTACGTTTTTAAAAAAATATTAAAATACCCTTTGTACATAATGCAGTTTCTGCAGGGCCAACAGAGCACTTATTGGCATGAGATAAACATTTATATCATAGGAAAATGCAAAAGTCGACATCCTATGGCACAAGTGTTCCAGCAAAAGTTTGGGTGAGATATATACTTTATGGTACAGACATAAAACTGGCCCTTGATGTGATTTTTCAAAGGCACACAGCACTGTCGGCCATTTTAAGGACTTTGTCCTTTCATCTGAGTAGAGGGTGAACTGTTGCAAAATTTTGAGTCAGTTTGATGTTTGCTTTAGTACAATTATCCTGGCTGCTGTGTAGAAGCTATAGGCAGAGGCATGCGCTATTCAGTAGGAATAGGGTGGCAAGTTTCTAGCTGTGGGCATGATGCGAAATGGTGAGATTCTGTATTTACCTGTATTTTTACATAAGGGAAGATTTCCTCACCAATTCAATATGTGGTGTGATAAAAAGAAAGAAGCTGAAGATGACCCCCATGTCTTGGTCTGAGCACTGGATCCAGGTGTTGCCACTGACAGTGATGAGGGAGGCCAGGGCAGAACAGGTTTGGAGGGGAAGATGAGTTCAGTTCGATACCTGTTAGAGTAAAATGATTGTTTGGTATTGAATGTATGCATAACTTTCTAAAAGCATTATAGCAGTGTTCGTTGTAGTTCTTAGTTGTTGTTATTTTTCTGGCTTTCTTGCTTTTTCGGTGGCATTATCAGTTTCTTCATTTTCCTGGTTGTTCTTTATTGTTTCAGAGGTTCACTATGCAAACACGTAAAGAGGATTGAAGGTCCAGGAGGATTTCCTTTTGTCCTGGGCAGATTTCTGTTTGCTTATGCAGGTGGCTAGGGTCATCAATAATTACACCGCCCTTATTCGATCAGGGATTGAAATTAGAAGTCACACTTTAATTCCCACAAGGGTATTTCACTCTTATTTTGGGGGTGCAGACCACCAGGATCTTAATTGAAACTTGGGTGATTTACCAATGCTCTCTGATGAGCTTGTACCCAATTTTAACTTTTTATTCTTGGAAATTTTCCAAAAACGCTCATCACCTTCTTGACCTCTTAGTCACTTCTTGCAAAGTTGGCAGGACCTCCTACAGGAAAGCAGAGTTCAATACCAGACTCACACCTAGGAGTTTCATTTCCTTTATTTTAGAATTTGGCCTTGTAACTAACTGCCTCGTTAGCATTCCAATGGGATACTACACACACACACACACCACTTTATTAATTCACCTCAGTATACAGGTTGAACCAAATAAATATTTCCACTACTGGTACATTATGATTTTAAAATAATGTTAAATTCATATTTTATACCTAATATTAATAAAATAGCTAACAAGTGCATACTGAGGCATTTCTTTTTCAAAGTATTATTGTCAGTTCTATTCTAATTTGTGGGATATAACAGGAAATGAGTAGATAAAATACCTACTCTTCTGAAACTTACATTCTACAGAAAACAGAAAAGACCAGCACAACTGTCAGATAGCACCAGGGCTATGGTTGATTTTAAGAAAGTTCCTATAATATAGAGCACATAGTGACTACTTTATTTGGAATAGTCAGGGAAGGACTCCACGTAAAGAATACATTTAAGCTAAGGAATGAAAGACAAGGAGAAACAAACCATTTAACAATCTCATTTAAAATTCTGAGTAAAATTAGATATGCTTGAGAAATAAGAAAAGACAAGTGATTCCATACTGTGTTAACCACAGGAGAGAATTGTGGAAGAGTTTAGATGGCCAACTAAAGGCAAATTCATATAGGGCCTTGGGGGTCAGGGGCAGAAAGTAAGAAGTAAAATGTGCCTGCCATGGTTTATTTAAGGCACCCAACTCCTAGATAAATGATGAAGAGAACAAGAAACATAAACTCTTGCCTATTGGAAACATTAAAATACAATGGGATAGTTTAATATACATACATATATGTGTGTGTGTGTGTGTGTGTGTGTATCTTTCAGCTCAAATCTCACTTTCCATTTCCTCTCTTAGTGACTTCTAAACTGAACCGTTATCAAGCTAACCCAGTGGGCTGATGTTGCACTTATGTTTTTGCTCTTGGAACCAAAATAAAATAAGAGGAAATTAAAAGGCGCACACCTAAAAGTAGCCTATCATCATTATACAATACCAGTGTAGTAACAGAGTTAAGCAAGATCATCCCTGCATGCTAAGTAAAAGTGATGCAAAGAGAAAAACAACAACAAGACTTTCACATTGCAGATTTCTGGTAGCCATTCTCCCTTGGTGATCCATGATACAGCAAGGACTGATTTTTCCAGACCCAGCTAATACTATCATACACATGTTGTCAATGATAGCTCCATGGTCACTTAGAATGCTCATGCGTGTGTGTGTGTGTGTGTGTGTGTGTGTGTGTGTGATCACTTCTTCCCAAGCAGTAGCATATCTACATCTCTCAAGAAATACTAAATAATTTTGAAGACAGAAAAACAAAACAGAACACCTCAATGTCACAAAGGCAAGGGGTGATTAAGGGAAAGCTATTAATATTAAATATAGGGTTGCAATATTACAAGGCAGGTGAAATGACTAGGGCTTCCCTGCACATCTAACAAGACGGATAGTCCCCCAATCCAGCTATAGAATCCAGACCTGATGTGGGCCTCGGTGAGGTTTGGTGCCATCTAGTGGCAGTTTTCTGTATGGCTAAATAGTAGTATCAGTGGAGATGATTCTGGGTCTGGATCCTTGAATTGAGGACTCTTGCTACCTCATGCTTAGTGCAGCCTAGAATGCTGGAGGGCTTTCCTAAACTTACTTCCACATCCCCCCACAGCCTTAAGAAGACCCTGTGTGGGTGTGACACAGAAGTACCTTCATACTCCTGCTGCCACCCCAGCAGTTGCCTGGTATTTGGTGTAAACCTCCTGTGGAGACAGGGTGTTTCCTTGATTCTCTTGCTCTAGGCTTAGTCTCAGGTAAAGCCTGTGCACTTCAGCTACCGAGGTGGGATTTTCTCAGCTTCCCTTCCTCCTCCCTCTGCCTTGTAAGGAGGGAGTCTTGGGCCAGAGTGAGTCTCCTGCCCCTCCCCAGCACAGTTTGCATCTCTACCAAAGTTTCATCTCTATAAATCCCTGTAAACAGGGCATTTTTATAGTCTCAATACCTAGTAGTATTTATTTATTTATTGTATTGTTGTAACAACTTGTTCACATGCCTAGATTACAAAGACTTCTGAGTCTTTATTTGTTTGTTTACTTGTTTGTTTAATCCTCACCCTAGGACATGTTGTTTTTAATTGATTTTAGAAAGAGGAAGGGAGAGAGAGAGAGAGAGTGATAGAGAGAGAGAGAGAGATCAATTGGTTGCTTCTCGTATGCATCCAGACCTGGATCAAATCAGTAACCTGGGAATGTGCCCACATTTGGAATCAAACCCACCACCTTTCCAGGTACAGGACAACACTCCAACCAACTGTGCCACACCAGCCAGGGCAGTAAATGAGTCTTATATGTCATTATAATATTACAATGACTACAGCCTACGGAATGTTTGCTATGAAACAAACCTTGTTATAAGGTCTGCATATTATAGTCTCATTTAATATCATCACCAAGCCTATAAAGTAGGCATCATCATTCAAATCTTTTAATTTAGTAAGAAAACACATACTGGCCAGGCATAGGGCCTCACCTTCAGTAGAGTCCAGCTCTTGGTTTAAAGCTTTATTTTTGCCACCTTGAAACTCTTAATTTATGTTGGAACCTCATGTGAAGTCTAGGAGACAATGGAACAAGCCTGTGACCTGAGGAGATAGGCCTGGGGGTGTATGTACAAGTTCCAGCTCCAACCCATAGGCCCAGTGGGCCCAGGGGCACTGAGCAATTAGCCTGATGGTCCAGCACAAAGGTCTCAGCCTTAGGGCAGTTTGGGGCACTTTGGGTCCTCAAAGTGGTCAGGTGGGACCTCAGTCCAGACTGGCAGCCATGACAAAAAGCAGCAGAGGCAGCAGCAGTGGCCACAGCCACAACAGACAAGGGAGGTCCCACATGCAGGCAGCACTGGGCCCAGTGTGCAGAGGATGGCTTCACTATCAATCCTCAAAGTCCATCCCCGAGAATGGGCATTAACATTAAACCTCCCACATACTCAGGCAATATATGAGGTCAGTAAATTCTTATAAAATAAAAAGGTATGAATGGACATTTCAATAGAGTTTATCACTAAGTGACTAGACTTCAGAGTTTAGAATATGTGGTTTTGAAAACTGCTGTAATACTGGAAAGTGAATATCCACAGCATTAAAAATAGGAATTAAACTTAAAGATCATCACATTGCACTGAAAATAACATGATTTCCATATGAAACTTTAAGTAAGCCAATTATTAGTGAGGGACACACTTTTAAACTTAATTTTTTGCTTGTAATTGAAGGTACAGAGATAAAATGACTTAACAGGTATTTTGAATTATATACACATCATGAATTCACTTTTATTACTTTAAATTCATATTTTTTCATTACCATTTATATACAATATCATATTAGTTTCAGGTGCACACCACAATGATCAGACATTATATAACTTACTAAGTGATTATCCCAATAAATCTCATACCCATCTGACACCATACATAGCTATTAGGATATTATTGACTATATTCCCTAGGTTATACTTTATATCCCCATGACTATTCTGTTACTATCAATATGTATTTCTTAATCCCTTCACCTTTTTAACCCATCCCTCCAAACTCCTCTCCAATCTGGCAACCATCAAGATGTCTCTGCATCTATGAGCCTGATTTTATTCTGCTTGTTCATTTATTTTCTTTTTTTACTAGAAAATTCAATTATTGATAGATATGCATTTATTGCCATTTTATTATTCATATTTTTATTTTTGATTTTTTTTCTTCTTAAAGAAAATCCTTTAACACTTGTAATACTGGTTTGGTGGTGATGAACTCATTTAGCTTTTTCTTGTTTGGGAAGCTCTTTATATGTCCTCTTATTCTAAATGAAAACATTGCTGGGTGGAATAATCTTGATTGTAGGCCCTTGCTTCTCATCACTTTGAATATCTTTCGCCATTCTCTTCTAGCCTGCAAAGTTTTTGTTGAGAAATTGGCTGACAGTCATATGGGAGCTCGCTGGTAGGTAACTAACTGCTTTTCCCTTGCTGCTTTTAAGATTTTTCTCTTTGCCTTTCACCTTTGGCATTTTAATCACAATGTGTCTTGGTGTGGGCCTCTTTGGGTTCATCTTGTTTGGAACTCTCTGTGCTTTCTGGATTTGTATCTGTATTTCCTTCACCAGCTTAGTGAAGTTTTCTGTCATTATTTTTTCACACAGGTTTTCAATTATTTGCACTCTCTCTTTTGCTTCTGGCACTCCCATGGAGTGAATGTTGGTGTGCTTGAATTTATCCCAGAGGCTCCTTAATTTTTAATATTCTTTTTTTTTTCTTTTGCTGTTCTAATTGGGTATTTTCTGCTTCTTTATTTTCCAAATCTCTGATTTGATCCTCTGTTTTATCTTCTATTCTGTGGATTCCCTGTAATGAATTCTTCATTTCAGCTAGTGTAATCTTAATTTATAACTGGTTCTTTTTTATGTTTTCTAGTTCTGTTTTTATGTTTCCTGTTTCTTTGTTGATGTTCTCACTAAGTTCATCTACTCTTTCTTCCCCTAAGTTCATTGACTATCCTTATAATCAGTGTTTTGAACTCTGCATCTAGTATATTGCTTGTCTCCATTTTGTTTAGTTCTTTTTCTGGAGTTTTGTTCTGTTCTTTCATTTGGGACACGTTTTTGTTTGTTTGTTTGTTTGGTTGGTTGATTGTTGTTTGTCTGTTTTTGTCTCCTCATTTTGGCAGCCTTCCTATGTTTGTTTCTATGTACTAGGAAGAGTTGCTAGGTCTCCCAGGCTTGCTAGAGTAGCCTAAAGTAACAGGTGTTCTGTGGAATCCAGTGGTTCAGCCTCACCATTCACCCAAGCTGGCCACTCCAGGTGCACCCTTTTCCCATCCATTTGAGCTATGTACACCCTCTTGTAGCTGAGCCTTGATTACTGTTGGCAATGAATGGGATGAATTTACCCCCAGGTAAATTGACTACAAGGACTGGCTGTGACCACAAACCACTGTGGAGGGTAAACTATATAGGGTCTCATCCCATGAAGCAGAATTTACTTCTGGTGCCAACTGAGCTTTCCCCTTGGGTGTATCACGTGTGTAGGTGGTTGGGTTGTTCTTCAAAATGGTCTGTAGCTGTCCACCGGGTGCTCTGACTTTGGGACCTCCTAGGAGGTGAAGACCAAGGTCAGCTGCCATCCCTGTTAGCCTGGGGCTACATGGAATGAGCTACAAAGCAGTCTGTAGATGGCTGCTACTTGTGCTGAGCTTGGGGGTGCCCATAGAGGACAAGCTGTTCACTAAGGCTGGCTACCACTAGTGCCAGGCCTAGGGGCACTTAGTGAGGGCTATGGTGCATGCAGAGTCCAGATGATGCTTTTTTTGAGAGTCTGAAGCATGAGCCAAGAGAGGCCATTCATATGGAAAATCCACTGCAAACAGCTTGGGTGGGCCTGCAACCTGAATGGGCTGAGTCTCAGGGAATCACCAGGGCGGAGCTAACAGTGATAGCCAGGTTGATGGAGGCTCAGATATGGGGCCCACTTTCAGGCTCTGTGAGGATAGGGCTCAGAAAAGGAACAATGGCCCCTGCCAGTACTTCTGTCTGGGAGAAACACCCCTGCCCCTCTCCCCCCGACAGCTGTCCCCTGGATGCCAGACAACTCAGTTCCTCCCTGGAAGTTCCTGGTACTTTTTGGGCTTCTGCCCTAGCACTGGAACTCAGAACAAGTGAATCCCAGCAAGTTCATGTGCAGGTCCTTTAAGAGGAATGCTGGGGACTCCAGCAGCTTTCCATCTCACTCAGCTACAATTCCCAGTGGTTTTTACAGCCAGAAGTTATGGGAACTTTCCTTCCCAGCATTGGAACCTTGCACTGAGAGGCTTTATGTGGAGCTGGGACCCCTGATTCCTCAGGGTGGACCTCAGCCACTGAGATATCCCTCCTGATTTTTATCTGCCACACATGGGTATGGGGCTAGACCAGTCCTGTTGGGTGTTTCCTTCCCATGTCCCGTGTGGGTCAGGGTTCAGGACCTGGAAGCAGAGCCGCACACAAATGAAAATGAAAAGACAAGAGATAACTTGAAATATTGGGGGACCAGACGGTCGAATCCAACTCAAGGGGAAGGACTTCCACCCATGCTTAGGCCTCACCAAGCTTTTATTGATCTGGGATGCACTCATAGCATAGCCCTTAGGCAGGAAACCCCCCATTAACAGGCAGACTAGCCCATCAGCAAGGATTTACATAATAATAAATGGGGGAGTAGTTTCAGCTACCACTGTCTGGACAAACAGAGGTGGCGACTAGCTCCAACCTTTGCCAGGGCTTCAAAGGCACCCAGCCTTCGGGGGGAATTTGGGGGGATTCTCTGTCTATGCTTATCAGATAGTGAAGGCAATAAACAGTTTCCCACAAGTCCAGTTTAGGTCTCTGCCCCTCCTACCAATCTCAATGTGGCTTCTTCTTTTTATACTTAGTTGTAGGACTTTTGTTCAGCTAGAGTTCAGGTTGTCCTGAATGATGGCTGTTCTGTAGTTTAGTTGTAAATTTGATGTTGTTGTGGGAGGAGGTGAGTACCTTGTTTACCTACGCCACCATTGGACTAGAATTCATGAATCCACTTTTGATTTCTTAAAAAGTGTTCCACAAGTTACAGGAAATGTGAGAGGAAGTATTAAAATATCATTTTAAATTTAAATTCAGAGTTGTATGAAACTGATTTGAATTGAGTTAAATCTTTTTAGAAAAACTGCTCCATGAGAATCATGAGCTCTAGAGATATAATTATATTTCTAAATAATGCATTAGAACTATGTATACATGAAATTTGTGACTTTTTCTTAATAAAAGATTTTTCTCTTACCTCTATTAATTTAATCAATCATTTATTTATATAAATGCCCATTCCTGTCTATTTATTTTATATGTTTATTTACATTTTAATACTTCTTTAATTATTTTGTTGCTAAAATTATTTCAGTTTGGGCCTTGAAGAACTCTTTCAAATTGGCTCCTGTGTTGCTCAGAGATGCTCCATCCTTTTTCTTCCTTTAGCTTTTCCTTACTTTATGGCACTACATGCATGATATGCCTCGGTGTTAGAATCAAACATTTCTTTAAGGAACTAGGGTTTTCTTCATTGGAAATAGTAACTACTGCCCTTTGAACACTGACAATTTGTTTTCTTAAAGGTGTTTTAAACTAAACAACTCCAAAACCAATTTTGTTCCCAATCCCTATCCCTAAAACACTGCTAATAGAGTTGCGCTTCACTCTGTTCTATCTAAAGTAGTCTCTCCTGCTGCCCAGATCAAAAACCTGGGCTTCATCATGGAGCTCATGCTCCTTTGGTAACATATAAAGCAAATTTTCTTCATTATTTTTCATTGCAATGTCCTTTTAGCTTGTCTCTCTACCTCATGACTTGCCTTATTTGAATCTACTTCTACATCACAGCAAAATTATGGTAAACTCTAATAAAATTATTCAGATGAGACCCAGAATAATTGGTTCTACTTATTTACCATTCTCAGCTGGCATTAATCCCTACCTACCACCCAACCATCCAACAACATTGTGTTGCTTTAAGTTCCCTAGGTACATCATACTATCTCAATGCAAGTTTTCACCTGTGTTGTTCCCTCTGATAGAAACACTCTCTCTTAACCCTCTCAGTTAAATAGCATTTACCTTCCATTATATCAAAAACTATACTTTTTTATATTACCATCTCCATATATTGCCATAGCTATCTCAAAAGAAAAATAGCAATGTATATAAAAGTCTATTTTTATCTTTCATTAATAAAACAATTTGTAAGTAAAAAAAAAATAATATACATGTTAGAAAGCCAGAGTAAATAGAGTTTTTAAATAAGTAATTCTTTATGTTTTTATGATCCTTTAACTATTATGTGCATAATCCTATATAATAAAAGCCCAGAGACTGAAACGACCAGAATGACCAGAGACCAGAACAACCACAGCCCCTCATCCTGCCTGGCCCTGCCAAATGGGGGCATGGTTGGACTGCAAACCACCCTGGGCTCCTCACCCCAGCCAGCCCTTCCGCCCAGCGGGGACCCTCACCCCAATTTGGGGCCCCCATCAGGGCAGGCCAGCTGGCTCCCACCTGTGAACCAGGCCTCTATCCTATATAATAAAAGGGTAGTATGCATGTTGACCCTAACAGCAAAATGATCAGAACAATCACTTGACCAGTCATGAAGAGATGCGCTGACTACCTCTTGGTCCCTTTCTCCAGTCAGCAGGCTCTGATCGCCCAATGGCTAACAGAAAACCACAGGTAGGTGGTGGGAGAACATGGGTGGTGCCAGGCCAAGGCCCCCACCCCGCTGGTTGCCACACACACACAGAGGGCCACACCTGGCAAGTGGGCGGGAACAGCCTACCTCTTGGTCCCTTCTCCTGGCTGTCAGGCTCCAATTGCCAATGTTGAATGGGGAACTACGGGTGGGTGGTAGTCGGGGCAGGGCCAGCTGCAGGAAACCAAGGAAGATGGCCCTGGTCACAGGCCCACCCTAGGGACTGTGCCTGTGCATTTATTTCATGCTCCAGGCCTCTAGTATTATTTTAAAAGCTAAAATAGAATACATGTTATTTGTCATTTCCTATAAAAAGTATTATATTCTCTCAGAGAATTACATACATTAGAATATATTATTTTGTTAGACATAATAGTGATGATCATCTCTGGAAAATGACAGGCAAGTCTTTGAATAACATTCCAAGTGGCATATCGTATATCATTATCTACACAGTTAAAAATCAGCTGGGCATCCTTCATGAGCATGCATAATCTTGGGTTTTAAAAATTAGAAAAAGATTCCTATATTCTCTTTAGAAATTTGTTGGAGTACATTGATAGGGCAGGCACAAGGTTATTATTGTGCTGAACTTTCATCTTAGTTGGAGTTTAAGGTAAATAAACAAAAAACTGACATCCTATATAATAAAAGACCAGAGGCATCATGACCAAAACGACCAAAGACCAGACCATCACGGCCCCTCATGGGCTGGCCCCGCCCCCAAGCAAGCAGTTAGGGGCAATGAGGTAGGCAGGCAGAGTGGTTAGGGGTGATCAGGTAGGCAGACCAGCAGTTAGGGGTGATCAAGTAGGCAGAACAATGGTTAGGGATGATCAGGTAGGCAGGCAAGTGGCTAGGGGTGATCAGGTAGGCAGACCAGCAGTTAAGGGTAATCAGGTAGGCTGGCAAGTGGTTAGGGATGATCAGGTAGGCAGGCCAGTGGTTAGAGGAGATCAGGTAGGCAGGTAAATGTTTAGGAGTGATCAGGCAGGCTGGGGAGCAGTTAGGGGCCATTTGGTAGGCAGATGGCCCCTCACAGGGCTGGTCCCACCCCACAGCAAAGCAAGAGGGAGGCCCAGGCCAACCAAACCACCTCACCCAGCCTGTCATCTGCAGAGGGAGGCCACTGGGGGAAGTGGAAGGGGGGCAGTGCTGCACAGATGGCCATCAGTGGCAGTGGCTGGGGTGGGGCCAGCTGCCAGAAGCAGGAGGAAGGAAAGCCCCAATAGGCCCTGACCTCAGGCCAGGCCTAGGGACCCTATCTGAGGGGTCCCAGATTGTGAGAGGGTGCAGGCTTGGCTGAGGGACCCCCCTGAGTGCACGAATTTTCATGCACCAGGCCTCTAGTCTATATATATAAAAGCCTAAGCGACCAAATGACCAATCGGTAGACTGGCCATTATGACGTTCACTGACCACCGGGGGCAGAAGCTCAATGCAGGAGCTGCCCTCTGGTGGTCAGTGTGCTCTCACAGCGAGAGTGCCAGAGCTGACTGACCTGTCCTGGTGGCTCACCAGCCTGGTGGCAGCCACTCACTCCCTCAGTAGTTCTACTGCTACAATCTCTGGAGAACGGCCCAGGCACCAATGTACTGGCACCGCTGACACAATCCCGACAGCACCACTGGCCTCCTGGAAGTCGGCCTCGGGCACCACAGCCACTTCCCCTCCCTAGATGCTTCATAAGGAAGAAATGATATAAAAGCGGCCGCCAGGTGGCTCACAACAACAGGCATGAACATTAGCAGAATGGATCGGAATCCTGGGCCAACAAAGGCATCCCACTGCCTGCTCAGAGAGCTGATTGTGTCCTGGTCTCCCCCCCCCCCCACCTCCTCGAGATGGGCTGTGGTGGTGTGAGCCTCTCCTGATCAAGACTGACTGGGTGCGAGCCCACGGCAGGCTCAGTGGGCCGGGATGAGTGGGAGCAACAGGCAGGAGTGGCAGGAAGCATTGGGTGATGTTTACTTTGAATTTATATTAGTTCACACAAACACTCCATCCATGCTTTTGTTCCGGCCCTCCGGTCCAGTTTAACTACCCATTGTGGCCCTTGAGTCAAAAAGTTTGCCCACCCCTGATGTAGACTATAGTATAGTTTGGTGTTAAGCAAAGACCTGAATGACAAAAATAATTTCTGTAACTTCTGTAACATCTAAGATTATTTCCATTATCATCATCTTTAAGTCTTAGTAAGAAGATACTGTTTTATAAATATGCTCAAGGCATAATGTTCCCATGAAAGGTAACATTAAGAAGAGAGAGTAGTGATAATATGGCCAACCAGCAAAAAACAAATTCCTGCCTGTACAAACTTGGTGGGAGGAGCATGATATTTCTGTATATGTGAAGTGAATGTTTACATGTATTCATGAGAAAGATAGAGAGGAAGATAGAGAGAGAGATGGAGGGGATGTGTGTGGTACATATAAATATGCTATTATCAAAATGAAAGGTTACTAGGAATAGACTGAAGGGTTGGCTAACCCACCAGGCTTAAAATAGTTTATGTCAATAAATAACTGATGAATATAGTAATTTATCATAAAAATTAGAGGCCTGGTGCATGAATTCATGCACCCAGTGGGGTCTCTCAGCCTGGCCTGTGGGATTGGGCCCAAACCAGCTCTTTGACATCCCCCGAGGGGTCCTGGATTGTGAGAGGGCACAGGTCAGGCCGAGGGACCACATTGCACAATCAGGGCCAGGGAGGGAAGCGGGAGGTTGGCCAACCTGGCAGGGACCACAGGAGGGCTCCAGGGAGTGTCCATCCCATCTCTCTCAGTCCCAGTTGGCCAGACCCCAAGTGCAAGCTAACCTACTGGTCAGAGCGTCTGCCCCCTGGTTGTCAGTGCATGGCATAGTGACTGGCCCACCAGTCGACTGTCTGTCCCCTGGTGGTCAGTGCACATCATAGCGAGCAGTTGAACGGCTTTAGTATATAATTAGCATATTATGCTTTGATTGGTTAAACTGCCAACCGGATGAGCGGACACTTAGCATATTAGACTTTTATTATATAGGACTAGAGGCCCAGTGCACAAAATTTGTGAGGGAGTACAGTCCCTAGGTCTGGCCTGTGATCAGAGCCATCTTCCCCAGCTGCCTGCAGCCAGCCCTGCCCCCTGCTGCCACCCAGCCCTGGTTCCCCATCAGGCAATCAGAGCCTGACAGCCTGGGGAAGGGACTGAGAGGTCAGCTATTCCCACCCACTCACCAGCCCCGCCCCCACCAGAGGTTGCCCTCTGTGTGTGGGGTGATGGGCAGGATGGGGGCCTTGGCTTGGCACCACCCATGTCCCCCACGACCCACCCCCAGTTCCTTGTTCACCATTGGGTGATATGAGCCTGCCGACTGGGGAAAGGGACCAAGAGGTGGTCAGTGCGCCTCAAAGTGACTGGTCGAGTGGTTGTTCTGTTCGTTCCGCCACTAGCATCAATTGGCATATTACCCTTTTATTATATAGGATAGAGGCCCGGTGCACAGGTGGGGGCCTACTGGCCTGCACTGATGAGGGCCCCTGATCAGGGTGGGGGTCCTTGCTGGGGGGTGGAACCAGCAGGGATGAGAGACTGTGGGTGGTTTGCAGGCCAGCCATGCTCCCGATCAGGGTGGAGGTCTCTGCTGGGGGGGTGGGGGGGGGCAGCCAGGGTGAGGAGCAGTGGTTATTCTAGTCTCTGGTTGTTCTGGTTGTTCTGCCATTTCAGTTGCTGGGCTTTTATTATATAGGATGTCACTCGGGACAACTAATGGCCAGTATAAAAAAGTAATTGTCTGAAAGCATATACATCACACATCAACTCACTCTTTGGGAAATAGAAGAAGTATAAGCAGAGGTATCTCTTTCTCAAACAAATCACAGTTGAGGAGATAAGGAAAACCTATGTAAGCTGACAGAAAATAACACAATATGAAATGTAATTAAGTGCCGATGTGATGGCTCTAAAAGCTATAGGAAGTAGGTGGAAATATATTTCTAAGTTATTGCTCAAAAATGTTCAATGTTGCAATCTCTGAGTATCTAGAAGGGTGAGTCGACAGGTAAGATGTGAGAAGAAAGGGGAATATACACTGAGTGGCCAGATTATTATGACCACCTGACATTTGTAGGCAAATTAGCCATACACTGCTTCGTATAGGACATGGAAGCCAAAGGCCTGTCCAAACACCTTTGCTATCTGCAGTTACCAAGATAAAATGTTTCCAATTTGCACAGGAACA
>NW_006299245.1:6412254-6417497 GCF_000327345.1 Myotis davidii | reverse complement strand
GCAATCACCAGATCTCAATCCAATTGAGCATTTGTGGGACGAAGTTAAAAGAGCCATCAGGCAGCTGGTTCCACAACCATCAAATCTCACAGAACTGGACAGTGCTATCCATCAGGCATGGTGTCCGATTCCTCGCATCACCTTTCAACATCTTGTGGACTTAATGCCAAGAAGAATCGCCACAGTATTGAAGGCAAAAGGTGGCCCAACAAAGTACTGATGGGGTGGTCATCATAATCTGGCCACTCAGTGTATTTTATATGGAGCCAAAGCATTCCAGAAGGCATAAAAAGTGAAGCTCACACAGGGCAGGTTTCTAAAATCACGCAACTTAATCTCAAACAGGCTTTGTAAAGTCTGCTGAGGCCAAGGCAAAGTTAAATTAAGATTTGTGTAACTTTATAAACTTTATGTATTTTAAAGACATTGCTAACTCGCTTTGGATTCTAGTCTCAAATTCTTCTAACTCTTTATTCTAAATGAGCATTTAATATAGTTAAGCTTGACGTTTTGCAACAAAATAGCTATAATATTTTTCCTGGTCATCTTTCTGGGTAACTTGTGAGTTATGTAAGACTACATTTAAAAATGTTCTGTATGCCATAATTATAATTTGAGTATATAATATTTAAAAGGTAAGCTATTACAAATTAATTCTAACTTGCCGAAACCGGTTTGGCTCAGTGGATAGAGCGTCGGCTTGCGGACTGAAAGGTCCCAGGTTTGATTCCGGTCAAGGGCATGTACATGGGTTGCCGGCACATCCCCAGTGGGGAGTGTGCAGGAGGCAGCTGATCGATGTTTCTCTCTCATCGATGTTTCTAACTCTCTATCTCTCTACCTTCCTCTCTGTAAAAAATCAATAAAATATATTTTAAAAAAAATTAATTCTAACTTGTATTTTCACATACACATTCAATCTTTTAATAGTAAAATGAAAATAATGTACAAGATACAACTAAAAAGTAATAAGACTCTTTATGAGAGTGCAAATGAAATAATCAGTGTTTCTGCCTTCTTCTTTCTTGCTTGCAGGATGTTATCAATCTCCAATTCCAGAACTCAATTCACTGCAGCCTACAAACATGCCTTTGCAAGTGGCCTTTAATAATTAGGATTAAGTCATGTTCAGTTAAAAACTCTCTTGAGCATGGGTAAAAGCATGTTTGATATGAATATGCATTTAATTAATAATTTAGCATAGTGTTCTTTATTCACTACATTTTAGATTTTTTTAAATATATTTTATTAATTTTTTACAGAGAGGAAGGGAGAGAGATAGAGAGTTAGAAACATCGATGAGAGAGAAACATCGATCAGCTGCCTCCTGCACACCTCCCACTGGGATGTGCCCACAACCAAGATACATGCCCTTCACCGGAATCGAACCTGGGACCCTTCAGTCTACAGGCTGACGCTCTATCCACTGAGCCAAACCAGCCAGGGCACATTTTAGATTTTTGAAATGCAGAAATTTTAACTTGAGAATTTAAACCTGTGATATTATCTTCAATTTAATTTTGGTCTGCTAAAAAATGTGATTATACCATTCCAACTATAAACTCTCTCTTTTCTCTCAAAAAATACAATTCATCCAGAATTTGAGTTTGTTTTAGCAGTAGTTTAGAGTAGATTTCTTTACATTCACTAATTGAAATTGTCTCTCATGTTAGCTAATTTCTCTTCTCTTAGCAAAACTTTACTGCCATTTACTTCAAGTACTCTAACTGCTCAACGAGATGCACAATGTTCCTGTCTGGTACAGAGCAGAATCATCAACCTGTGTGTCACAAAAATAGTTTCTTCTGCCTTATACAACTTAAATTTTCTGTGAAGTGAGCTCTGAGGCAATTGCTTCTTGGAAGAAGAGCTTTTGAGAATTGCTTTCTTCAACCTCCAGTCATTTGCTTTTTTTCCTTTGCATAGTAATTCCTTTAAATTTTTGTTCCTCTTTTCTTTGTAATGTTCTCTCATTCCTGGTACATTCATACTCTCGCCTGATCCACTTGAAGGTTAACTTCTATGCAGAAAGCAAAAAAATTCTCAAAAGTAATTATATTAAATCTAATACATACATCAAAATTTTATATGGCAGAATTCTTGGTAACTTAAACTAGCCCTGTACAGTTGAATCGTATATTCACTAACTAATTTAATCTAACCTACTTACCAAATATGTCCCATAAATATTCCATATTTTCTTATCATTGATTAGATAATTATGAGGCAAAAATACATAAGTAAATACATTATGGGCACTATTATGATTTAGGACATTTTATGTTAAGCAGTGGTTAACTGCTTAATTTTGCTCCCTAGGGTATGTTTTGCAATATCTGGAGACTTTTTTTTTTTTTGTCACAGCTGAGGAGGTACTACTGGAATCTAATGAGTAGAAGCCAAATGTTCTGCTAAACATACTGCAATGCATAGGAGAGTCGGAACTTATGATTCTCATAATTCATCAAATTTATGTTTTTTCATGATGACAAAGTCCCACATTTGATTTTTAGTTCCAGTAGCTCCTCTATACATTGAGGCGTGCTGTTCTCCACTTAGTCACATCATGTACTTGATGAAACATATATAATAAGAAATCTGTCCATAATCTAATGGCATGGACCACTCTATCTAAAGACAGAAGAGGATGGAAAGCACTTCCAGGCATCATATGTCTAGTAAATGGTGGCTATTACTACATTATAAATTATAATTGTGGACAGAAAGGAGAAGTGAGTGTATTCCGTGTAATTGACACATTAATGTAGTACTTAGCATCCAACATATTCTGCTTCAATTTTAATGGCAAAAATGATTGGATGGTTCTTTTCTTCTTATCCTGTTTAAATAAATGTTCTTGTTTCTGTGGCTGACCTGACACATTAACCCAAGAGACCATAATCATTACAAATTATCATTATGTCATATACTTAGTACACCTGTTTTTTTAATAATTTCTCAAACTATGCTTGTTTGAACCAGCATAGTAGTTAGGAGAGTTACTTCTGGAAACTAACAAAGTTAGTTAGATGACACTGAATGACATCTCTATCATTTACTTCTAACTTACACAGTTTCGGCAAGTTACATAACCTATAAAACCTCCAGTTTCTTATTAATAATATAGCAATGATAATAATCATCATCATCATCATAATAATACTCTATGGGTTTTGTGATAATTAATTAAATATGCACATGAAGCTATAAGTAAAATGTCTGACACATAATATGTGTTTAACAAATTTAATTATAATGAATTTCCAAAATACTATGTCACACAGCTAATTTAATAACCCAGATCTCTGTCCCAGTATATCCAACACCTACTTGTTATCTTTACTTGGAAGTCTAAAAGCACACCAGACTTAATATGTCAAATCCAACCCCTTTCCCGACAAAACCTGGTTTTCTTCCTCCTATGCTCCCTGTGTAGTGAAGGTGTCAATAGAATTTATTCTAATCAGAAACCCAGGCGTCATCATCACCTCTAGCTTCACAATTATTCTCCACTTCCAGTGAATCACTAAGGGCTTTCTAATCTACCTATTTAAATAGCAGTAGAGGTGGGTCCACTTCTCTCCAGTTCCACTGCCACTCCTTTATTTTAGGCCAGCATTATCTCTCTAATGGAAAGTGATAGCAACAGTCTAAATCATATCCACACAGAAACTAGAGTGGTTTTTCAAAAATGAAAATCAGATCATGTGTTTTCCCTGTTTAAAGGCTCTCAGTGGCTCCCATTTCTCTTAAATTAAAATGCAAAACACTTAAGTTAAAAATCGGTCTAAATTAAAAATGTTTATGTTCTTTACCATAAGAATTTAAAATAAATAACATACAAAATGAAAACATAAAATGTTAGGAAATATGACTATATTTATTTTACTCGTAATTTAATTCTCAATAGCTTTCCTTCAAAGGTAGTCTCTCTCTATCCCTTGCTCCGGAATTGTCTGTTCTTGCTGGTGCAATATGCCCTTGTTCAATATGCCTACAAGGTAACGAAGCACCAAAGCCATTCTTAAACTTTTAGCTTTACCTTCCAGGCTTTTTTTTTTTAATCAGAATTTTTAATATTTTTTATTGATTTCAGAAAGGAAGGGGAGAGATAGAAACATCAATGATGAGAGAGAATCATTGATTGTCTGCCTCCTGCACACCCCATACTGAGGACTGAGCCTGCAACCCAAGCCTGTGCCCTTGACTGGAATTAAACCCAGAACCTTTCAGGCCACAGGTCGTTGCTCTACTCACTGAGCCAAACCATCCAGGACTACCTTCCAGGGTTTTTAGTAACTACTTTCTGCACACTCTTCAGGATATGGGCCCAGCCATTTAGGTTGCAATTCTCTACCTTTCCTATGGGCATTCATGATGGCTGCGCACCCTGATTTGAGCATTCTATTATTTCTTCTTTGTTAGTGTATTTCTGCTCTACTCTCAAGGCACAGCTTAATGCACTTCCTCTAGAGAAGCTTCCTCAAATATTGAGTTAGGGGTATACCGTATACCTCTACAACTTCATGCTACCTAGTACAACCCTCCTTACCCAACTTTTACTACTTAACTCTACTCCTTACAAGTAACCATTTCTGTGTGGCTCACAAGCTTAGAATGTTCCTTAACTTTTAAAAAATAGTTTTAAAAAATCAAAACAAAGTTATTATTTCAGGGCATATGAAAATTTTATGCAATACACAATTCAGTTCCTTTAAATCGTTTATTGGATACATTCACTCCTATTTATTCACATTGTTTTCATTACAGCTTCTATACTCTACCTGTGGAGTAGTTGCAACAAGAATAATACCCCCTAAAAAACCTAAAATATTTGCCATCTGGTGCTTTAGACAAGCTGGTCTATCTTATTAGATGTCAAATTCCTTACGGGAGGAAATGTGTTTCTCCAATTGCATTTCAGATATCTGATGCTCAATAGAAGTTTATTAGCTGATGAGTGAGTTAATGACAAAGTGATGAATGAGTTGGTAATGAATAAATGTAATGAAGACAAAAGTTAATATTTATTTTAGTTGAAAGCAAAGTAAATCAATTTGGCTAAATTCAGAAAAAAAAGGAAATTTCAGAAGAAAATAGATTATATCATAAATAAAATAAAATGTTAAAAAATTAGGCCTAGGAAAAGATAGGAACTAGAATGGCTTTTGAGATCTTTTTTTTAATCTTTATTGTTGAAAGTATTACATATATCCCCTTCCCTCCGGCCCCTGCATTGACCC
>NW_006299245.1:6406554-6412212 GCF_000327345.1 Myotis davidii | reverse complement strand
CCCCCCCTCCACACCCCAGGCCTTTATCACTCTTGTCTGATGAACAAAACAAACTGATGGCCAAAATAGATCCGGAGACATGGAAGCATAGAACAAGATTGCCCAATCTCAGAGGAAAGGCAGGGGTGGGACAAGATCTACCAAAGGGCTTGTCTGCATGTAGGCTCTTGAGATCTTAACAGCAGGAACCACTGTATAATCTCAGTAAAACAGAATGTCTGGTCTTGCATCTACATTTGACTCAAAGTTTATATTTCCAGGAGAAATAATCTGACCACACCTTGACTAGGGAAGTGATCATTGTTTGGCTGTGTCAATCAGATAGACAGTTTTGGAGAAGACATTTCTAACAAAACTACATATAAAGGAAAATCAGTGTTCTATTACTAGAAAGAGGAGTAGTGTTAATCCTACTCCTGTAAAAAAAACAAAATTACAGGATAACCCCACAATAGAAAAAAATAGACATCAGATCATTTTTGAAAATTTATTATTTTTAAAATTTTTATTAAATTTATTGGTGTGACACCAGTTAATAAGCTTATATAGGTTTCAGGTGTACAATTCTATAATTATCTGTATATCACATTGCGTATTTACCACCCAAAGTCAAGTCCTCTTCTGTCACCATCTTTTTGACCCCCTTTTACCCTCTTCTACCTCCTCCAACTCCCTTTCCCACATACTGTGGTCTGTGTCTGAGTTTTTGTTTGTTTCTCTCATTTGTCCATTTGTTGCTTTCTGTTTTATATTCTGCATATGAATGAAATAATATGGTTCTTGACTTTTCCTATTTGACTTATTTCACTTAGCATGATATTCTCAAGATCCATCCATGTTGTCACAAATGGCAGTACTTGATCACTTCATATGTATGAATGTACCACATCTTCAATGAACATAGGGGTACATATATCTCTACAAGTAAATATTTCATGGGGTAGTTACCCAGAAGAAGGGTTGCTGGGTCATATGGTGCCAGATGCCAATTCTAGCATGTCAGCAAGGGTTGAATCATCTGGGAATGGCTAAAAGGCATTTTCCCAAACCTGAAAAGAATGCATTAAATGATTGCTTGCTGCCAGACAGCTCAGGGCAACTTAATCTACATGTTATTGCCTCCTACTGGCCAAACACCTGAACAGCTGAAGGCAATTCCCCAATCTGACAATGGATTCTGTAGGAAACCCTACCCTTTGATGTGTATATCTCTACCTTGCTGTATGGCAAATTGTGTTAATAAAAAGCAAGGGATCCTGAGACAAGGAGAACTTAGTTCCATTAGCTAAGTCTTCTCTGACTCCCTAAAATGCCTTTCAAAATTATGTTTCATCTCTGGACTCCTATTTAATTTACACACAACGCCTTCTCCATATTTCTGAACCCTTATTGATGCCGGATCAAGACCACCGGCGTTAATATAGTAACTCTATTTTTAATTTCTTGAGGAGCCTCCATGCTATTTTCCATAGTGGCTGTTCCAGTTTACATCCCCACCATTCGTGTATGAGGGTTTCTTTTTCTCCACAACTTCTCTGACACTTGCTATTTCTTACTGAAGCCAGATAATCGTTAAGTGGAAATGTCTGGAAATTAGACTACAGCTACCTGTGCTATCTTTTGCATATTGATAAGCATTTTGGTTGTTATTGCATTATTGTCTTACTCAACTGTCATTAATTAACTAGCTTGATTTCAAAATTATTGTTGAAAGTGAAACTATAAATGGAATCATTTATATTATATGCTGAATATCATGTGCCCACCTGTAGTTTAATGACAGAAGAGGAAACAATTATTCTATTCATTAGAGCTTTCACAATAACTAAAAAAGACAAAGGCTAAATTGTGACTTAGTGTATGATAATAAACATACTGGCTAGATTTTGATGTGAAATTCTCCAAATCCCCAACATTTTTGTGATAAAGAAGCTAATGTGGCATATTAATAGCATGATGATGACTCTAAGAGTAAGGAAAAACACCTGAAAGAATGGGCATTAATAACCCCAGTATTACTCAGTTTCTAGTATTTGTCTTTTCATTCATTCTGTGAGTACTGCCTGTTCTCCAGGCTAAGTATGCTACATCTCTCATTAAGTGACAGTCCTTTAAAATGTTACCTTGAACTTTCTGAAAAATTGATATTCTGTGAATGAGGCTAAGCTGACAGCATTTTGAAATCATTTAGGCCATCACCACAATCATCTGACCTTCTTTCCAATTGGGTATTGCAGTACATATTTGAATCTTTTGGCCTTAATGTTTTCGATTTAAATATGCTAAATTCTTGGAGTATACACTTTGAAAAATTCCTAAAGAATTTCTAAAAATTCCTGAGACCTACAACCGGCGTTGCTTCCAAAATTATTGATGTTTCCCAGATAAATTACCCTAAGTTTTGCACTCTCTTTTCACAATGACTTAACAAGAAGGTCTCATGTGCAAACATTTATCTCCTTACAAGAAAAAACAGCCATTTGAAATACCATTGTAAGAAAAAAGCATTTTTTAGTCATTTTAGCCACTCAAACCATATCTACTAGAAAAAAAAACAAAAAACAAAATCCCAACATAATATGTAATGATTTTTGTTCTCTGAGAATGAAAAAAATGAGCGTAACTTTATATGTCCATTTAGCTTGGTATAGAAAATTAAATTTATAAGGCATAACATTTTACCACATGTAGATTGTTAACATACAATTTAGCTGGTAAAAGATAAGAAACAGGTCGTTTTATTTTTACTGTGACTACTTCTATATAATAGTTTTACTATCTATGTCAGCTTATAGCTAAACTCTCTTTCTTCCAATTATTTACAGTTTAAGCCACATAAATTACTGAACATTTATTGATCATTTAAAACAAAAGTGCATCCTCACTAGCAAAAAAAATTATTATAATCTTCTATATAGATTAAGATATACTTAAGAGCACACTACACAAAATTATATTGTCTCCTAATCTCTTCGCCATCTATGTTGACTTTTCTGGTCATATATTTTTATTAGCATCCGCCAATAAAAGAGTAATAATGGAACCCAGTGCCATTTTTAGATTTTTACTCAAAGAAACAGCTGTTTATTCCTGATTACAAACATCATACACTTCTAAAAATATTGTTAGGGGTTGTTGCTTTTTGGCTTAAGAATAATTATAGTTTTACTCAGTAATTTTGGTTGATTTAAATTTTATGGTACAGCAATATCTTATTTTGATGAGTTTTTTTTTTTTTTTCCTGAAGGTTATGTTAGGGTAATCCCTTTATAATCTTGTGATTTGATGCACCAGGTGGAATTTTTACTTCTGATCTGTTATGAATCTTTTCTTGACATTTTTATATGACTACAACATAAGTTATGTATCCTGTAAAGCCAAATGTGAAAGACTGTCATTATGATCTTTCTTTAAATACTTTCCAGAAAGTCTGAGTGCAGACATAAGAGATATATTATTATAAAACTTGGTTTATTTGGGGTCCTTCCTCAATAATAATTTAAATGCCTTAAAATAGGACACACATTAAAAATTTGTTTTTATAAAACTCTATTAGTAACTTATAATTTTATTTCATTTTCAAAAACAAATAGGGCTTTTTTTAAATTAAAGGAAAATCACAATGCCTCAAAATATTAAAATAAATTATTTATGCTCACTAATATAAGCACAAATTTTCCTTCTGGTTGCATATTTTATATGAAAGCTATTTTATAATAGATACCTTTTTTGTGGTACATAAGGACAGTGTTTACTACCACCCAGCAGTTCATGCCCTGAGATATTTTAATACTAACTTTTCTGAGCTGTTCCTAAGAATTCCGGGAAACCTCAATTAATCCAAATTGTTTACATCTTATTTCAAAGCATGCTTTTATTTTAACTCTTAGAGATTACACAATTATATATTTCATCATAGAAAATGTTTTCATGACTTCTTCTCAAATATTGGAGTAGAAAAGTCAACCAGGTGTGAATGTAAAAGACATATTTAATCAAGACTTTAATTTGTATCACACATGAAAGTATAATAGTAATGAGAAATAACATAATCTATTTGGAATTCAGTTTGTTTTTTTAAATATCAGGAGATTAGACTAGGTAACTATGGTTACTTTCAGTTTTAAAATTATATAGTTTCTAGATCATATCTCATAAGAATAAGAAAAAGGAAAAACAGCAATGTTCCTTAAAACTTTTTGCTATGAAATATATTTAAAATATTTTGAAATGGTAATATATACTTTCATATAGTAGAGTTTTTTTATAAGAACAAAGATGAGTTATAAGAAGTCTTAATTGTTTTGCTATGTTACACCTTGGCATAGGTCAAGACTGAAGAAATCCTAAAGACTCCAGGTTAAAGAAAAGCCACACAAGATGTACTAAAAGGACAGCCAGTTTCTAGCAGTTTATAGGCAATAACCCATTCTATAAGCATGTAGTGAAGTGTTTACAAAACTTGTAATAAACATGTTTCTAAAAATGTATATTTTAAAAAGCTTATGAACCACATTCTCTCAAATATATTTTTCACATTATAGATACTTGACTCCTTTACTCATGTAAAGAAAACATTTTTATGGCTTTGCTATTGATAGGTAGTACAATAAAGAGCATATCCCCAATCTTTAAAGTAATAAAATTAAGTTGTTAAAAGAGGGCATACTATCTCAGGGATCAATAATATGAGATTTAAACAATACTGAATGAAAATTATATCCTGTAAGTATGTTTGCTTACTTTTTTCATGCCTGACTTAGGGCAGCCAAGATGGCGGCCAGCAGCCAGGCAGCTGATGTGAACAGGGAGGCTTGCTTGCTTCAGTGACGGAGGACTCCAACGTTCCCAGCGGGGCTTCAGCCAGCTGGACTGCAACATTGTATCAAATACAGACGGTAAACAAAGGCCAGAAGCTTGTTTTCAGCAGCCGAGGCCTCAGAGCTAAAGCTGGCCCAGAATAAAAAAAAAAAAGAAAGAAAGAAAAGAGCGGTTGGGAGCTTCAGTCACCCCCAGCTTGAAAACAGCCCTCAGCCCCTCACCCACACTGGCCAGGCACCCCAGTGGGGACCCCCACCCTGAAGGGTGTATGACCAGCTGCAAACAGCCATCATACCCTCACCCAGGCTGGCCAGGCACCCCAGTGGGGACCCCCACCCTGATCCAGGCAAACTTGATTATACTTGTATCACACATGAAAGTATAATAGTACTGAGAAATAACATAATCTTAAACTTGATACAAGTTTAAGATACATTTTAACAAATATAGAAGCTAAACAAAACCCCAGAAACTTCCTTTCAGCAAGCCCGGGATCTCAGAGCTGGAGTTATACATTGTTTCGATTATAGAACCGAAACAAAGAAGATACCTTCTTTCAGCAGCAGAGGCCTCAGAGCTGGAGCCAGAGCTAAAGCTGGCCCAGAATAAAAAGAAAAAAAGGAGCAGTTGGGAGTTGGGAGCTTCAGTCACCCACCAGACTGAAAACAGCCCTCAGCCCCTCACCCAGACTGGCCAGGCACCCAAGCAGGACCTCCACCCTGATCCAGGACAGCCTTCAGGGCAAACCAGCTGGTTCCCACCCATGCACCAGGCCTCTATCCTATATAGTAAAAGGGTCATGTGCCTCCCAGCACCGGGATCAGCATGACAGGGGGC
>NW_006299245.1:6393658-6406227 GCF_000327345.1 Myotis davidii | reverse complement strand
CGAGCTGGGCTGAGGGCACCTCCCCCCACACACACACCAAGTGCACGAATTTCGTGCACCGGGCCCCTAGTCTATATATATAAAAGCCTAAGCAACCATTACGACCAAACAACCGGAATGACCAGCCAGTAGCTATGACACGTACTGACCCAGAACTTGCTGTTGGGGCCTTGACAGCCTCAAATCTGGTTCACCTTATCCCGGACCCAGACAGGAGGGAAGAGGGAGCCCACTTCCTCTCAGAACTGGCTGTTGGTTAGCTTGCTGCTGGGGCCAACCTCCTGCGGTCTCTCCCTCAAGCTGGCCGTTCCCCTGATCGACCCTGATCGCCGGCCAGGCCAACAGACCCCACCCGTGCACAAATTCGTGCCCTGGGCCTCTAGTTTAGTATTAAAAAATTAAATACATTGACTACAAGGTTGCACTTCTGTGTCATTATGATGTTAGGAGTGTTACTAATTGTATACACCTACTTTCAATCAAGTCCTCCCCTACCAGCTCCCAAATATGGACTTTGGAACAAGCACTTCAGAAGCTAACTATTGGTGGTTTCATCTTAAGTCCAATGCATGGGATGTGGGAGAGATGTCATTAATGTACTAGTATTCTAATGGTTAAAAGCATCTTTTCTGAAGTTAAACTACCCAGGTTAAAATACTACATCTGCTACTTTCTCTATGATTTTGAACAAATTACTTAAAAATAGTACCTGGCACATACTATGAATATTTATTAGTTCTTATAACACATGCACATGGGGAAGCTGAAGAAGCCATGCAAGACATTATCAGATGCCACTCCTACAAATCTTAATAATCAATACCTAGTTTTCATAAGGTGTCTATGATGCCATACATAAACTCAGCAACATAGAAGCCATTGTAATTGATTGATCGCAGGAATTCCTCTTGCTATACCATGGATATGATGGGATATGAGATTCTATAATTTGATAAACTTCTATCTGGAGAAGGGAAATTTTTATTAACTGCAATACAATTTTAATGACTCCATTTTTAAAAATTATGTAGGTCACTAGTGTCCCCACTTGGTAAAAAATGCTTATATAACAACTATTGTTACATATTTTTATTGAGAAAGAATCACAGTTTGTCAGCTACACTTCCTAGAATACAATGTTGAAATAATTATCAGACAAGAAATGGTTAGTTATGTAATAATTATTTACCCTTAAATTATCTCCAATATTAATCTATAGAGCTTGTGTTCAAACTTGGAAAAGAAGCCAGAACTAGAGAGGAATCATGAAAACAAATACATACTGAATATGTAGAGTTCAATAATATGCTCATCAACCAGACTCAAAAATCACAATACTAATTTTATCTATTCTGGTTGTCTGTATTAAATGTGAACATACTTATTTAACAAATATATAATGGTAATTACTACCCTCCAGACACTGTTTTAAAATACTTTTTAGACATTGAGTTATTCAATTCTTAAATTAACTCTATTTGTAGGTGCTATCATTTTTCTTATGTTTACATATAGAAAACTGAGGTATGAGATGGCTGTGTCGCATGCCTAGTGTCATACAGCTTAAGTGACAGAATTATGGTTTGAACCCTGGGAGTTTGGTCCCCATCACCAGGTAGTAGTTATCAAATATATACCTGTTAAATAAGTAAATTCATATTTAATAAAAATAACCAGTATAGATAAAACTAGTTTTGAGACCATGAGTCCTTTTGATGAGCAGATTATTGAACTCTCCACACTCAAGTTTTATTTGCTTTTTCTCCGGCTTATTCTCCAAATTTGTACATAAATTCTATAATAGTAGAGAGAATTTAAGGGTAAATAGTTAGTATTAGCTAAAAATTTCTTTATTGATAACTATTCCAAAATTGGCATTCAGGAAGTGTAACTAATATACTGTGATCTTCTCTATATTATGCTGCTATGTATTAAAATTTGCTTCTCATTATTCATCCACAATTGTCAAACAATTGGTTAAATGAAATTAGTAAATAATTGGTGAATTTTTATTTAATTTGACCTAGATACTCAGTTATGAAATTTAGCTTCAGCACTCAAATCATCATCATCATCATCATCATTTTTCATAATAACTTAAATATATTTCAGTTGGTCATATTAAACTAAAAGTTTTCAAACATTCACTAGCTGTCAGTCATCACTGAAATTTCTTTTACATAAAACATCACCACTTTGGATATTTTCTAAAATCATAGATGAAATTTAAATAGGGAAGCAACTCTGCAATTACTCCCAAAGAGCTAATAGTTCCAAGGTAACTTATGTTAGATGTTGAAAAACATTATGTGAGGATGTAACATGAAATTTTATTTTTCTTGTGTTCCATTTGATAAGCTTGAACTAAAAATTGCATGTCTACCCACCTCAACAATAGCTAATAAAAAGAGAAAGTTGTTTTCCCTAATGTGGAAGTTGGCTTATACCAGAAAGGTTGATATTGATAAGAAAGCCTTGGTGCCATCACCCAGAATATAAAACAGTTACTTAAGAATTATTCCTCCATTTGACTTTATTATTCCTTAATGCTGGCATGGCTTAAATCATTAAATTCTGATAATTGACTACATAGTAGTTACCAATTTTAATGTAACTAGTAATATACAAAAACTATTGAAAAGTGGAAATAATGATAAAAGTGAAAATAATAACAGCAGAAACATCTGAAAAATTACACTTCAGTAATTCATTGACGGGAATATTTTTTTCATTTCTTCCTAGAGATTCTTGCATCTTGCTTATTTTATCAAACAGTTGTCAGGATATTAATATAATCCAAAAATTAAGAATAAAATCAATTTTATAAATGAAGCCATTGGTGACAATGTTGGTCAGATGTGCCTATGCAACTATTGAATGTTTAAAGGAATATTTAATTTATTACCTGCAAATAACTTTACGGAATCAACTGTGATTGAGTTTCTCCCTCACCCTACATCCATCCCAGTTCAGATATTAAGCAATGCTTGTTTTATCAGGTACAGCAAACACAATTTCAATAGAATGGAGCTAAGTATTAATAAATCAATAACTGTTAACTTCACATAAGCTGTTGAAAAAATACTCCATTGACAGTTAATTTAAAGTGTAGTACTGTGCTAAACATTGTTTATAAAGGTCATAGAAATAAGAAGAAAACCAGTGACTGTAAAGGAAATCTGAACAGTTACCTCCCAGCATGTATCTTTATTGGCCATCTCTTAGCCTGTCACTCCCACTCAATCCATTCTGTGTAACTGGTTCAACGTAATATATTATTGCTTTTTAGCATCACTTTTATTTTGACATTTTCATTATTGGAATTATAAACGAATTCTTGCATATAAATATAGATGGCAATATTTAAAAACACACACACAAAAACAAAACAAAACATGTATCTACCAAGTAACCGAAGAAAAAATAGTTACTAACAAAATGTAAGCTTGCCTCCAATTTCATTCCTTACTGACAACAAGGTAATCACTCCTCAATTTGGCATATGCCACTCCATGTAGCTTTATATACTGACTACATGCATATGCATTTACCGATAATACATATAATTTATTTACAAATGTATGTTATAAGAAGGCATCATATTTTACATGTTATTTAACATTTGTTTTTGAGATTTATTTATGCTAATATACAAACCTTTAATTCATCTTAACTAAAATTAATTCAGTGGAATCTTCTTTGTAATAATTCATTTGCTTATCTGTATGTGTATATATATGTGATATATGATAGCTTTACTCAGATAGATGGATAGATTATAGACAGATGATAGATAATTAATACCACAGTATAATGGATTTTCTTGCACAGGTCTTCATGTGCACAACTGTGAGAGCTCCTCTGGAGAATATGTGTAGGAGTAGAATTTCTGATCTTCAGATATGAGCATATTCAAGTTTTCTAGATAATGCCAAATCTCTTTCCAAAGTATAATGTCAATTACATTTCTAATAGCGGTGTATAAAAGTTTCCATTTTTTCGTATCTTCTCTAAAATTAGAAGATATGGGCTTTTATATTTTTTACAATTGTTTTTGAAATGTAAAGTTATTCTTGCCTTATATTTTCACATTTTAATTCTGTTATATATTCTGTGGAATTTAAGAAGACATATGGCTTATTAACATTTTTAAGATTCAGTCTATGTACTTGATTGCAGATTTAAAGGCTTTCATCAGCTGGTTCTACATTGCTTATACAATTTTATATTTTTATATCAGTGGTTCTCAGTGTGTAGTTCCTGGACCAGTAGCATCAGAAGCACCTGGAAACTTCTTAGAAATGCAAGTAACAGGGCCCCCAGACCTATTCTATTAGAAACTTTGGGGATGAGAACCAAACAATATCTGTTTAAATAAGGTGATCTTGATGCACACTGAAGTTTACCTTGAGTGGACCTGGTCTATCCAGATACTTCCGTATTCCCATTTAATTCCCGCTCCTCTTACTGACCACCCACGTTTTTCCCACGTTGTTTCCTGGCATGAAATATTTTCTTGTGCATGTATAATCAATTTAAAACCTTTGCTGAACCTTGGGGCTCATCCTGAAATATAGTAAACTTGCTTAATACCCCAGCCATATAGAGTTACTTACATCCCCCAAATGTAACATTATTACAGTACTAAAGGCCCAGTGCACGAAATTCATGCATGGGAGTTTGGGGGGGTGTCCCTCAGCCAGACCTGCACCTTCTCCAATCCAGGAGCCCTCAGGGGATGTCCTACTGATGGCTTAGGCCTGCTTTCCATGGTTCTCTGCTGTCTGTGGGGCCTGCTTGGCCGCTCCCAGGACTGGAGGACTCCAGCGGGGCTGAGGACTGGGCGCTACCATCTTTGTGTCGAAATGACAGTTAATTTGCATATTACTATTTTATTAGATAGGATTACACATTTCTGGGCCTCTTATCTGCTTGTTTGTTTACTTAAATGCTCTGTTCCCGACACTCCAGGAGCAACCCCTTGTCTCACAAGATCTCTTCTGTGAAGATCCTGTGCAGAACAGAGGTGGTCCTTTTCTCTTTTGCATCATTGCTATTTCTTGTACATACCACTACTCTGACAGCCTGTCCACAGTTCTGCCACAATAATCTGTTTATGTCTTTCTTCCCACCTGGGATGCAACTTCATTGTCTTGGTATCTTCATAATCTAATTCATAGCAAGTAAGTCAATTTACATGTGTTCAATAAGTGACAATATATTTCATTCCCCATTTACCCAGTACATATAAAGGTCTGATTCTATTCTGAGTACTAAGGAGATACAAAGTCAGACTAAAACGTTTGCCAGGTTTCTGGGTTGCTAATAAACTATATCCTTCAGAGATATTTTCCATGCAATTTCTATCTTACAATTATCTTTTTTTTTTTTTATTGTGTAAGTATTTTAGAGCTTTCAATCTAGTAAAGTTTGTGTTCTATCCCAATAGATAACATAATACTTCAGTTGTTTTTTATATGTTAAGTCTATTTCTCTCAAACTCATTGTAAACAATCTAAAAATAAAATTTATCTTTAACATCTCCCACAAGGCCTAGCACAGGCTGAGCTCAACTGTTTTTTAATAATATTGACTTGCATTTACCTAATTGCTAGTGTCATCCCAATAAATTTAATTTAAAAATAATAATTTTACCCTGATTTTTATGAGCTACACCTTCACTGTGAAGAAAAAAAATAATGACATTACATTAAATATTTTTATGCAATTAAAAATCGAAGACATATTTTTTTTCTATTTATTGATAAATTTGGGCAGTTTTATAATCATGTATGTAGCAGGATTGAAAATAAAACAATTTTGTAATTCTGCCATTATAAACAATATTTTGACCCACAATTTTTTTTATATCTTTCAGGATTAAAAAAAGGAAAAATCTTTTTTTTTCTTCAAATTTTTCCAGAATTTCTACTATTGAGTCATTCAACTTTCTTCAAATTTTATACTTTCCAGTGCCTAACATCATTGTATACTTATTGTCTTTGATTACAAATAATAAGATTCCTATTACTCTCTCTTGGCTGCTTAGCTAGTTCAGAACTCTCAACTTAGGTTGTAACAGCAACATCTGATAAAAGTATAATGTGTTATGATTAGCATAGTGTTTTTTCCTTTGGATCAGTACGTTGTGCTATTTATTGTCATACTCCTTATTCTGATCCATAAAATAAATTAGTCCTTGAGAAAAGCTGGTAAAGTTGCTCATTGTATAGCTAGATTACATAATCTCATTTGTTTTTTTACACTAACACAATTTCCCCTTTATTGAGAGACTAGAGGCTCAATGCATGAAGTTCATGCATGAGTAGGGTCCCTAGGTCTGGCCGGAGATCAGGGCCGATCTGTGGGGTGACTGGCAGGGCAATCGAGGGGCCTCCCGCTGGCATCCACTTTGGCCATCCTGGCTCCTCCCACTCGCCAGCCTTGTTCCCTGCCACTGCCGCTGGCCCCTCCCTCTGAGGGGTGACCAGTGGGGCAATCGGGGAGCCTCCGCTGGCACCAGCCTTGGCTGGCCTGGCGCCTGCAGGCTGGGGGAAGTTCCTGCATTGAGTGTCTGCCCCCTGGTGGTCAGTGCACATCATAGCGACCAGTTGTTCCACGGGTCGTTCCACCGTTCGATTTGCATATTAGGCTTTTATTATACAGATGAATATAAAAACTTTAAGGAGACTTAGACAGGATCATACAAAAAATGCAGTTGACCAAGCTATTACTGCTCTTGGTCTTCTGATTCTAAACATCCTGTTTGGATAACTGCTGCCTTACTATCTCCTGTATAAACTTAGAAAAAAGCCAAAGCATGAGATAGTGAATCAAAAGAAACTATATCTGCAGCGTTCCTTTGAAAGCTGAGATTTGATTTCTGGCCTGTGTTTAGTGTGATGAAGTTTTATTAAATGTATTAAATGCATGGAAAAGATGCTTAGTCTACCTATTAATGGTCAGGGATAAAAAGAGATTGACAGTGAGAAAGAGAACAAAGCAGAAATGCTGGATTACAGGGCCTCCTTCTAAATGGATTTCTGAAAACTATTCGTAGAGAGCAAATGACAGAGGGAGATAGACATTTAACTCCACAGCATGCAGGGCGAGCAGTTGTGCTCCGGAGTCCTTTAGACACATGGCAGGGCTGGTACCCGCAGGCCTCACAACAGACTGGAGGAAGTGTGACACCCCACACTGCCAGCGTGGGACAGCAAATTTGAATTTTTCCCATTAGAGACGTGAATCCCTCCTGCTTTTCAAACATTAAAAGCTCCACCTTTCCTTTGCAAAAGCATGTTTTAAGCTGCAAATCAGGAAGTGAACTTTAAAAGTCTTGATCTGTAGCTGCAAAGGTTGGTTTGAAACGGTGAGAGCTGAGGTGATTCATAACATCGTGTCTTGTTGAAGAGCTTATGGCGTGAGTGCCATAAAGCATATTTCAGCAGAAGTGAAGTCAGCATGGGACCTGTTTTCAAAACCATTTAACGTGTTTTCCAGGTGATAAAAACAACCCTTGAACCAAAGTAGTCAAAGGAAAGGAAACAATGAAAGTTCTGAGTTGAGGTGGGAGCGGTAGGAAAGCAAAGAAGCTGGGGTGTGAGTGGCCCTTTAAAAGGGCTGCTATTAAATTTCTGTAGTGGGTGAAATGTGAAGCCAAAATAGAATAGAACCAGACAGTCCTATTAAATCAAGTACAGGGAACGGAGAGCTTTATTAGAGAAGTCTCATGTGCTTTCATGTGCCAAGAGCTTCCCAAACATAGTATCTTATCTTGTAAAATCATCACCCTCATGCCACAGTGACTGGTAGAAAGCCATTGGAATTGGTATAAAAAGATTTTTACTACCTGGTCTGTTTTTTTTCCCCCTCTTTAAATTTTTTTAATTTATTATTAAATGATAACAATAATAGCTGCCAGGTTAACCACATGCAACACACACCCAAATTAATAGTGAGATTATTTATTTTGTTGATACAACTGGTGCTCACATTCATCTGTTACTACAAGTAATAGAGAAGCTGTAAGAAGGATACAAAAATTTTATATGACAGGTTCTCTGTTCTTTGTATTGTCTGTAATTTAGTTCTCTGTCATAGGCTTAGAAGGGACCTCGGGACATTAGATCATCAGTTCTAATTGAGTCAGGACAGATTCTACTACAGGAGGTTATAAGGCGTCTGTCAACAATTTCCCGGAAAGATCTACGAGTCTGCCTTAGAAGCCTGTTATAATGCCAGTGGTCCTAATCCCATGTCAACATGTCAAACATCCCATCCACTGATCCATGTTCCAGGAATGTTTCATCAATAGCAATGATCATGAGCAACCTAAATCCCACCAGCTAAAATTGAAACTCATCTCCAGATGGCTGGCCACTAAACAGCATCCTTGGTATAACCATCCCTCATATAGTTACGACTTTTATCTGTCCTTGGCAAGCATGTCATATAATGTAGCCCACAGCTCTGGATGCAAAGATGATACAGATTGTCTAACAGCAATATAACTTGCATGAGAGCTGGTTTACCTTTAACGATTGTGGGTGTGCTCTCATCCGTTCACAATCTCTCACTCCATCTATGTTGTGACCAACAGCAGAAGGTTTAGAGACAGCTGGTTGGGGTTAAAGTACACTTTTCTCATGGGAAGTGACTGCAATTAGCACGGTGGCCATTCAAGCTACCTGAGTCAAATGGACATAGCTCTAGGAGCAGAGTCTCAATATTGTATTTTTAGCAGATGTTGTTAACCATTGAATAGGCACTTAGGCAGCAAAATGTGAAATAAAGAGAACTAAACCAATGGCTTGAAGCTCTTTAGCATCTGCTCCTGACTAACTATGTAACAATGTTGTCATATGTGGAGAGAATTAAGCTGCACAGGCATAGGCATGGTACCATGTAAGAAGAGGTACTTACCTAAGTGTGCCCGCAACGAGCACCAGAACTTCAGCTCTAATAATCAGGGTGTTTTCACCCAGTGCATCCATGTGCCTATATGTTTTGATATCTGCAGCCATTTGTTTTGTTTCTTGGAGGTTTTTAAAGGTAGCTAAAATGTTTCTGACAGTGACTGAACTTGAGAATTAATGCATATACACATAAATGATACTATTTTTTAAAAAGGACCTATTGAGGGATTATAACATCAACCTCATTTTCATCAGGTAAAAAAAAAAACAAAACTATTGGTAAACCTTTTTGTGAACTCTGCATTTTTCTTATAAGTGAACATGAAAAACTATCTTCAGAGGTCCCGCATTGCTGTGCCCCAAACTACCATGGTTAGGGGAGCCATTTCTTATTCCAGGACTCTTTTTGTTAATCACAGAAAGTTTTTATGCATTATCTCATGCCAAATCTTTGCTTCAGAATTATTATTAGTTGATGTCTATAGGGAGATTTTGCTCTCCTGAAACATACTTTTGTGGGGTAAATTCTGCGGTAGCTCATTGTGTCTTGTTTTTAAAACTGAGCTTGATTTTATAACACCCAATATCTCATTTAATAAGTTAAAATTAGTACTTACGAGTGAATACAAGGATAGTACTACATAATTACCATGGTACCAATTGGGTGTTTTATCTTTCATTTTATCTGAACTGCTATATAACTTTTCGTTATTTATTTTTTAATATATTTTTTATTTATTTCAGAGAGGAAGGAAGAGGGAGGAGAGAGACAGAAGCATCAATGATGAGAGAGAATCATTAATTGGCTGCCTCCTGCACTCCCCATACTGGGGATCAAGCCCACAACCTGGGCATGTGCCCTGACTAGGAATCAAACTGTGACTTCTTGGTTCATAAGTAGATGCTCAACCACTGAGCCACACCAGCCAGGCTGGTAGGTGTAACTTTTAAAGGGTGGTAGGTGTAATAAGCATCACGCATGCTATGTCCTTCAGGGGCACAGTATTGCTGTGTAACAAACCACTGCAAAATCCAGTAACTTAAAAAGCAATCATGTATTCTCACACAGGTCAATTGGAAAAGCTGTGCCTCAGGCTGCAGGTCTGCTGGTTGCTTGGGGGAACTCTGCTCATGGCCCATTTGGGGGGAGGGTGGGAGTGGATCCAAGCTTAAGGATTATTGGAATATTTTTTTCCTGGCAACAGTACAAGAGGGAAAGCCAAAGTTTGCAAGAAAGTGTAAACCTCTGTATCACATCTGCTAACATGAGCCAAAGTAAATCACATGGCCAAGCTTGAAGTCAAAGAGTTGGAGTTGAACTTGAACATGGATTTCTAAGACAACTACAGGGGAGTGTAAAATGAGGGGTAATAATTCAACCCATAACACACATTTCCTAAGAAGTCAAGTAAGCTATATATTGTACTAGGTGTTTCTCCTCTACGCAGACCCATTATTCACCCTTCCTTGATATGCCCTGTGCTCCAAGAGGCTGAAATCTAAAGACTACCTATGTAATAGGGTTTATCTGCTGACCAGCTCCAGGGTGGAACTGGCTAAAAGGAGATTCTGGCAGAAGACTAGAGGATGCAAGAAATGAAACTTGGGGCATTTCTTTCCTGCTTTACTATTTTTTAAATATAGTTTTATTGATTTTTTTACAGAGAGGAAGGGAGAGGGATAGATAGTTAGAAACATCGATGAGAGAAACATGCCCTTGACTGGAATCGAACCTGGGACCTTTCAGTCCACAGACAGATGCTCTGTCCACTGAGCCAAACCGGTTAGGGCCCTGCTTTACTATTATATCTCTGTCAATAGCTTCACCTCTTCTCTACTTTGGTTCTCTTTAAGTGGATATGCCTGCATTGTTTTAGTTGCCTCTGGGGATGACACAGCTGCCCATTGTTGCTAGTCTCTGGGTATCACATAATTCTTTGTTTATTTTCTGAACTAACAAACTACATGGATTTAAATGATTTTCTTTAAAAATCTTTTCATTTCAGTCATCTGAAGTGAAATCTGTTTCCCACTAGGATTCTGGTACACAAATATCATTAATTCTAATACATGTAACACAGATATTTCCTTACTAATCACAAATTCCTTCTCAAAATGATATAGTAATTTTTGCTAATGATAAAGAATCAGGCATGGTCAAGTTTTTTTTGTTTTTTGTTTGTTTGTTTTGTGTGTGTGTGTGTGTGTGTGTGTGTGTGTTTTATTGATTTCAGAGAGGAAGGGAGAGGGATAGAGAGATAGAAACATCAATGATGAAAGCTAATCATTGATCAGCTGCCTCCTGTATGCTCCCTACTGGAGATTGAGCCCGCAGCCCGGGCATGTGCCCTTGACCAGAATCAACCCAGGATCCTTAAGTTCACAGGCCAACCTCTATCCACTGAACCAAACCAGCTAGGGCTTCAGTTTTTTTATTATGCTACATACTGACCCCTTTTTATGATCTTTAATTACAACATAGGTCTTAGTTATTTGGTTAGAACTCTAAGATTCCATATCACTTGCTTAATGTAATACATGACATATTTAAGTATAGGAAAGTTTTCTACTTTGATTACATTTTATTCTGTACATTTATTCTAAATTCCCTTCCCTAAATTCTCATTTCTGGGGGAGATTATTCTCTCTCTCTTTTTTTTTTAATAAAGCTACATTTGGCTTCATGCCTTTTGCTTTGCAAATTAAGTCTTTTTTTAACCAAATAAATTACACATATCAACATTTTTTTTTTTACTGCAAATGGTGATAACTCCAATTTGTCCCAAAGCCAATGACATCACAGGGTTTCCTCTTAGTATTTTCTCTTTCTTGGCACAGACCTTACTCATCCAGTGACACATATAGCAAATGCCCCCACACCCACACCCTAGTGTAAATTTCATCTTTCATGGGTCCTATCGTAACCTTTTCTTTTTAAAAATTAAATCCTTATATGAGGAATCCCTTGGGTCTCTTTTCTTGCCAGGTTTCTGTTTGGAAGATATGTCTTCTGAAAATACACTTAAAATAATCTTCCTTTTAAAAAGATTCTGATTTCCCCCTTCATTCATCTTTGCCACTTTCATAATTAGAAGGTGCAGGTTGAAGAGGTAGGTCCACCAAGAATAACCCTGGTCACGTTGAGAAAAACATGTATAAAAACGGAAAATCACATTTTAAAAAAGACGGTTAAGTCAAGGCACATATGTGGGAGAGAAGGAGACGAAAAAGGTACTAAAGAAGGAAAGTCATTCAGAATTATTAAACAGAGCACTCTACGCCCAGGACAAAATGCACCCTACTCAAAACATGTCTGTGATCAGAAGCCAGGGGCCCAGGGCAAAGTTGGATTTGTGTAACTTCAATATGATGTATAGTAAACTAAAGCCAGGAATGAGTTCCAAGTCTTGGAGATAACACAACCCTATTTCTTCAGTAGCCAAGAGAATTTATTTATAGTAATTAAATGCATTTTAGAAAGTAAGAGAACTTACGAAGAAAGCTGATGGCTTAAACTATATCACAAGAGGATCTTTATTTTTACTGAAAGGTTAAAAATGACCTGGAAAAGAGTGAACCATATTTATGCTAATGGAGTGCAATTTGAGTGTTATATCACTCCCACATACACACACACTCTCTAATCTAGAT
>NW_006299245.1:6390533-6393508 GCF_000327345.1 Myotis davidii | reverse complement strand
GCACGGAACAAAGGAAGGCTCTGGCCAGCAGCTGGCAGCTGGGGAAGAGAGGCCCCAGCCAGCAGCCAGGGAAGTAAGGCCCTGGCCGGCAGCCAGAAGGATGGCCCCAGCTGGCAGCCAGAAGGCCCTGATTGGCCCTGATCGCCAGCCAGGCCTAGGGACCCTACCCGTGCATGAATTTCATGCACTGGGCCTCTATTCTGTATATAATTTAGATCCTGACTTGCATTCACAATATTGTTTTCTTTAAAATGCTACAGCAAGTACAGTGATGTAGTTGATATCATTGGCATCAAAAAGCATCAGACAAGTCCTTTCTGATGTTTAAAGAAAGTTTCCCAAGAGTTCTGAGTCCATGGTCACTGAAGAATAAATACTTCTGGATCTTTTAGTTGGTAGCAGTAGAAACTTATTTTCAGATGTGTGTTTTTTAAGATTGGTGTTGAGAATCATGTTGTTTTCGGTCTGGCCTGATAGCATCCACTGAAGCACAACTTACTATGCATTTCCATTGGACAATAAAACGTCCCTAGTTATTTTGAATTGATTGAGAAAACTTGGTTCCTTCCATATGGTTGTCATATCTGTGTTCATCCAAGCACAACTTCCGATTTTTTTTCCGTTCAGTTCAATCTCAAGGGCTATAGTCTAAATTTTATGTTGTCAAGTTATTCAATTCTATCTCCTGATGCTATTATTTAAAATCGTGTCTATTTTCTCAAAGTACTTCATTTCAGGATTATTTCTTTCCTTATATGTTTTTGTTTGTTTTTATACATCGGCTATTTTTGCCATGCCAAGTCTCTTCCTTCTTCATTGGATTCGGTGGGTGGAAAACCCTGTAACAGTAAGGTTCTCATCTCTCCTGCTGTTCTTACTGACTTAAAAAAAAAATTATTATTTGCATCTTAGATTATATTTTTTATTTTTACCTCGATCTGAAGAAAAGAGGTAGCATTAAATATTAGATTTAATATTTAATCAATTTGGAGGATCTATAGCCAAAGAGAAAGTTAAGTGTCATGGTGACTAAGTATTTCAGGCATAATAGAGCATGCACCGACAGTGGAGAAGAAGGGGAGGGGGGATGTTTAAAAAGCATGTGGGTTGAAAAGAATTTTAATATCCTCTCTGTTCAATAAGGGGATAAATAATATTTCCATTGCCTCAGGCTATCCTGGAGTGCTTTTCATAGGGCCTACCCATTTGTGAGTTTAGTTCTCCTCAGAGTGTTCATGAATTCAGGTGTTGGGTTGTTCGGGGATACCGTAACCCATTAATCAAATGTCTACACTTCAAATATATCATTAATGCCTAAATTTAACTCCAACTACATTATCCAGCTTTAAGTGTAAAGTCTATAGGTTTTAACTAATTTCAAGTATTTTGACTGGCAGTCATAGAGAGTCCTGTTACAGAACAATGCTTGATAGAGGGAAAATGGAGGTAGCTTCAAGCCCTGGTAGTTCTCCGAGGCTCCTAAGTCATTTTAATGACAACCTTGATGCAACAAGAGCATTAGGTAAAGCACTGAGTTTGAAGCTTATGCTCTCCATCTGTTTATCTCTAGTTCTCACTCCCATTAGAGTTGGAAGAGGAGTAGGTACCAACAAGTCTCCTTAGAAAGGAATATGACAATGATCTGAATTATTTTCCAAACTATGCATGGCTCATTTCCCAGATGTTTATATACTACCCTACAAAGGTATACCTCCATTTATGGTAGTTGTATTAGTTTCCTATTGCTGCCACAATAACAAACTTAGTAACTTAAAACAATATAAATGTATTATTATATAGTTCTGTAGGTCAGAAGTCCAAATTCAGTCTCATTGGACTAAAGTCGAGGCATTGGCAGATATGGTTCCTTCCAGAAGTTCCAGGAGAGACCTCCCTTGCCCCTTCCAGAGTGTATGTTTTGTATGAGCCATCCACGTTCCTCGGTTCCTGGCTCCCTTCCAGCAATGGCATCACTCTGACATCTGCTTTCGTATGATGCCCTTCACATGCCCAACAGGAATAATGGGATTATTATCCCCAATACCCAACAGAACTGTCTTTACATATGCCACTATGGATTTACTACATTGTATGGTAACTATGTATTACAGATTTTCTAAAACAAACTCTTCAATAGCAGAGACCATGTGTTATTTCTTTCTGAAATATCAGTGCCCAGAAAAATGTCTAAGATATAATAGGTGCTTACCTAATAAATGTTTGGTGATGATCTTTAAAATTAAATTATGTGATTCTGCCAGAAAACAAATTATAGTTCTCTGTGAAGGCAAGATAAAGACCATGAAACACCAGTCCACATTTTTCAGGGAGAAAGGCCTCATCTCTTTTAATTATATGGATTTTGATGCTCAAAGATGAAAAAATTTGTTCTCATTATCCATCTGATAAAAATGAATAAATAAATAGGCATCTAACTGCTCATCTACCTTTGTCTCACTTATAATTTAGTCCAGTAATCAAGAACAATAGCAATTTTAAAAATATTTGTTTCACTCTTAAGTAGTAAATAAAATATAATTCATTTTAATATCCTATATAATAAGGGGCTAATATGCAAATGGTCATCACACCATCACAGCTCAGACACTCAACACTGGGGAGAGAGAAATGGGGACCAGCCATGCACAAATGAGCTCTCGAGAGAGGAATGGGGACCAGCCAGGCTGTGGCCCAGGAGTGGGATAAGCCGCCCGCCCCACGGTCCCAGGTGCCCACACCTGCGGCTGCGGCCTGAGAGAAGCTGCCCACCTATGGTCCCCTGAAACTGCGGCCGGCCCAGGTGAAGCCGGCCCGGATCCTGGGTGCCTGCAGCGGGCCAGAGAGAGGGAAGCCCAGGTCCTGGGTGCCTGGGACTGGCCAGAGGACGGAATCTTGGGTCCCGGGTGTGGGGCAAGGCAGAGGTGGTTAGGGGCGATCAGGCCAGCAGGGTAGCAGGTAGGGGCAATCAGGCAGGT
>NW_006299245.1:6363035-6389890 GCF_000327345.1 Myotis davidii | reverse complement strand
TGCCCAGGCCTAACGCCTCTGGCCTAGGCGACCCACAGTGGCAGCCGGGCACCGTGATTGCGCGGGCTCCGCCCCTGCCCCTGCAGAACGCCTCTGACTGAGGCGTCCGGCCCAGGCAGCAGGGACCCGCAGCTGCAGCACCCCGTGATCATGGACTCTGCTTTAGGCCCAGGCAAGGAACCCCTAGCTCCCGGGACTGCCAGCTTCAACTGTGCCCAGCTCCCATCGCTGTCTCCACCCCTACTTCCTGCTATCACTGGCCAGGGCGGCAAAAGCACCTGATTCTCTGATCATGGCTGGGGGACAGGGCAAAGGCAGCCCTGGGGCCCGCCTTTGCCCTGCCCCCAAGCTCTTAGCTTGGGTTTCTGGGTTTCTGATCACTGTCAGTGGCAGGGGGCTTCTTCCTGCTTTCCTTTTCTCCTCCCTGCATTGTGCCTACATATGCAAATTAACCGCCATCTTTGTTGTCAGTTAACTGCCATCTGAGTTGGCAGTTAATTTGCATATAGCCCTGATTAGCCAATGAAAAGGGTAGCATTGTATGCCAATTACCATTTTTCTCTTTTATTAGTGTAGGTGTAATTTATTTTAGAGAGGAAGGGAGAGGAAGAGAGACAATGATGAGAGAGAATTATTGATCAGCTGCCCCCTGCATGCCCCACACTGGGAACTAAACTGCAACCCAGGCATATGTCCTGACCAGGAATCAAACTGTGACCTTCTGGTTCATAGGTTGATGCTAAACCACTGAGCCACGCCAGCTGGGCTATAATTAATTTAATTTTATCAAACATAAGGTTAGTCCACATTTATTCACCAGTGAAATGCGATTTTATATGTATCTGTGTTAATCTTTAGGTTGTTTTATCCTAGCATCTTTCTAAAAGAAAGAAGTATCATATACATGAACACCATTGAGCATTTGTCATAAAATGCTAAGAATATTCCAAAGAGTGAAATCTGTCTGTAGGGTAAGTACGGGGATCTCCAGAGAATTAAAGCAGCACACATAACAGGTGCTAGCGTCATTTTGGAACTATCTCTCCACTACTCTCTCTTCATTTTACAGCTGGTTTTTAGCATTTTTCTTTAATCTGAAAAATGCCTCATTGGATTATTCATGCAAGAAAAGCTAACCAGAAAGTTGCATTTACCTTGACATGTATCAGATTGTCAGCTCAAATTTATGAAATGTGTTTGAGCTTTGTCAAACTCTACTGCAATTTGATGAAGTCAAGAAAATGTAGAAATTTATCTCTGTCTCTTTGATCTTTTTCATCTATTCATGTCAAAATAACATATCTGTCAAACAAGCGTAACCTTGTCATTTCTTTTGTAATTTGTTCAATTTGAAATTTAAAAGAAATCTTAACATAACATAATTTAGTTTTATTACCAAAGTGGGAACAATTTTACCTAATCAAAATTAATTCGTATTTGCCCCAGAATTAAAAAGAAAGATTGATTGCTAATTATTAGCACAGAAAACATTGAGACTGCTTTTTTTCTGAGTCAGTCTTGATGTGGAATAGCCATACGGAGCAGTCAGGAATAATGTAATTTTTAAAAATAGTTATTGTTGATAGTATTACATATGTCCCCCTTCTTCCCCATTGACCCCTTCTAGCCTGCCCCTACTATCCACCCCAAGCCTTCACCACAAAATACTTAAAACTTATACTACTATCTTGGGCAATTAAATATCTCTTTATACTGTGCTTTTTTTTCTCACCTAAAAATAAAGAGGCAATTGTATAACCTCATAAATCTTTCGCCCACCAAAACAAACCCACAAGCCCTCAAGCATCACTAACGTGACTTCTACTTGACTTTCTTCTTCAAACAGGATATAATTTTCTTCCGTTAAGCAAATCTTCATTAATCACCTACTGCCTTTAACCTTCTGCTTTATTTATTTCAGAATTTACAAAGCAGCAAATTCTTAGTTCACAGAACATAGTATTCTGCTTTTGACAATGACACCAAGTATGGTTTATAGGTGAATGTAAAAAAATTCTCTCCATGGAAACAGTTGCCTACATATAATTATCTTAAAAATGTAAATACTAAAATCAGTTTAATTGGATAAATATATCTACAGGAGATCAGTAGTTATTTATTTTTCAAAGAATAGATAACAGAAAAAAATGATAAAAATGTAAAATACTTGAGAAGAGAGAAAAATTACAATCAACATTAAATGTGGAAGACAATATTTCTACTCCTTCAGTTCACAGTGGTCCAGCAAGTCTTAAGCCGCAGAAGCTACAGCCCATTTCATATGTAAAGGAATCTGCTATCATCTTATTGTATGAAACCATGATAGCAATTAAGAGTAGAAAAGGGGGTTTAACAAGAAACAAAGTAGTAAAGAGCTTATAACTTTAAAAAACGACTGAGAAAGTTTTCATTGTTGCTTATATAGGTGACCAGTGGGCCATATAACAAATAATGTTAACTCCTTACAACTTGTCAGTCACTATATTAGTTAGGGGACTTGTAATACTGAGTCAAAACCTGTGCAGTCACTTTCTCATTCAGCTTGGTATTCAGAGAAGCTAGATGTTGGGTAGAAAAAGAGAGAGTGAGGGAGAGAGAGAGAGAGAAAGATTATTCAAATAAATTTGGTTCTTTAAGAGCATATAATAAAGGATCATGATTGGAACTGGTATGGCAGAGTTAGCTTCCCTTTAGCTGAGATTTGAAGAATGACTAAAATTGAATAGTGTGGGAATGGGTGCAGTAAGCGTGGTTACACGGCAGAAGAAAGAACATGTGCAAAGGTTCTATGAATAAATGGACTATGTGAGTGTTAAAAAGTGAAAGTGGACCCGAGTGTACACAGTGGTATAGGATGGTACTGTGGCTTCACCATGCAGAACCTCCTAAATCATGTTAAGGAGAAAGAGTCATTCTGTATCTTAAGAGCAATTAGAAGTCATTGGTGTGTTAAGCAAAAATATGAAACACATTCACAGTTGCAGTTTGAAAAGATCACTCAAGCTCTGATGAGAGAGCTCAGAGTGGCGTTAGAGAACACCATTCAAGCCCAGCTGGTGTGGCTCAGTGGTTGAGCCTTGACCTATGAACAAGGTCACAGTTCCATTCCTGGTCAGGGCACATTCCCAGGTTGCAGGTCCATCCCCAGTGGGGGGCGTGCAGTATCTTTGCATGTAGTACTCTCTTAAAAAAATTGTTTTTCCCTTGTTACTTAGAATTTTATAATAATTATATTAACTATTATACTAGTTACAATTCACTATTATTAATCATAAACTATCTATAATAATAAAAGTGTAATGTAGAAATCAACTGAATGGCTGAACAGCGGAACAACCACACTATGACACCCACTGGTGCCAGGCCAGCCAAGGCAGGTGCAATGCGATTGGTCAGGGGCCTTGGTCATTGCCCCATGATCACCCCACAGAAGGAGGCCCAGGTCACTGGCTGACAAAACGATCAATCAGGGGCTCCACAATCGCCCCAAAGTGGAAGGCCCAGGCCACCAACCAGCAGGCTGTGGCAGTTGGCAAGACCTCCCTCTGTGGGGGCGATTTATCACGACCTAATATACTGTGTCCAATTGGCCGGTTGGCCATTCAACCAAGCAAAGCTTAATATGCCAATGATATGCTAAGGCTGTTCAACCACTCACTCTGACGTGCACTGACCACCAGGGGGCAGATGCTCCAATTGGTAGGTTAGCTTGCTGCTGGGGTCCGGCCCATCAGGACTGAGCAAGACAGGCTGGACATGCCCTGGAGCCCTCCCGCGGTCTCTCCCCCGCTGGCCAACCTCCCATGTCCCTCCCTGGCCCCGATCATGCACCAGTGGGGTCCCTCAGCCTGGCCTGCACCCTCTTGCAATCCAGGACCCCTCAGGTTATGTCAGAGAGCTGGTTTCAGCCCAATCCTGCAGGCCAGGCCAAGGGACCCCACTGGGTGAATGAATTCATGCACCAGGCCTCTACTATATTAATAAAATTAAAGACTCAGTTGCACACAGGCTCTTAAGGCTTTCAAATGGAAGTGCCACATAGCACTTCTACTTATTGACCAAAGTAAGACGCATGTCCCACCTAAGTTAAAGGGGACTGGAAAGTGCAATCCCACCATGTGCTATGGGAGAGAATTAGAATTATCTAGTTGTCAGCATTACTAAAAATTTTAAATTGAAATTTTTTAAAAATATATTTTATTGATTTTTTACAGAGAGGAAAGGAGAGAGATAGTTAAAACATCGATGAGAGAGAAACATTGATCAGCTGCCTCCTGCACACCCCCCACTGGGGATGTGCCCGCAACCAAGGTACATGTCCTTGACCGGAATCGAACCTGGGACCTTTCAGTCCTCAGGGCGACGCTCTATCCACTGAGCCAAACCAGTCCCGGCTTAAACTGAAATTTTATGATTAACATTTTTTAGGTTCAAATATATAATATTTGAGGAGTTTGGTAATATTTTCAGGGTCACATAATATTCATAAAATAATGAACTATGTTATTAAAAGATTATCTTTACAAAATGTAGTCACCTTATTGCAAAATGACATGCATAAGACTCAGCTATTAAGGGAAAGTATTATGAAATCATTATTAGTTTATATGTAAATGCTCTGTTGTCTGAATTTTAAAAGGATTTTTTGTAATTACTACTAGATGTTTTAACCTTGGAACAAAATTACTTTCCATTCTACTATCATGTACACAAGATCATAATCATTAAATTAATTTAGTCTCCTTTGAGTGTTGTATGAAAATTTTAATTGAAATAAACTTAAATTTTAATGTATTGTGACTGGAATTATAAAATGTTATAGTTTGTTTCTTAAATATAGTAGATATTTACATAAATACATACATCTAAATATGTTCACATGTTATATCTATTAGTGTGTAAATATTTGGGGTGGCTTAGATTAAATCCATTTGAATGAAAAGAGATATATAAAATTGCTGAGGTCCCTTTAATCAGATGATTCTATGAAAACATTTACCTTTTAATTATTTTTAGTATTTTAAAATATCAATAAAATTAGATAAATATAATTTGATTAAATTGAACAACATTCAATTTATATACCTAACTTTTAAAAATAAGTAACAAGAATCAACATTAATAATCATGCAATTTCTTCCTGCTCTGGTGATTTTAGCTGCCCATTCTTCCACCAAAAGTACTCTTTCTCATACTGTTAGAAGACAAGCTGTTGCAATAAATAAAATAAAGAAATGCATAGGTCTAATGTTCAGGTAATCAGAAGAAGTAATAACACAACTAATAATAAGGACATGTTACAAAGGGAAATTTTTCTTAAAATGTTTTGCCATTTTATTGTTAAGAGCAGAGAGAGGAAAAGATTGTGGGTGCACAAAAATTGATTTAAGAAAAGAAAGAAATGGCCCTTGTCTTCAGGAAGTTAAAATTCCAAAATAGAGAAATACAATTACCTTACAAGAATGAACTAGATGAGACTGGATTGATAAAATTCTTGGTAGGAATTTCAGGAGTCAGAAAGAGCAGTTCAGAGAATGAGGGAAGAGCCATGTCATTACAATAATCGCTGCTCTGTCTTGTGGCCTAGTTCCTTTTATCTTTTAGGATGAGTGGCTGAATCAGCATTTAGACTCTCAGAACAGTTTTGTCTCTTAATTTTAATAGAAAATAGAAAATCTTTACGTTTCTTATTAAAGTGTTTCGATTAAAGTTATTTTAACCATTAAAAAGCTGGAAATGTTAGAAAAGGTAAAGCTGTCTATTTTAGTAGTAAAAACTGTAAATGGCAAGCGACCAGCAGTAACATGACTTCATTCACCATTCTAAGACAATATGAACTGAATCTGAAAGTATCACCTGTTCTCAAAGCACCTGGCATTCCTACTTCTCAGGTAACACACTAACAAAAGCTAACCTTTCACAGTGATTGTCACTGATGATTCTCCTTAGTGGCATCATTCAATAACAGGGCAACTTTTTGTCATTACCCACTGACACAAATTTGGAGTTCCTAATATGTTAGGAAAAGATACTTGAGGATAATTAGCCATCTGCTGAGCCATAAACCCCCATCAAGCTTAATTTGTAAATATAGAGCATGATTTTGACTCAGTGGTAAACTATTTTTATTCCATCCTTCTATTAATCAGTTTCAGCATTTTGGCAACAATTTATATGGTTAGTCAAAATAGCATTAATATTTATTTTCCAGGGGCATGGACTTGTTACTTTTAAGATACAACAAGAAAAATAAAGTAAAATAAAACCAGACACAGAACTTAAAAAGAAGTCGGTTAGGAGGCTGTAGTGTGTATTCCTTCCAAGATAAGCATGTGTTTTATTTCTTTCATTATTGTGTGAAATTCCAATAAAAATAAAATTATATGCACTACAGTGATATTAAAAAATCTATTCATTGTAAAAGCCATCAGTACTTTCATTTCTAGTGATGTTCTCTTATTAATGGCAAATTGGTTCAACGTTAAATTGAATCACAGGACCTACCATACTTCAGCATCCAGTATAGTAGATAAAGGCATTTTATTAACTTCAGAGCCAGGATGTCCTCAAGGAAAATCGAGTATTAGACTTTTATAAAGGATATTGATATATGTAATGTTAGGAGTGAAAATGTGAAAGAAAAAAATAAATGCAAACTGTCTATCTTCCTATTTTTCATAAGCCAAAGTAAGGATTCATCGATTTGTGAATCAAGCCTTGATTAATTATGAATTTTATGAGGCATCATTGTAATTCAAAACTCTAACAAGGACATGCTTTAATTTGATTAGATTTTAGGACTTTACTTCAAAGTTCTGTAATCACTCAACCATTGTAGGGGAACTAAGTCAGAGATGCAATATGGCGCCAGCAGCAAAGGCACCTGGGCCATGTCAGGCTCCCTAAACTTCTGGGACCATTTAACTCTCTGTAGCCTCAGGTTTGGCTGACTACTCAGAAAGCCGGAATGCTACCCAAAGATCAATGTCATGTCCCCACGAAGGAGGTGAATAAATGTATAGAGTGTGGGTAACTGCCGGATGTTATTTGTTAACTTAGAAATGCATTGTTCTTTCTGGTGGTCTGCGTGACTGCCCACTATATGGCTTTACTATTAACCCCATTTAAAAAGAGACCCTGTCCTGGGAGGGGAGTGGATTTCTCCCCAGCTGGCCACCACTGGCAGCAGCGGCTTTGCCCACGTGTGTAAGTTTCTCCTAATAAAGCTCTTATGAATTTGAATAAAGCTATGTGTCAGTTCTTTGGAATCAACCCTGAATTTAGACTTTCGGGGCTTTCCCCCGGCAACCATATTTCTCAAATATTTAATCATTTAATATAAGATATAAGTCAACTTACAGTTTTAAGACTATTGAAGAGTTTTTAGGGGCAAAATAGGTAGGTTTAGGGAGTTTTAGGGATTAGGGGGCCCATGGGGGAGAACCACAGGGCTGCAAAGCTGGGAGCTGCCAAAAAAATAAATTCACAGAATAAGGGTGCTAGGAGCTTCCAAAAGGTATACATTTGCAGAATAAGGGAGAGGAAGCCCCTCATTCACAGAATAAAGAGAAAGGCCACAGGGAATAGAAAAACAAAAGGGAGAAGAAGGGAGGAACCCCAGGTGGAGTTTGAGCTCTAAAGCTGCTATAGTGACCAGTCACAGGGAATTTCAGGACACAAAGAACTGCAGCCTTTATTAACCTTAGGAAAGAGAGACTTGAGGGTCTGTCCTCCTCTCCACGTGGGAGTCTGTGCTTGTTTCCCAATAAATTCACACCTTTTCCTACACCATCTTTTCTCTGTGGCTTCATTCTTTGAATCCACCTGGACAAAAACCCAGGAAATCACCTTTGCATCCTGCCCAGAGGAAAAACCATGTGTTCCAGTTCAATTTTCACGCTTCACTAATGTGTGGAATAAGTTCATTGTTTGTAGTAGATCTATATGTCAGAAGTAGAAGTAGAATTGGTAGAAGAAAATTTTAATTTAATGAAATTCCTTTGTTTGGATTTATGTTTCTTATTTTCTATCACCCATTCTTAATTTGCTATTCTTCTATGTTCAGACTCTCAATTTTACGATGAGTGGGACCTCATAAATAAAAATGGGAAAAATAATAAGATAATTAATGTGGACATTTGAGGCTAATTCATTCAGTACATTCAACATACATAGCCATGTAGTATGTGTTAGGTGGTGGTCTAAGGGCTAGTGGACCAAAAGTAAACAACACCATCTAACATTCTCATCCAGCTTATATTCTAGTAAAAGTAAAACCTGAGCAAAAGCCTGAAGGAGGCGAGGGTATGAGACACACTGCCATCTTGGTGAAGAGCATTCCAGTCAAAAGGAATTGCAAATGCAGAAGTCTTAAGACAGGAGTCTACGTGGTGTTCATGATGAAAAGGGAAGAAGCCATTTCAGTATAATCAAGTGAGCAAGATGCGAGTCCTGGGTGAAGTCAGAGAGCTCACTGGTTAGACAAGAGGAAGGAAAAACCATATAGAGTGGAGCTGTTGTTGTTTTTAAAGTTTTCAAGTTCTTCAACATTTCTCCCTGCAGGGGTCGGCTCTAGATCATCTCCCCTTGAATAAAAATAGACTTATAATTGTATTGGCTTATAGAATATAGTATAAGTGACACACTAGTTCCAAAGGTACATTATAAATGGGGATGGAGCTATCTTCTGGTTCTCTTGAATTACTCATTTTCTGGATTTCTGCTTCATGAATTCAAGCCACCTTGCTATGAAAAGATCAGATTATGCAGAGAGGCCACAAAAAGAGGTTCAGGTTGACAATTTCTGCTAAGCTTAGCTTTGAGGCATTTCAGCACAGGTGCCAGATGTGTGAATAAAGAAATACCCAGATGATTCCAGCTCCCAACTATTCAAGTCACCCCAAACTATTCAAGTCTTCCCAGGTGAGACCCCACATGTCATAGAGCAGAGATAAGCCCTGTCCTCTGTGTCCTGTTCAAATTACAGATTTACAGAGAGTTTGAGCCTACTAAACTGACTTTTTTATATCACTAGGTTTGGGGGAGATTTGTATGCAGCAGTAGATACTGGAATAGGATTCAGTATTCTAAAGGGGATGATGCTATAAGAAAAACCTGAACTATTTAGTTTTGGTTTAGGGATAAAGCGTCAAGTAGTAATTCACTGTGGCCCTCAGGATTTGGAGGAGATGCGCCCTTCAGCGGTGGCAACAGAGCTGGCTGACCAGAAGGAAGAAAGGCTGGGGAAGTCAGGTGAGCATGTCCCAGAGGCAGCATCACCAGACAGCTGTCCTGCTAGCAATGAGGCAGGGGGACAGGCCCAGGTGGTTCCTACTTTGGAAGCTCCTGAGTCTTGTGCTACAGGTAACCTTGGTGGACATAGGCTGAGGAGGTTTGCAGCGCCCACAGGCACAAGAGAATGGGCCTTGGACCACAACCACGTGGATTGCTGGGAATAAGTTAGTACAGGGTTGTGGGAAAGGGTGGAATGGAGGATTTTTGTGGGTTCACTGGGGATAACAAACTGTTTATCTTCTGTCCATGGACAGTAAAATAAAAGAATCAAGTTTTTAATAATTGAATAAAATATTAGAAATGATTGCTGAGTAACAGACTCCATATATCTAAGACAATTTGTAAGGCATTAAATTGTCAATTGATCTCTCTTCAAAGGTAATGACATGAGAAATAAGGAGAAAATAATATTAGGGCAAGCTAGCTGTAATGAAATGTCAAACACTGATATACTAGACAGTGAATGATCTCATACTACTTGTACCACTGTTAATGGAGCCTTAGAAGGGAGAAGTAATTTCAACAAACTTATTTAAATTTAAAACAAACTTTAAACTACAATTCATTTTTCTGATTCCTGGAAACTAAAAGATGCTTCTGTTTCATCTCAACCTTCAGAGTTTAATAACGTTAGATTGTTTTCCCTTCTCTTCTGTGCACTAGCCCAGGATAGAATATCACTTTTCAATGGTCAAGGACAGATGAAAAATGAACACAACTACACAGTAAGTGGCAGCCCAGTGCTTCTTTTTAAAAAAATACATTTTTATTGAATTCAGAGAGGAAAGGAGAGGGAGAGAGAGATAGAAACATCAATGATGAGAGAGAATCATTGATCGGCTGCCTCCTGCATGGTCCCACTAGGGATTGAGCTGGCAACCCGGGCATGTGCCCTGGACCGGAATCGAACCTGAGACCCTTCAGTCCGCAGGTCGATGCTCTATCCATTGAGCCAGATTGGCTAGGGCAGCCCAGTGCTTCTCACATATTTGTCAATTATGCATCAATTTTTAATCTCAACTATGTTTGCTTGCAGAAACTTCCCTCAAATAAGAACTCTTATTCTCCATTCTCCATTATACCTAATATCTTCCATGCTTGTCTGTAATATTATTAACAAGTATTTTTATAGAGCCTTTTCTATATGCCAGCTGAGTAGTAACTGAACCCTAATGATTCTCTTAAGTGGATATTATTGTCTGTATGTTATAGATGGGGCAAGTGAACACAGAGACTTTAAACTATTTTCCCAAACATTTATAGGCAGAAAATCTATCTCCAGTGCAAACTCTCTTAACTGCTATTCTATAGAGGTCACTGTTAATTGTGCTGGGTTATACAGGTCCCTACACTGTACGATTCACACAAGATTTATCATATGCACATGAAGTGTGACAACTTATACACTGCTGTGGATTTCTTTGTATTTAAAACATTTCACAAGAATAAAGACCTAGGACCCAACTCTGGTGTTACCTGTCTAATTAAAGCCATTAAAGCTGCCCTGGACATTTTGTTCAGTGGTTAGAGTGTTGCTCCATGCACTGAAGGGTAGCAGGTTCGATTCTTGGTCAAGGGCATGTGCCCATTCAGGGCAGAGGTGGAGGCAATGGAAAAGATATCCTCAGGTGAGGATTAACAAGAAAACAACCATATGAAAACATTAAAGCCTATGAATGAGCCATGTGGATCGCGGTAGAGAAACTTTAGGAAAAGGGAATGAATATATGATATTTGCATTATTCCTGTTCTATATTATCATTTGTTTTCTTTTATGTAGCTGTAAACATTGCTCTTTGAAAACAACATTCCCTGGAGAAGGGGTGGGAGTTTCATGTATGCTTTGGAAATAATTTCAAGAATACAAGAAAAGAAATAAAAGGCAGAGAACATATTCAGTGGTTTCCATGCTACGACACTCATTGTACCTGGGTTCCTTGGATGTGAGGCCAGGGCTGCAGCAAGGAGCTACAGCAGGATGAGAAAGGCTGAGGTTGCAGGATGAGAAAGGCTGAGGTTGCAGGATGAGAAAGGCTGAGGTTACAGTATGAGAAGGACCCTAAGCTTGCCCTACCCTTTCAACCAGGCACAGTCCTTTCAACCATTTTACATTTTCAGGGAACGTCGCCCTGTGATCAGGGCAGACAGAACTGTGAGTCAGAGGTATAAGTGCATCAGCCACTCTTAAAGCAGAATAGCTGCCAGGTCCAGTAGAGCAATTTATAAAAGGACAGACCGTCCTTTAATCAGAAAGAACACTCTCGCCACCAGACACCTACAGGAGATGGGGTCCATGGATAATCACCAGGTTACAATTTGACAAGAGATCAGGGACTTGGAATCTGTGCCTCCTCTTAACCGACGCCCCTCCAGGGAAAAGCTCCCAGGACCAAGCATCCCTCCTTCTGAAAAGATTAAAGGTGGTTAAATGATCTCTATTTTCACTCTTCACTGAAAAATTTAGTTCTTAGGGTCTAATAACTTTTCAGGGTCCCAGTCCACAATTAAGTTATCTTTCAGAAAGCTAAGCAATAAAATGCTAGTACCCTTTTAGAAAATTACTTTTAGATATATAATTGTAGTCCTAGTGACAGAAAGGAAAAAAAATAAAAAGAAAAAGAAAAGGAAAAATAGATGTCTCTTCCTTATCAGCAGTGAGGTCAAATTATCAACAAAATGATTTTATTATGCTCACTGCTAGTTTACATTGTTTATTTTTCAGTTCACTTGGTTGAAAATGTTTAATTAAGGTCTTTTTCATAGTCATATAAAGGAAAACCTGAAGTATAATGTTAAACTAATTACTCATATTTGAAGATGAGCAGTTTAATGATGATCCTAAATGGTTTTTTATTCTTTTTGAGAGGTAGGTGGGTGTTAAATTATACATAAAAATTGCTTCTTGTTAAAGACATATTTTATTAAAAACCTTTTTGAAAGTTACATTCTCATAATCAAATTTGTAAAAGAAAAATATGACAAAGAATGACATAAGCTTACTAATTATTGGGGAAAAAAGAAATATTTCATCAATTAATTTTTACTGGGCACCAAATTCAAACAAAATATTTGATATAATCTTGAGAAAATAATTTTACTCATTTGAAAGAAAAATACATTTTATTAAGTGATTATAAATAAATGCTAATTATAAGGAGATGTGGGTATTTTTGTTTGTGTATTTTTTAACACAAGGTTTCAGATGGCTAGAGGGATTTGGAAAGAAAACTGGACGTTTTTTCAAGCACATGCCTGGGTTGCTGGCTTAATCCCCAGTATGGGGAGTGCAGGAGGCAGCCAATTAATGATTCTATCTCATCATTGATGTTTCTATCACTCTCTTCCTCTCCTTTCCCCTCTGAAATAAATAAAAACATATTTTAAAATAAAAAATAATAAAAAGTCAGAAAAATAAATAACTAAAGGGACTAAGGTGGTGGAAAGTGAGTGGATGAAAAAATAAGAGCCATACTAAGGATGAAAAACATAATATAGGAGTGAAGCAACATAAAAAATAACCAGGTTAAAGATCTAATCAAACTTTGGAATTTAAGATCCTAGCAGAAGCTTCCTGCAAAAAAACTGATGAACAAATAGTTCCAAAGACATGGAAACATGGAACAGACTAACAAATCTAAGAGGGAGGTGGGGAGGAAGGAGGAAAGAGATTAACCAAATAATTTATATACATCTACACTAATAAAAGACAAAGATGCTAATTTACCATGCATTTGCTATGCCCAAGCCACGCCCACCAGTCAATCAGAGCGACTTTATGCAAATTAACCCAACCAAGATGGCGGCCTGCAGCCACGGAGTTGCAGCAAGCAGGAGGCTTGGTTGCCCCGGCGATGGAGAAAGCCAAGCTTCCCGTCTACTATGGTCGACTATTGCCTCTGCAAAAGGCAACAAAGTTTCAATTATATAAGACAAATAAATCCTAGATATCTGCTTCCAGCTAGCCTCCACTGGGAGCTTGGGTGGCTGGGGGTTGTGGCCAGCCTGCAAACAGCCTTCAGCCCCTCACCCAGCCTGGCCAGGCACCCCAGAGGGCACCCTCACACTAACGGGGATGTGGCCAGCCTGCAAACAGCCATCAGCCACTCACCCAGGCTGGCTACACCCTCATGGGGTAAGGGTCCCCTCTGGGGGTGATGGCCAGCCTGTAAACAGCCATCAGCCCCTCACCCAGGCTGGCCAGGCACCCCAGCAATACCCCCACCCTGAAGGGGGTATGGCCTGTCTGAAAATAGCCCTTAGCCCCTCACACAGGCTGGCCAGGCATCCAACCAGGGGCCCCACCCTGATCCGGGATGCATTTCAGAGCCAACCAGCTGGCCCCTACCCATGCACCAGGCCTCTATCCTATATAATAAAAGGGTAATACGCAAATTGACCCTAACAGCAGAGTGACTGGGAATGACTGGTCACTACAACACACACTGACCACCAGGGGGCAGACGCTTAATGCAGGAGCTGCCCCCTGGTGGTCAGTGTGCTCCCACAGGGGGAGCTCAGCTCAGCCACAAGCCAGGCTGACGACTGCCAGTACAGCAGTGGTGGTGGGAGCCTCTTCTGCCTCCTCAGCAGCGCTAAGGGTGTGCGACTACAGCTAGGTCTACTCCCCATTGGCAAGTGGACATCCCCTGAGGGCTCCCGGGCTGCCAGAGGGATGTCTGACTTCCAGCTTAGGCCCAATCCCCCAGGGAGTGGGCCTAAGCCAGCTGGTGGTCATTACTGGAGGGGTCTCAGACTGTGGGAGGGCACAGGCCGGGCTGAGGGACCCTCCAGAGAGCACAAATTTTTGTGTACTGGGCCTCTAGTATATACATAACTCAACAAACAATAGTGTGGTAAATACCTGAGAGGTGGAGGCAGTGGGGAGAGGGTCAATAGAGGTGAAAAAGGGTACACTTATAATACTTTCAACAATAAAGATAAACTAAAGAAAAGAAAAAAAAAGAAGAAAAATGGAAAAAAATGGTATAAAGTAGAGCCTGTAAATAAAGCCACAGGAATAGAGAAAATGGAAGTCTGTGGACTGGGGTCAAGGAACCACTTTGAGTCAGAGAGTTCATCAATGCTGATGTGGACATCCTGTTAATGACAGAAAATGAGAATGAAAGAAAGATATGGGTAAGCTACCAAGCCATGATGAAAGCGGGAGTGTCTTTGAGAAGAAGGGATAGGGTCAGAAGCGCTAGACAAAGTTGTAAAAATGGAAGCCATTGAGTTAATGTAACAAAATGATGATCATCCACAAGGAACAGTTTGAATCAAAGAGACGTTTGACAACCTCATCTTGCCTCATGAAAGGGACAAGAAAATATATTTCCTTCATGGCATCTACTGAGCTATCAGGGAGTATAGTTGATTGAACAGTGTCCTCCAAAAATTCATGCCCACCAAAAACACCTCAGAATGTGACCTAGAAATAAGATCTTTGTAGAGTTAATTATTTAAGTTAAAATGAAGTCATACTGTATAAGAGTTGGTCCAAAATCCAATGACTGGTGTCCTCATAAGAAAAGGAGAAGACACACAGAGACATAGGAAAGGCAGCAGCATGTGAAAACAGACACAGAGATTGGAGTGGCACAGCTATAAGTCATGAAATACCACCTGAAAGAGGCATTGAACAAGTCCTCCTGCAGAGTTTCCAAAAGAAACCCACCTATTTATACCTTGAAATCAGACTTCCTGCCTCATCACCTGTGAGAGAGAAAAAATTCTGTTCCTTTAAGTAAGTTTATTTGTAATAATTTGCTGGGGTAGTGCTAGGAAACAAGTACAGAGTAGGGGGGGGGGGGCATGCTTTTTCAGCTACCCTAAGAATTAATGGAAAAGTTTAAGGATAGGCACCATAGCTAACACAGACATGGGCAGTGAAAGACTTGGCCTGAAAAGCGAATAATTGATTTTTCTAGGTGGTAATGATAGAGAAGTAGGTAATACTAATGAAGCTACCTTGACTATATCATCAACTGCCCATAATAGGAAAGTTGGTTTTGAGAATCATAAAGAACATGCAAAAGATACAGTATTGGAAATGCTAATAGAACCAAATAACCCTCAGGGGAATCTAAGTTTGAAAAAACTTGTTTCTGAGAATCATTAGGCTGTAGCAGTACTCCGTGTTGGAGTCAGGCAGGTTTGGATTATGATCTTTGTTTTTCCACAGTTGAGTTACATGTATTTGGAAAATTCTTTACTACCCTGAAACCTCATTCTCCTTATTTTTAAAATGAGAATAATATGAACTCATAGAGTGTGAAGATTTATGTAATCTGATTTTTGTTGAGCCCTGTCCTACACTGCACTCTATGTAATAAAGACAGAGAAATGGCCCCATAAGATTGTTGTGAGATTGAATACATATAAAATACCTACCGTATTTGCCGGCGTATAAGACGACTGGGCGTATAAGACGACTGGGCGTATAAGACGACTGGGCGTATAAGACGACTGGGCGTATAAGACGACTGGGCGTATAAGACGACTGGGCGTATAAGACGACTGGGCGTATAAGACGACTGGGCGTATAAGACGACTGGGCGTATAAGACGACTGGGCGTATAAGACGACTGGGCGTATAAGACGACTGGGCGTATAAGACGACTGGGCGTATAAGACGACTGGGCGTATAAGACGACTGGGCGTATAAGACGACTGGGCGTATAAGACGACCCCCTAACATTTCCACTCAAAATACAGAGTTTGTTATATGCTCGCCGTATAAGACTACCCCCTCTGCCGCACACCTTCCACACACCAAATCAAAGGTAAAACAATATCAGATTTGATTTTAACATTTGAATTTATATTCAAATGCTTATGACATGCAGGAAAACTGTCACAAGGCTGTATGTAATCAAACATATACATAAAACAGTGCAAGTTGATTACCGGTAAACATACCGGTAATTCACTAAAGAAAACTCACTCTATAGACTGGTACCGTAGATGCTTCTCAGGAACTCAGGCAAGCAGCCCACAACCTAGAGGGACTGTCAATGATAGAAGTAAGATAACAAATAGAGGGAGAGAGCAAGGGCCGGGCAAGTCCCTAGCAAGTGTGCTGGCGTGACAGTTTCACCTTAAAAGCCTTCAAACTCCTCTTCATCATCTGATATTAAAAGTTCACCAACGACAGCTTGGTGCCATGATAGGGATGATAGGGGTTTGACTGGTCGACATTTTCTATGCTGTACTGTACAATGGGGCAGTATTGTGGTTCGCTGTTGGCTGTATACAACGCCTGATTTGATTGGTCCCTGCTCCCTGTTTGCCCGCCCTGTCACTATAGCAGTCTGGTCCCCCCTTGCATCAGCATCTTCCTAGGACCTCACTAGTGCGCAAGTGCGAGCTCTTCAACATTCTAACAGGCACCATGATAGCGCAAAATCGCGAATCGCGATACCATACTGGTGTATGGTTGGCGGTGTGCGATTTTGAAAGGGTGGTAAAATCGCATAACAGCCGAGCATACACCCAGCAGCGCTGCTGATGCCTGAACGGTATGTGGAATGAAGTGGGCGGGCATCGGGAGGCCACTATGGCATGGGGCAAGCACTATGGGCAGTCTATCTGAAGTGTACCTGGCGTATAAGACGACCTCCCACTTGGAGGCATATTTTTCAGGGCCAAAAAATCGTCTTATATGCCGGCAAATACGGTAGTAATATATGTTATCAATTATTTAATATTAGTTTTTCCCCTCTCTCTCTCTTAGGTCTAATGATTAATTAATAACTCCAGGAGAGAAGAGTGAACTTCTGTTCAGCCATAGCAGATATGCCTGTTGAGGCAGTCCATTTAAGTTTTGTAACAAACCAGTTGGAAAACACTGGTTTAATCATATGTTGTCATAGAAAACACTGAACATGGAGTGTTAGAACACATTTTAATATCCACTCTCTTTGAGGCATGCCTAGCTCAGTGAAAATGTGCTGAAGACATGAAAGAGTACATTATTAATGACATTCTTAGAACATTACTATATTTTGAATCACATTTTGTTATTGCTCAAGTGTGCACACAAAAGTAACAATAGATTACTCATCATGAGAAATACCCAAAGCATAAACACATGCACTATCTCTGATTTGTGTTGCTCTCAGGTGTTCACACATAGTAAAAGAGAAAAATGCAATGACTTATTTAATCAAAATAAATAAGTTTTATCTGATCATCTTGGATAAATGAATGACATCAGAATTGTAATTTCTTAACTATATTCTTTATTGATAAACATTATCTAAAAAGAGGTAGGTTAGTATATATATTCTGTTTTATACTTTTGTCTTAACCTTTGACTACTGAACAATTTTATGGCACTTTTATTGGGGAAAATATTAACAAACACCTTGGACACTGAACTGAGTCAAAACTGTTTTTCCTCTCTCTAAGATGTCTAATTTCTTTTGATCACTTTTCAAGAAATAATTGTAATTATCATATTCTACAATCTGCTCTAGGTAGGACAGCTACAACTGAAAACCAGCAAATAATATCCCTCCCCTCAAAGAAATAACATCGGGTAGGGTGATTTAGAGTAGTCTGGCTGAGAAGACAGACCAAAACTTATCTTATATAATAAAAATGTAATATGTAAATTGACCATACAGTGGAATGACAGATCACTATGACACATACTCAGCAGGCAGGCAGGCGAGCGGTTAGGGGCAATCAGGCAGGCAGGCAGAACGTTTAAGGGAGATTAGGCAGGCAGGCAGAATGGTTAGGGGCAATCAGGCAGGCAGGCAGAGTAGTTAGGGGAGATCAGGCAGGCAGGCAGCCAGGCTAGCAGTTAGAAGCCAGTGGTCCAGATTGTGAGAGGGATATCCGACTGCTGGTTTAGGCCTGATCCCCCAAGGGGTCCCAGATTGCAAGAGTGCACAGGCCAGACTGAGGGACACCCCTCCCCTGTACAAATTTCATGCACCGGGCCTCTAGTAACAAATAAAATAACAAATAAATGCACATAATAAAGTAAGTGCAATCGATAGTTACTAAAAGGTAATCTCTAGAGTATGTCTCACTAATGAGGAAATGTGAAAGGTAGACTTGAATTATTTTTTAAAGTCAGGTATGAGAAGAGCTGGAGGAAAGGTTTCCTGGGTAGAAGATAAGAAAATACAGAGACCCTAGGAAAGTCATATTGTGGAAAGAGCATTAAAAGGCCAACATAGCAAGAGTGAGGAGGAGACCAGCAGGACAGTGAGCCAGTTAGGCAGGAGTCAAATAATGTGAGATCTCTAAGGAGAAAGTCAGAAAGGTGAATTTTATGCTAAAGTTTGTGGGGGAGGCTGGCAGAAAATAGAGAGTTTTATGTAGGGGAATATATGATTTGATTTATAGCTTAAAAACTACTCTGGCTGCTCTGTAGAGTGGACATTATAAGAGAACAGGTAGAATCAGTTGATAATTTGTAAGGTACAGTGGAAAATGAAAATGCAAGATTCCTTGTTCAAAACAATAAAGAATTTCAAGGGTGACAACAGTATGTTAAACCAAGTGCAGGGCCCTGCTGTGAAGGGGGTCCTGGGTTATTAAACAGAGTCCACTTCCATGAAGCCAGATCTGGGTTCTGGGTTCTGGGTTTTGGATTCCAAGTTCTAGGTTTGTATTCTCTCTCTCTCTCTCTCTCTCTCTTTCTCTCTCTCTCTCTCTCTCTCTGTCTGATGCTCATTGGCTCTAAAGTTGAAACTTAATGTAGAACTGGACTTGAATTTACAGCCATGGCAAACCCATTTATGAAAAGTAGAAGCTCTGAGTAAGCAGAATAGACCAGCCATCTGAGAAAGCAAGAAAGATGTAGAGAAAGAAGTAAAAACTGGCACATGAGAGGGATAACAAGCATCCTAATTTTATTGAAACAAGGAGTTCACATTAGCCATATTTATTAAATGCCATGGCAGCTCTTTCAAATGGAAGAGTGCAATCTTATAATATTTTGATTAGATGTATCCCTATCAGATTTTAGTGTATAGCTTTGGCATGGAAAATAGGTAGACATTTGAACATGACAAATGAATACATTTTAAAAGGTATTTTTATTGTCTAATTATGTGTTTGGTATTTTATGCTAAATTTTATATTCTTAAATTTTATTATATCTTAATATGCAGGCTAGCTTATTCAGAATCACAAGGTAATGGATGGAGAGGGGGAGGGTTTTATATGACTACTAGAGGCCCAGTGTACGAATTTGTGCATGGGTGGGGTCCCTCTGGGTGGCCTCCTGGGATTGGGCCAAAACCTGCCGTCCAATGCTGCCTGCAGCTCCTGCCTGTCATTCCCGCTCATCCCAGCCCCACTGTGCCTGGCGTTGCCTCACGCCCAATCAGCCCTGATTGGGAGAGGCTCGTGCTGCCACAGTCGACCTCGCCAGCCATAAGCCCTGCATCTGGCGCCCAAGTGGCCTGCGGGACTGGGTTGAAACCAGCTCTCCAACATCCCCCGAGGGGTCCTGGATTGAGAGAGGGAGCAGGCCAGCCTGAGGGACCTCACCAGTGCATGATTGGGCCAGGGAGGGACCAAAGGAGGGCTCCAGGGCGTGTCCTGCCCATCTCGCTCAGTCCCAATAGGCCGGACTCCAGCAGCAAGCTCTACCGGTCAACTGTCTGCCCCCGGGTGGTCAGTGCATGTCATAGTGAGCAGTTGACCAGCGGTAGCATATCATTAGTATATTACACTTTGATTGGTTATTTGGTTGTTCAGCTGTTTGGTCTATTTGCATATTACCCTTTTATTATTGAGGATGGATTCTGAACTCCACTTGAGGCATACTTACTGAATTAGAAAATTTAAGCTACCTTCTACCATCACCTCTCTCTATCACTATCACCAGAGTGATCCAAGCATAATCCCCGTAATTATTGTCTCCTTAACCCCAGCCACAAGACCTACTATCTAGTTAAAGTTTATCTTCTGTAACCCCCATTTCTTTCCCTTCCCCAGGATTACTAAATGGAAATGCTTATTTCCTTCAGGGGAAACCACAGGACCTTGGGCTCTGGCCCCATCACAATGATTAATATCTAATCTAATAAAAGAGAAACATGCAAATTGATCATATCACCACTAACCCACGGGCCACACCCACAAGCCATGCCCACCAGCCAATCAGGAGCATATATGCAAATTAACCAAACTAAGATGACAGCCATGGAGCTAGAGTGAGCAGGAGTCTTGGATTGTCCCCGGAACTGGAGGAAGTCAAGTTTCCTGCTTGCCCTGCTGGCCCTGAGCTCTGCTCAAGGCTATAAAGTATCAATTATAGAAGATAAATAAATCCCAGATACCTGCTTCCAGCCTGTGGCCAGCCTGAAAACAACCCCCAGCCTGTCACCCAGGCTGGCCAGGCATCCCAGCGAGACCCCTCCACCCTGAAGGGGTTGTGGCCAGCCTGCAAACAGCCCTCAGCCCCTCACCCAGGCTGGCCAGGAACCCCAGCAGGATCCCAACCCTGATCCAGGACACATGGGCTGCCAGGCTGCTAGAGGGATTTCTGATTGTCATCTTAGGCCCAATCCCCCAGGGAGCAGGCCTCAGCCAGCAGGTGGTCATTCCCTGAGGGGTCCCAGACTGCGAGAGGGCACAGGCCGGGCTGAGGGACCCCCCCACCCCCCCAGTGCACAAATTTTTGTGCACCAGGCCTCTAATTAGAATACAATAATCAACCAGGGATATATAGGTCACTCAGATTTGCATAACCTTGAGACTTGGTCTGGACACCTCAGTTCCAGATTGAGCAGCAAAGATAGCCTCACTGGGTTGGAGGAAGACCAGAGTTTGCTACCCAAAAATATGCCTTTGGAGATATTGATTATTCTAAGCTGGTTATTTTTAAGAAACAAAAGACTCAGAAAGAATCTCTAACCCTCTCTATTTACCTGCCTCAAGGAATTCAGATAAGAAACCCTGCTTCAGGAAGGGAACCTTAGCATACTCAGTTTAGCATATTCACCTCAACATATTATGAATTGAGAGTGGCACACAGGAAGAAATCCAGCAAAGCCTACCTGTTGGACTCCCTTCTGTGTCCCATAGCTTCTGGGTGGCCCAGCAAGAATTTCTTCACTACATAGTTGCTCTTTCTCATCTACCTGTGAATTGCAACTCTCCCTTTGAAATCTAGAATTCTGCCTCCAGAACTGCATATAAACCTTAACTGTCCAATGTGTCCTCAGGTCTCATAGGCTTAATTGTACATGTACATATGTAATAAATTTGGTAATTTTCTCATTTAATCTGTCTCATGTTAACTTGATTGTTAGTCCAGCCAGAAGACCTGAGAAAGTTAGGAGGAAAATTATTTTTCTTGCCCCCCAGATCTTTCTCATGGATTGTGCCATTTGTACATCCCATACATAGTCAGACTTCTGAGTAATTTCCCTCACTGTGCACAAGTGAAAAAAAACTACTTTTACAGACACAATGTTGTGTTGATCCATTAAAATAAAATTTCTTCCTTGTTGCATATAAAGCAAAGTCGGCAAAGACTCATCTTCAGACCCAACCACATATAATTTACATAATAAAAGACAAAAAGGGGATTTTGTCACTTTTTCTAGAATCATAAAAAGTATTTGCTTTCTATTTCTAAAATTAAAGAGACATTTTTAAAGATATTTTTCCCACATAAAAGTTTCTTCCAAAGATAATTCACACTTCTTAGGATAGAGAAAACTTAAAAACATAGTGCAACTTAAGGGAAGTTTTGAAGATTGTTCTCATTAAAAGTATATGTATTATACACAATATATATTTCAAGCTATACCTATAAAAACTTAAATTAAATCTTTATAGAAATAAGGTCACTTTAAAAATATTGATATGAGCTCTTTTTCTGTCTTTTTTTTCATAGCACTTCTAATACCATTGAATATTAAAACCGAACATAATTCTAACAGTTTTATACAACCACTAATTTTAGAAATGTTCCGTGGCAACCACTATATGCCCTGTAGTACTAGGTTAATTGTAAGAAATGTAGGTTTTGATTTCAAAGAACAAGTAGTTGATATCTCTGGTGTTCTTGAAGTAGTTTTAGTTAACAGAGATAATTCAAAGTCTGTGCTTTAAATAATATTCAAGTAAATTATAACTTTAATATAAAAATTTATATTAAATTTCAATAGTCTAACAAGTATCTTATTGCTATAGACCTAGTAAAAAATTTTATGCCTTCCATTCTAAAATCAGAACCCAGAACAAGTCACTAAATTACAAACTTTAAACTGTAAACTCAGGACAAATCTGTTAGCTACTCTAATATGCAAAATTATCCTAAACATTAATTATACTTAAAATGCAAAATACATACAGATTACTACTATAAGTAATGTAAAACACATTATTTTTAGGGATATGATTTAATTTTTAATTTCTATAATTATTCTAATCATTGATTTAAAATATGCACACTCACCACATAAATAATACTACAATCCATAAAAAATAGAATTTCTATGCCAATGCATAGAGATTCCATATAAACCATAAAAAATTCTGTTTTCATTACAAAATTTGTTTTTTTTACTAAAACTCTAAAGGTACATGCTGAGCTCAATCAATTACTGTTGGTCATGCAAACTGTCTCTAAAACTTAAAAAAAAAGAAGAAATCTATGCCCTAATAAGCCACATTGTTACCTAAATCTTTCTAATGTTTTTGATTTTTGGTTATTGAAGTCTGAACTCACACTGAGATTTTTGCTTTCTCCCCTGACTGCTGAATTTGCATTTTTTATCTTCTTTTTTTTATGTCTAAAGATTTTGTAATGCTATTTAATAGAGTCCTTCATGCAATTGCTTTGAAATCTTTTGATTCTAACCCCCTCAAGTGAATATACACAAATCTGTAATTTTCTCTGTTTTGTTTGTTGCTATGTTTTTGCTATTTTTATCATATTTTGCCTATGTGGTAGGGTCACAATTCATATAGCTACTAAAATAAAATCAGACTGAATTATTTTTACTTCACATGGTTTTGTCTCTTTCTGTTGTTACAATAATCATCATGATAAAGACAAATGTAGCCAACTAAATAGGCAGTATCAGTATAGGAAACATCCTATCTAATAAAAGAGTAATATGCAAATTGACCATCACTCCAACACACAAGATGGCCACCCCCATGTGGTCAACGATGGCCATCCCCTTGTGGACACAAGATGGCCTGCAGGGGAAGGCAGTTGGAGGCGACCAGGCCTGCAGGGGAAGGCAGTTGGGGGCAACCCAGCCAGCAGGGGAGGGCAGTTGGGGGCAACCTGGCCAGCAGGGAAGGGCAGTTAGGGTTGACCAGGCCAGTAGGGGAGGGCAGTGAGGGGCTATCGGGCCAGCAGGAGAGCAGTTAGGCATCGATCAGGTTGGCAGGGGAGTGGTTAGGGTAAGATCAGGCTGGCAGGCAGAAGCAGTTAGGGGCAATCAGGCAGGCAGGCAAATGGTTGGGAGCTAGCTGTCCTGGATTGTGAGAGGGATCCTAGATTGGAAAGGGTGCAGGCTGGGCTGAGGGACACCCCCCTCCCCCCCCACACACACACACAAATTTCATGCACTGGGCTTCTAAAATTACAATAAAGGAAGTGTGAGTCTATAGATATGTGCTAGAAGCAGCAAAACTAGATTTAGATGGGAAATACAGTAAGATCAATTTTACTTTAATAGCAGTCAACAAATAAAATTACAAATCAAAAGAAAAATCAGGCCTGTAGAACTGAGAGCCAGCTGAAAATTATAGGAGATTTCCTTGAGGATTGATGTACCGATATGAGGTTGGATACCAAGAATTTGTAGTGGCCCTTACAGATGCAAACATCTCCAGCAGTGCTCACTTTCCCTCATAGTTCTGTGGAGGTTGTACTCAGTAGGATTTATCCTGGGTAAACATTTTGATACCTGAGAACAATGAAGGCACAGCCAGCCAGGCAAACTGTGATAATATTGTCTTGTGGTGATCCTTGGAATTAAATTGATTAGGAAAGACAGTAGAGATAAGATGTAACTATTGGGAGAAAAATGGAGTGGTCAAGAGACTGGTGATCTCCATGCGATCAAAGAAATTGTATGATGGAAGAAACAAAAGGAGGCAGCCAGAAGGATAGGAGGTTGCAGCCAGAAAGAAGGAATGTATGAATTTACTATTGCAGAAATGAAATTCTGTGATGCCAAGTTTTATAGTATACTTTTGGCAGAAGTGGAAAACTAAAATGAGGTGGATATGAAGGTCCTTGCAAGGTCAAGAATGAGATAGTTTGTCTTGTTCAACGAAGTATTCATACTAGATTCTAGGCATCCATAATGATCATAATCTAGAAGCTCTTCATGAATGAGAGTGGCGGGAGTTTGAGTAGATACCAACAATCCCCATAAGAAGAGAGTTCAGTTCAATTTCATAAGCTTCCAGAGAAAAAGGGGATTTTACATCAGAATAAAGAAGGAAAGTTGAGAAGCAGTACTAGGAAAAAGAAGGATATAACTTTCCTTATTACTCTGAAATAGATATGCAGGGAATGCCACGCCTTTACTGAAAAGCCAACTTTAGTGAAAGTAGAGGTAACATTGAGTAAACAACTTGTGATAAAAGAGAGTTTGATTACTATGGAACAGATATCCCACAGAACAAAGTGGAAAGATTTTGGAAAGCGGGGAAAAGGGAAGATGGTTGGGTTAATAAAACACAGGGCAGTATGAAGATTATTATATATTAAAGGGACTTCAACAGGATGATCTATATCATGGTCATTAATCGAAAATTACAGATGCTTTATGTTAAATCCCCACAGTACAGAAACTCACTAGGGCAGAAAGCCTCAGATATCTAACAAGGGGCAAAACTGGAAAAACAAGAACTTCACCCCAGGGTAACCTATCCTCCCCTCGCATCACTGGTCATAAGGTTTAGACCCCCTGAACTTTTTCTCCCTAAAGATAACATCTAGGCCTCAGCTGTATATCAGCTCCAGGCCCAGAAAAGCAGCCTTGGCTGTCTCAGGACCAGCTGCATTGACTAATGATCCCCTACCCTGAGGCCAACCAATCAATGGAGACCATGACCCCGAAAGAGCACACCTGGACAGCGGATGAATATTCTATTGAGACCCTCCCCTGAGACCTCCTTTAAGATTTCCACCTGCAAGAGCGAGATAAATATGCTTGGGACAGAGGACCCAGTGCACGCTCTCCCTCCAAGGAGCATGCCTCTGCAACTTCCTTTCCCTTTCCCCTCCTCCACAGCATGCACCCCTTAACCTCTAAGGGACCCAGGAGGTGGATTTCAAAGGGAGAGTTGCAATTCACAGGTAGGTGAGAAAGACTTTCAAGCAGGAGAGCAAAGGACAATGGCATCTCATCCCAGGAGAGCATCTCATCCCAGGCTGACACCCTGACTCTTTTCAGGCTCCCTTTTCTCTGTGTAGCTCTTCCCTTTGGATATCCCCGTCTCCCATGACCTTTTCCTTAAATAAAATCAAATTTATAAAAATTACCGTCTGAGGTGGCTATTTAACCTGCCCACACACCACTAACACTAACCTTTCACTGTAGACTTATCTGGCTGAAAGGTCTACAGAGAATTGATCCTAGGGGCCCATTATATGACCAGAGGCCTGAACTCTCAATGCTTAGGAAAGTTTTGCCAGATGCCTGGGCAGCCAGTGGCAGAAGAACTTGGGTGGAAGCCCTGTCTCTAAAATCTAGAAATGGCTTTTGTCTTATCTCCCTGGCCTCTTCTCTGACTCTCACATTTTTTCAGTTTGGTTTCTGAGACACTTCTCTCTCTCTCTTTTCCTCTTATTTCACTGGTGTTTCTTTCCATCCCCTTTGCTCTCTCTCCACCCCCAACCCCCATCTTTCTGATGTCCCAAATTAAAATTTCCAGGCCTTCCACCTCAAAACTCTCCTCTTTCTTTTTCCTTTGACCACCTTCACACATTTTCCCCACTCCACCCTCCCCAACTCTGACAACCACCAATCTGTCTTTTTTTTTCTATGAATTCAGTGATTTTCAAATTTCACATATAAATGAGATCATATAATATTTGTCTTTCCCTGTCTGACTCTGTCCTGATGCCTGCCTGCCAAAACCTCATCTCAGTAAATGCCAATTTCATCCTTCTCCAGGGGCTTCAGTCCAAAAGCTTAGAGGTTTGGCTTAGCTTTTTATCTCAGGCTTGCTCCCACATATCCAGTCTGTCAGTAAATAACTGTAGATTATACCTTCAGAACATACCTGGAATCTGACTATTTCTTATCACCTTTGTCACTAAAGACCTGATCCAACCCAGAGCCTCCTCTTTCATGGAGGCGTTTACTGCTTTATGCTTCTACCACCAGCAATACCACCACCAGGGAATCAGGAGCAAAAGCTTTTTAAAATCAACAAAAATGAAACAGATTACATCACTTCTTTGACAAGACCTTCCCCTGGCTTCCCACCCCACTCAGACTGCAGTGCTTGCAATGGCTTCCAAAGCTCTTCATCTGGTCCTCAGTTGTCTCTCTTATTCTGTCTCCTACTGTTTTCCTTTTGGTTCATTCCAGTCCAGCCATATGTCC
>NW_006299245.1:6358422-6363022 GCF_000327345.1 Myotis davidii | reverse complement strand
TTTTTTTTTTTTTTTTTTTTTTTTTTCAGATTGGCAAGCTCATGTCTGCATCAATACTTTGCAATTTCTCTTCCTTCTGCCTGGGAAGTTCTCTCTCTCTCTAGATACCTTTATAGCTGAATTCCTCACATATTTCTGACAAGCTCAATTATCTTACTAGAAAGACTTTTCATAATCGCCAGCATTATATAGGTCGGCTTTGCCTCTACCCTCATTCATTCATTCCCTTACTTACTCAGTTTTATTTTTCTCCAATGTATTACCATTTGACAAATTCTATACTTTAAATTCTATAATTTTAAAAAGTATTTAAAGTTGTTTTCTGCACACCAAAATGTAAACTCCACGAGAGTAGGGACATTTTATACACATCTAAAATTGCCTGGTACACCCTAGCTGGTTTGCCTCACTGGATACAGCATCCACCTGTGGACCAAAAGGTCCCAGGTGCTATTCCAGTCAAGGGCATGCACCTTGGTTGCAGGCTTCTCCCCGGCTCAGGCCCTCATCATTGGGCCTCATGCAGGAGGCAACCAATTGATGTGTTTCTCTCACATCGATGTTTCTCTGCCTTTCCCTCTCTCTTCCCCTCTCCTTAAAAATCAATATAAAAATATTTTCAGGCAAGGATTAAAAATCTGTACTAATAAAAGCCTAGGTGGCCCTCACCTATGATGTTGTCACAAGATGACCACCACAAGATGGCCACCACAAGATGGCCTCACACACAATGGAGGAGGGCCCGGCGGCTGCTCTGCATAGTGCAGCCTGGGAGGTCCCATGGCTCTGTGCAGCCAGTCCCGGCAGACATCCCCTGAGGGGTCCCAGATTGGAGAGGGTGCAGGCTGGGCTGAGGGACATCTCTCCCTGTGCATGAATTGCATGCGCCAGGACTCCAGTAATAATGATAAAATAACATAAAATTGCCTGGTACGCCTTGGTTGAGCACCATCCGTGCACTGAAAGGTCTCTGGTTCAATTCCCAGTCAGGGCACATACCTAGGTTGCAGGTTTGATCCCCAGTTGCGGTACCATACAGAAGGCAACTGATTAATGCTTCTCTTTCATCTCTCTCTCTCTCTCTCTCTCTCTCTCTCTCTCTCTCTCTCTCAGAAAACACATATTTTAAAAATTGCCCAGCACATAATTTATACTAATATCCATCAAATGCATGAATGGATGAATGAATTAATAAAGTAATGACTTCTTAAAGATGATGTTTAGCCCTAGCTGGTTTGGCTCAGTGGATAGAGCATCGGCCTACAGACTCAAGGGTCCCAGGCTAGATTTCGGTCAAGGGCATGTACCTTGGTTGCAGGCGCATACCCAGTGGGGAGTGTGCAGGAGGCAGCCGATCGATGTTTCTCTCTCATCGATGTTTCTAACTCTCTATCCCTCTTCCTTCCTCTCTGTAAAAAAAAAAAAAAATCAATAAAATATATTTTAAAAAAATGATGTTTAGACCATCTAAATTACTCAAAATTTTCTGTGAAGTTCCATATAATTGATGCTAAACAAACTATTCTAATGGCACATCCCCTGAAACACTGAGCTCCCTAGCATTCTAAATTAGCACCTACCCCAGCTACTTGAGCAGTGTCTCAGGAATGTGGTTACATTCTCATTCACTGCTGGTGGGAATATAGACTGGTACAATCACTATGGAAAGCAGTTTGGCAATTCCTCAAAAAATTAAAAATAGAGCTACCATACGAACCAATAATCCCACTCCTGGGTATATACCCGAAAAACTCTAAATCATTTATCTGCAAAGATATATGCACCCTTATGTCCATTGCAGCATTATTCATGGTGGCCAAGAGTTAGAAACAGCCAAAGTGTCCTTTGATAGAGGACTGGATAAGGAAGATGTGGTATATATTCTCAATGGAGCACTACACGGCCATAAGAAAGAATGAAATAGCGTCATTTACAACAACATGGATGGACCTTGAAAACATTATGCGAAATGAAATAAGTCAAACAGAAAAAGCTAAGAATTACCAAATTTTTCATGTATAAGATGCCCCCCACTTTTCCAACCCAAAATTAAGAAATCAATATTTTAAACTTAAAACACAACACATTTTTATTTAGTAATTACCCCAGGTAATTTTTACATACCAGTACTATATTATGCAGCATATCACTTTATTTAGCTTCTGTTGCATCACTTCTCTCTTCTTCATCACTATTAGTTCCAGACATATCAATTTCTTCAACTTCCATTGTATCACTGCTGTCTTCTGAGTCACTGTCTATATATGTGAGATCATCCTCATAAACTGGTGGCGTTTTCTGAGCTAACTTTTTTCATGTTGTCATGGCCAAGCCCTCTCTCCCCATGAAATTGAATCACCATTTTGCCTTTCCTGTAAAATCAACAACGTTCATTTCACTTGCAAACGTTCTTGCCTGAGATTGAATAAACTTGGTTGACACACATAAGCCACTCTGGCGCTGCTCCATAATCCAAGTCTTAAGCCTCTGCCCCAAGTTTGCCCATTTTTCTGGTTTTCCTCTTAATGCCTTCTTCTTTTTTTGGCATCTTAAGGAGTTGTTCTTCCTGTTTTCTCTACTGTCTGATCATACATTCAGTGGGAGGAGGTCCAAATTGTCTCTCTGCAGCTCTATTTCCATGCTCTTTTGCAGAGCTGATTACATTCAGTTTGAATTTTGCAGAGTAAGACAATCGCTTACCGGTATTTATCTTTTTATTTTTTGGCATCTTTAGGGCTCAGAACCCTAGGGTCCCATCTGTGCACTCTCCATCTCCAACTGTACCTCCAATTATGGCATCAGCCGATGTCAGTAACAGTAGGGCTCATGACTGGGGGAAGCCTGTTTGACAAGGTGTGGGCAGCTACGCACGCACCTGCGTGGCTCCCTCCTTGATTGACTTCTTTGTATAAGACACCCCTTGATTTTCAGTCTAACAATTTTAGGGAAAAAAGCGTGTTATACATGGAAAAATACGGTATATGATTTCACTCATATGTGAAACATAAAACTGAAACTTCTGAACACAAATAGCAGTGTGGTGGTTGCCAGAAAGAGGGGGGTGGGGGAAGAAATGATAATATTTTACATACGTTATCAGTCAGATCTCCTTGATGTTCTCTGCCAAGCAATGGTTAGAAAAAGATGAAAAGATGTTTCCTCCCTGAAATTTTTTTGAGTCCGAACTGATTGAACACTTATTACAATTTTCTCTGAACCTACTGCTGAGCCACCACAAGAGAAAAAGAAAAAATTGTGATCCTCTTAGATACAATCATTATGCAAATGACTACTTATATTAACTTAAAATCACTTGGAAATATTAAAAGGTTTATAATTGAGTTTCTGATAAAACCATTTGTTAAATGGAATAGAGCAGGAAATTATCAAAGGGAGTCATATACTTAATAATGTTGAAAATTATATTTCTAAAAACAACACTTTTTACCTAAAGTTATTATGCTGTATATAATTTAATATATGTTGTTTTGTCTCTTTCAATCACATAATAAATTCAACTGAGATACACAATCAGTTTCCTGTTAAGTCAAAGTCATGCATGAATTTTCTTTTATTTTTAATATATAACTGGTAATCCAAAGAGGCAAATTTCCTTAGTTTGGTTTTCTTGTCTTGGTCATCATCATATGAATATAATAACTCCTAAAAATGTAAATTGAATAAAAATATAATTTGGTAGGTTAATAATTAGAATGATAAAACATATTTTATAAATATTTTATCACTTTATGCCTAACAATAAGCATAAAAAGAATATCTCAAATAAAGCAAAATATAATATAATTTTATCACCTAATAAGCAACTACAGTTGAATAACGTTATTTCTAATTTCCATCTTAATAAAGCATAATAAAGAAATCAAGATTCAGAGGAGTATATATGAACAATCCTTCAATTTAATAATGACTTAATCCATACTTTGGATATTTGTCATTACTCTTACAGGAAGGAGAGGGCTCCCCTGAGGGCTCCCAGATTGGAGAGGGTGCAGGTTGGGCTGAGGGACCCCCACATCCTCCAGTGCACGAATGTCATGCACTGGGCTCTAGTATTAATAGAAAAGAGCAAAGGGAAGGCCAGACTATAAGCATGGTCATCTGGGTAGCTTCACCAGGAAACTGCAACTTCATACTCCCCAGGGAACCACCAGTCTATTCCCTGCAGATCACTGGGGAAAGGGACTGGACGTAATAGAGATGGACACATGCACAATGAAGTACAGGTGCCATAGGGATAATGACAGTCAGTCTAACCTGGGGGATTATGGGTTAGCTAGAGGGGCTGGAGTCAAGGCAAACCTGCAAAATTTGGGAATACATAATTCCCAGACAAAGGAATTCACTCTCTCTTGTTCCTCTGGCTTTGCTCCTACTTCCTTACACCCACCTGTGTTCCCTTCATAGCCTTGGGGCCCTAGAAGTCACATGGCCTACAGCCATAGGGAATCCACATGCAATGAACTGATGGACTACAGCGGGGAACAGGAGCTAAGCTGGCCTGATGGTTGGCTGGACAATGCAGATATATAGAACAGAAACTCTGGGCAGGAGCTTGGATCCTAGCTCTGCTAAAAACACA
>NW_006299245.1:6350442-6358346 GCF_000327345.1 Myotis davidii | reverse complement strand
GGAAAGAGGAACCATATTGGCCAAGAAGGTAGTTTTCCTGGAGAGACTTACCTTAGGCTTAGCCACTATAAAAGATAACATTAAAAAAACACACAAAAACTTGACAGATTAGAAATAGGTTTAAGAGAGAGAGAGCTATAGGTCAGTTTCATATCATACCACTCCGTGGTGCCAAATACATTTGTGATATTCCTAATGGGTCACGAATAAGTGCACTTGCAAAATGCAGTGAAATGTGGGAACAGATTTACTGTGGATGTCCCCAGGTTTACCACATAGACAGTATAAAACAAAATGAGAATATTGATAAAAATTTCAATTTGGGCCTTTTATAGAAGCAACATTTGGCACGAAGATGAGTCTCTATATTCCACTACCTTTATTTAGGGGTCTCACAAAAAGGGGGCACAAATAGGATGGGTGAATGACAGTTCCACTAAGAGCTTCCTCTTTAGACCAATTAGTGAATTGATAAAAATGTCAGCACTGGGTTCATAGTTTAGAACTAGTTTAGGACTTCATCGACTGCTGCCTTTATTCAAGTCAATTTTTGCTCAAATAAACTCTTAATTTTTAATATGTTTCAGTTTCTCTTTTAATGTCCTAAAGGTAACTGATAGTTTCCTGATTTAAATGTATTCTGCTTATTTCTAACTCCTTGCAATCTACTTTTATTTATAACTATCAATGCTTCAATATTATCTTTCTGTTAGAAAAGCATTCTTTCTGTGAGGTCTGTGTCTTATCCTAAGCTCAGGATGAAAATACTGTCCTCTCTATTTTTAGAAAATGTTTGTATATTAATTAAATTATTAAGTCTCCATTTGGTTTAGAAATGATTAGAATATGGACACATGATAACCACAGGTAGCGAAAAATGTGACTTACTATATTCACAGTTTAGCCAGCATGTTTATTGTTTATTAATAAAATGTTCTCATAATTTTTTAAAAGAACTATTAGACAGTGTGATTAAATATAGCTTTAAAATCTAGCATTCAGTTGCAGAAGATGCCAAATGACTATTTATTAAAAGTCTATTTGACAGTTGCTTTCCATGCCATGATGATATAGCACTAAACAAGACAAAGAGGTCTCCTTTCATCACAGATGTTACATTCTAGTGATGAAAATAGACAATAGCCAATAAACAAACAAGATACAGTAATTTCAGAGTTAATTGCTACAAAGAAAATAAAATGGAAATTAGAAATTAGGTAATATGAAATAAATTGAAAGTGCAAAAATATATACCTGCTTTGAGGTATTCTGTTTTAATTGACAGTATTTATTTTCTTTTCAGAATAATTAGGATATGTTAATTGACAGTTGGTTTTATTTCTCACTAACACCTGTGTTGGTATATAGCTAAAAAGTGGTTATGCTTACATGTTGATGAAAATTTATTAACTAAATTGGTAAAGAAGATAGTGAAATTTAGTATGCTATTTTGTTGAGAGATTATACTTTTTAAAAAAATTATCTCTATGCAATTATGGAATATGAGTTTGGAATTCACATTGAAACTTTAGTCTAAAGGCTATTCATATAATAATCTAGACACTCAGAAGCTCATTACATTTCATGCATCATTAGTGTAAAATTGGCAATATGCAGTAAGCTTTTTAATGTAGAGGAATAAAAATTATGGAGAAGTAGATGATTCAAGAGAACATTAGTGGACCCCCCCCAAGCTGAGTCAAGTCTCAACTCTGGAAACAAATATTAAAAAACAATAACTGCTTGGAAATAATGTACTGAAGTGTTCTTGGTCTAATAAACCATAATTTATATATTAAATCCAACTGTAAAACTTGCTTGTATTTTTTTTTAAAGACCCTCATAGACAAACATCCTCAAAAAATAATAGTCAATAAAATTGTAGAATTTCTAAATAGTGTTTTTTCCTTCAAAGATATGATATAAGCCTACACTAATATTTATGTAGGACAGGACAAGGTAATTTTCCTTCTACCTTTCTAAACTCCTCTGCTTGGATTAGTAATCAAATTAACATGAGACAGATTGAGAGAAGAAAATAACCAAATTTATTACAGATGTGCACACAGGGGTTTCATAAGAATGTGAAACTGAGAACAGAACAGGCAGTTAAGACTTCTAGGCCATCTGGAGCTCAGACGAAGGTGGGTGGTGATGATGGTGGTTTGGGACCTCAAAGGGAAGGAAGGCAATTCACACGGAGGTGAAAAAGCAAATGTTTGGTAAATAAATGTTTGCTGGGCCATCAACACTGGGACCCAGAGAGGGCATTTTGATAAAAGGGGCCTTGCTCGGTTCTCCCTGCTGTCACACTTCATTCACATTAAACTATAGTTATCCTTCCTGGAACAGCAGGTTCTCTACCTAAATTATTTTAGGCAGTTGGGGGAAAGGTCATAAGTTTTTCCTAAGTCTTTTGTTTCTGGACAATAACCACCTTAAAATAGTCAATATTGCAAAAGGCCTATTTTGAGGTGGGAAACCTTGCTTCCCCTCAGTAATTTACCTCTAAGTATTTCAACAGATGAGGAACAAAATTTCACTCACCCAACAAAACTATTGAAGGTGACTGGTACTGATTTCCAACAGTATTATATTCTCAAGGGAAAAATCTTCACTTAAAATCATTTCTAAATGTATAAAATGATTTTTATTTGAGCCAACTATCAAAGAAAAATACAGAAAAAAAATTGACTTAAAATTTATAGCCACTCTATTTACATATTATTTTTAGAAAACATGTTACTTGCAGGAACAAACACTGAAAATATTTAGCACATTGAAAGAAATATGAAACTGGCTTTAGACTGCTATGTATATACTTCTAATTATTGCTTGGGATTCTTATGAAATATATAATAGACACACATACATAGACAGATGCATGGACAGACATACAATACACATATATATTATACTAGAGGTCTGGTGCACAAAAATTTGTGCACTCGGGGGGCAGGGGGGTCCCTCAGCCCGGACTGTGCCCTCTCGCAGTCTGGGACCCCTCGGGAGATAACGACCTGCTGGCTTAGGCTGCTCCTGGTGGCAGAGGGTAGGCCCAATCCGTAGGTGAGGAAGATCAACTTTAAATAAATAAATAGTCACATAAAATAATTACAGTTGTCAGGAGTGCTAAGGGAGGAAATAAACAGTAAGCGAGAGAAGTTATTTAGCAAGGTTAGGCATTTAAACCCCTCTAAGCAGGTAAGTTTCATTTTATAATAATAAAGCCACCAACACAAAATAATTACAATTCTTAAATTGATGACAAAAATACCTGTAGGATTTGCAGCTGGTTGGAAAAATACAGGTAACTGTATGCTTCGAGTAGGTACTTTTGTCACCCACGTGCAATTTGCAGACGTGACTAGCACTAACCACTGCACAATGAGACTGCTGACTGACTGGCTCACTCAACTCGTGCATGAATCTCACGCACCTTCCCTGTGCTGCGTATCCCGGGGCCTGCCTGCTCTGCGTCTCCCATAGTCCGACCAACGGGACACCCCCCACTTCTTCTAACACCACTTCTTCGCCCAGCCCAAAAACCGACTTCCGCGCATGGGCCACGAAGTTTCAATCACACTATACGTGAGCGCCCGCACGTGGTATTTTGTGGAAGAGCCACACTCAAGGGGCCAAAGAGCCACATGTGGCTCGCGAGCCACGGTTTGCCGACCACTGCTTTAGAGGAAAGAAGGGGAAAAGGAATATGCTGGTATGGTCCCTGGGGGAGAGCACTCACTGGGTCCATCCTGAGCACATGCATCTCTCTTGCAGGTGGAAACCTTAGGGGAGGTCAGGGGAGGGTCTCAATAGAATATTCATCAGCTGTCCAGGGGTGCTCTTTCAGGGTCCTGGTCTCCACTGATTGGTTGGCCCCCGGGCAGGGAGTCATTAGTCAATCCAGCCAGTCCTGAGAAGGCCAAGGCATCACTTGTCTGCTTTTCTGGGCCTGGAACTGAAATATAACTGAAGCCTAAACGTTATCTTTAGGGAGGAAACGTTCAAGAGGGGTCTAAGCCACAGGATCAGCAATATGAAAAGTCAGGGGATCCAAAGCAAATGACCACTGATATGCTAGGGGAGGATAGGTTACCCGGGGTGGGGAAGAGGTTCTTGTTTTCCCAGTTTTGCCCCTTGCTAGGCATCTAGGACTTTCTGCCCTGGTGAGTTTCTGGACCTGGCCCATTGTCCTTGCTCTGCTCATGTCTGCCTAACTGCCTGTAACAAGTAGTCTCTCTGGCTCAAAAGCCTACAAAACTCCCCTGCTGATGATTTCATGGTGAATAATTGCCCAATGCTCTCTACTCCTTGTGACTCACAGTACGAATCTATCACTCCAGTTGGATGTATATCCTCACCAACTCTCCTCTCACCTCACCAATGATTACCCCCACGCTGATGCATATTTATTTCTAGTGAGCCTTCATATCCATACTTCACTTAATTTATTTTTATTTAGTCTTTTTCACTATGTAAATCATACTTTCTTGACAACTGTCTGTCCAACAGCTACACTGATGTCTCCCTTTTCTTAAAGATCAAATAGTGTCTATATCAGAACATGCACTGACCTGTCAATGACACTACCACTCTCCCTTGATGTAACACCCTTTCCTTTCTCTTTAATACCCCCATTCCTCTGCAATAAGAAGGTCTAACCATACCCACACACTTTCTCAAAGGCCACTTTCTCCTAATTATATTTGGAGAAAAGGAAGCAGTCAGTTCACCAGGCACCATGCTTTTACCCCATCACTCTGAACCTGGGACTCCTCTCACTTGCCTGCAACTCCAGATCTATGATAGTTTCTGCAAATCACCACCAACTCAAGGTTTTTGTATATAATAGTCTTTTACAGAAACTCTTGGGGAAAGTGATGGAATTACTAAAAAAATACAATAACTCCTAAATCAATGCTAGACATGCCATTTTATGGAAATTCATGAGCTATCGCTTACTACATGACGTTTCATATGGGCAATTTCCTTCTCTAGGCCCTGGCTTAGGCCCATCACCTTCTCACAAATTTTTCTCACATTGGTCTCTGTGTTCCAGATCCCCTACTTCCCTCTCTAACTAACTGGCTTGCTGACTAGTACAGAATTGTAAGATATTTTATGTATCAATCCAGCAATGATAGATTTTGGTAATATATATGGACTGTATTCTTTTCTTAAGCCTCTAGTTATTCATAGTTTGTGTAGTCAGGATATCTGCAGATTTTAATTATTAATATTTATTAAAAGTGCTATCAGTACTTCTGATGTTTAAAACAACACAGACATATACACTATGAAGAGAAATATCACTTATCACTAGCTAACCCTAAAGTTTTAGCACTCTAAAAGTTGTCAGAATGTTACCACATAGTATCATTAAAAAGATATATAAAAATTTTTTCAGTCATTCATGGGCAAGTGAAAGTATGCTTTAAAATTCACAGGTGACTTTTTCTACTTGGGGACTGTGCTAAGCAGAATTCTAAAATTTCTTCAAGATCCCCAGCCCTTGGTGTACAGGACCCGAATCATCCTCCAGACAGTGAATATGATGGATTTCACAACCATGATTAAGTTATGTTGTATGGCACAATTGCACTTCAGATGGTAAAATTAGCCAGGTGGTCCTGACCTAGCCACATGGGCCCTATAAAAAAGCAAAATGTTTCCCTTGGGTAATTAAAGAACTGAAAGTGAGAGATTTGAAAGAAAACAATGATTTTAAATTCCTTTGTTGGCTTGACAGTGAGGAAAGGAGGCCATGAGGAAAGGACCTGCAAGTGGCCTATTCAAACTCATGAAGAGCAAAACTTCAGGATCTCAGTGCCTCAGCTGCTAGGAGCTCAATTCTGCCAACTACCAGAATGAGCTTCCAGCAGATTCTTCTCAGGCCATTCAAATGAACTCAGCATTGATGACATCTTGAGATCCTACCTAGCCCCATCTTGCTGGATTTCTGACATAGAAAACTATGAACTAATAAATTAGTGTGGTTTTAAGCTTCAAATTTTGTGGTAATTTATTATTTAGCAATAGAAAACAAACACAAGGACTATTTTTTTAAAATTTTTTTATTGGCACAAGGACTATTTAAAGAGCTACAATAGTAGTACATTCAGTCTTCTTTAGAGTAAAAAATTAATTCCAAGATTACAAAATGGATAATGTTCTTGTATGTCCAACATATTTTAATCTTTGAGATTGATGGTTTTTAAATGTTCATTAAAATATGTTATTCTCTAGTAACACACCTTTGAGAGTCATTAAATGTCTACATTAATTATATGTTTATTGGGTAGGAAAACTGGTTAACATTCAGCTATAACTCACCAATAAACCACTCTCTACGGTATTAATAACCATTAGGAACCAACTTTTTCAATAATAAATAAATGATTATTGCTGTTCATTAAATGGGTCCATGTGCATATAAACGATATAATCACAAAATACTAGTAGATGTATACTATATAAAAGAGTAGTGTTAATGCACATGAAATATCGATGGATATATTAAAGAGAAAAAAAACCCACTTTTCAACCAACGGGGCTAAAAACGGAAGAGAAGGTAATTCCTTTGAAATGGGAACACTTTTGAAACAATTAGGAAGCAACTATACTAGAGAAAGAAATGTTCAACAATGTGAAAAATGTATATGGATTATTTTTCCCTTTTTAGAATAGCAATGATCTAAAAACCCACTAGCCTAATTATCACAGCAGCTATATTTACATTTGAAAGATTACATTTCCTGCAATTTCTACTCTACAAAGATTTGTGAATAGTAATTAGGAATAAAAATTGGAAAGATAATTGAAGTACAGTCAAACCTCATTCATCGAATGTATCCCATCTCGAATAACTTGGTTCTCAACCAAGTTGTTTCAGAAAAAAATGTCTTGGTTGTGGAGCCAAACTTTGGTTTTCAACCTGACAACCTTTTTATGCTGATCCCTCAGCATGACAAAAAGTGTCTCTCAGGCAACAAACAAACAAAGGAGAGAATGCTTTTGTTGCTGGGGAAAGCAAAGGTTAGAACAATTTTAAAACAAAAAGAGGCCATCGAGAGTGCCAATGTTGCTAAGGGTGTGAAAGAAACAAAGACCACGGGAAACTGAAGAGGTAGAAAAACTGCTGTTGATTTGATGAGGAAAGCAGTTAACCAGTGACAGCATTTTGGAGGTAATGATATGGGAAAAGGCAAAGATGCTGCCTCCTGCCCTAAACGACGCCCCTGGAACCAGTGCTGAAAGTGATTCCTGTAAAGCTAGTGCAGGTTGGCTTGATAAATTTAAGAAAAGAAGTGTTTGTTTATAGATTAAACAGTACAGTACATATGTACTGTATATAAGGAAGGTTAAAACAGGGAATCACTTGGGGGGCTGGAATGGATTAATTCAACTTACATTATTTCTAATGGGAAAAGGGGACTTGATTTCAAACAAATCACTACTTGAACAGCCTTCCAGAATGAATGAAGTTTAAGAACCTAGGCTCCCCTGGATAGCCTCCAAACTCTGGGTAGTTGTAAGCAAGATCTTATTCTTTAAGGATCAGCATCAGGAAGAAAGCATGTGCCTTATGAAAGAAAAAGTAATTTTCAAAGAGCATAGTAACTTTGGATCAATAAAGAAGAGCTAGACCTATGTCGACAATACAGGTTGGAGATGCTGAACCAAAATAAAGAAAAATGAGCAGGGTAGGCTAAGAGCTTTACCAAGTAAGAAATGAAAGAAGTTTTTAGGGGTGGATTAGGCAGGTTTAGGAAATTTTAGGAATTAAGGGGTCCATGGAAAAAAAGCACAGGGCTACAGACCTGCAAAGGGTACATTTCCATAGAATAAGGGAGCTGGGAACAGCAGAAGGCACATTTCCATAGAATAAGGGAGCTGGAAAT
>NW_006299245.1:6342895-6349474 GCF_000327345.1 Myotis davidii | reverse complement strand
TAGGTGGCAGGTGGGATCATATCAGATGCTGGGAATGAAACAGTGCCAGGTACAGTCCATGTCATCAGAGAACTTACATTCTAGATGAGTAGATGGGTACGAAAGAAAGAAATGTCATCATGCAAGAAGTGCCAAAGGGTGATAATAAAATGGGAATAATAACACATTCTTAAAAATATTTCAGTACAATATTTGGCATAGAGTAAGGACTTAATAAAACTTAGCTTTGTTACTTCTGTTATAGTCTTTTGGCTTGTTTGTTTCCATGTTTATTTTTCCATTAGAGCCGTGGTCGGCAAGCCACACTGAAGGGGCCAAGGAGCCACATGTGGCTCGCGAGCTGCGGTTTGCCAAGCCGCAGTTTGCCAACCACTGAATTAGAGCTTGAGTTTCTCCAGGGGGAAAAATATCCTCAATCAGCCGCATGTGGCTCGCGAGCTGCGGTTTGCCAAGCCTCTGTTTGCCAACCACTGCATTAGAGCATGAGTTTCTCCAGGGGGAAAAATATCCTCAGTCAACAAACATCACCATATTTTGAACAATATATGCCTGATATTCTACCGAGTACAAAAACGTAAAAATTAATAACACAATGTTCTTGTTCTGAGAGAAAGACTGACTTGTATACTTTTGAATTGCAACATATTGTGGTAAACACACATGCAATGATACCAGCAATAAACAATGGAAATTTAGAGAAATGGGGCAACATGTCCTGATGGAGGGAGTGGTTTCAAAGGATAAATTACCTCATCTGGCCTTAAATTGAAGTTGGACTTTTGCAGCTAACAAGTGAGATAGAATGAATCATGTAATGAAAAGTTCTGATTAGTTTAGTTATTTTAGGGAAGATTCTTGAAGGCAATAAAGAACAAAAAGGAGGGAGGGGTGTGTAGATATTGCAGGGCAGACATGTGGATAATTGCGACCCCAAGTTCTGGAGTAACTTGTACTTAAAGGGAAGACATTTAGATTGTGTACAAAGAGCATACGGAACATTGCATCCATGTCCTTGTCTTTGCATGCTAAAATTCCCTTTTGCTTAAGCTTCTGTGGATTGTGGCCTTCACAGAGTAAGCTTTGTTTTAAGGATGAGGACTTTGACCAAATGATTATAGGTTGGTGGGTCTCTAGGTTGGTGCCTGGACCTAATTTTAACCTCTAATACTATGCTTAAGAAATACTATATGTTCTGTAAAACTTGGTGGAATTAAATTGAAATTTAATGGACTTAGCTCGAAAGTGTTTCTTACCAAATTTACAATAAAAATAATTTTTGCTAAAAGCATCCAGACTTAAATTTATTTAAGTCTATACCTTAACAAGAGAGGTCTCTTATCCTACAACTTAATTGTTCTAACTAAGGTAACTCTCTTAAGGATTAAGATGGGAACAAGAGAGGTCTCTTATCCTACAACTTAATTGTCCTAACTAGTAAGGTGACTCTCTTAAGGATTAAGATGGGGTCTTAAAAAGGTGGGAGCAAATGTCCCCCATGATGTAAAATTAAGTGAGCACTTCCCATCATAAATGTTCCTTGTTCAAAGTACTGAGGGGTAAAAATATTTTGCTCAATTTCTGTTCATTTTGATGTAATAGAAGAGAGCACCTAGACAGACAATTGTTGAACCCATGGGAGTCAGGATAGGCTGTCATAAGTTTCTATTTGCATTCTGAAGGCCAATAGTGCAATTGGTTCTGAACTAAGTGATCATCAAACTAGAAACAATGGAATCTGGAAAACTAAGATTCTAAATTTGAAAAATGATTTTTTTTTCTCTTCATCACAACTAACCCAAAAGTTTTTACTAAAATATTTTCTTAAACATCTAACAAATAATTTATTACCCAGTCTTGTATGATCATATTGTATTTTTAATCTATTATTTGGCCAATGCAGGCTTAAACTTTGTAATGGGTGTGTCTTTGTTTATAGTAATTAAATTATGATTACATCAATTTAGATGAGTATCTCCTAGTGTTTATGTTTAATTTGAAGGCAATAGCACTATTAGTCATAGTGCATGTTAGTCATAGCAAATTGCCTAATTATTCATCTTTATTAATATGTGAATCTTTATTAATATATGAATAATGAAAACTTTAATTCAGTAAAATTCAATCCTAGCAAATATGCAAATCAAGTCATGATCTCTCCAAATGGAGACCATTATTTTAGACTGTACATGAGGGGTTTTTGTTTTTTCCCCTAAAAAATTATGTGCTTCAGGTACTATTGTATATTCCTTGTCCTTTCTCTGACCTGAATTACCAAAAGAGTAAATTCCAATCTCCAGTGCACTGAGCTCATTCATGCACATGGTTGAGGTGTGCAAGGGAGAAGCAATGGTCTATTTCCTGACACTGTCCATTTAATTAGTTGACTTTTAATTAGAGGGTATTTCATGGCCTATTTTCTGAAGTAATGGTTCCCCATCTTTTATCCACTGTCCATAGAGTACAGAGGCACCACATATTTTTGTTGCATATACTCATAGTTGACTGGGGAATTTTTATAATTGTCTTGGGAGATGTCCCTCCATCTCTACTCAGACACAATTTTAAAAATATTCTTACATGAAATAGTTATTATACATTTATGTATTTTACAGTTCACCATTTTTTAAAAATTCATTAGCATTTAGGAATAAAATTTCCCTCAAAATAAAATGTGCTTTTTATCAATTTCATCTTCTGACTTTCCAAGGCAGCCTGCGTCTGATCATGTCCATTTATTAGTAGAGCTAGAACCTTCATTGAATTTAATTTTTATCTTCCTGGGGTAAAATAAAATAAAGGCAACCATTCTCTTTCTTTTTTTCTGATTGGTCAAGAAAGAGCTATTTAATATTATGATTTACAGTTTGTGTCATCAAGTGGCCAATTCTGTAAGCTAAACAATATAAAAATATACTCTAGGCTTGCAAGAAAATAAACTGTGAAGAGGAACAGGAAAAGAGAGATAGTCATTTTTAAACTCTAAAAGAAACAAAATTTGATCTTATATCCTATTCTCCAAACCATAATAGACTAATGTCCAATAGTAGTCCTCAGGCTGCTTTTTAGACATTTGTAGGTGCAGGGATGGGGGTGGGGAGTGAGAAACATGTTTCTATGGGCTTAAAGCATTTTTAAAAAATTTTATGTTCAGGTATTCGCCTGACAGGCAGGCTGAACTATGCTGTATAAGTAGAGTTCTTCAGCAGGTTTTCAATCACTTGTATTTTGTACCAGTGAAAAATGAAAGAAGTCTTGTTTTTTAAAAAATTCTGTATGCATTGACACCTTGACTTTTAGATCAGGCTTTCCAGATTGATAAGACTAAATATCCCTATAAGTTCTAAAGGGATTCACTTTAGTTACACTGATGAGCACATAAAGAATATCTTTATTCTTATCAAAACAATATTTAAATAACATGAACAGTTCCTGGGGAATTAAATTATCCTAGTGGAACCTCATTTTATTAATCTGGACAAGTGTGTAGTGTTTTCCTAGAATACTTTAATTAAGATGCTACATTTATCAGCCTTGGTTTTGAACATTTCAGATAGGAAACACTGACTTTTCAGGAATCCAACAACAAAAATGCGCTATATTTTACTACTTTTCTTCCTTTGGGCTCAAAAATGAGTAGTACAATGGAGGAGGCACAGATGCCTAGAAATACCCTCACATGTTCCATTCTCCTAAAAAGTTATCTCACAGAAGCAGGACAGATGAAAGGACATGATCAATAACTCAGAAATTGCTGGCAAGGCAGCTTTGTCCTGAGTTTCAACAAGGATCTGGCTCTAAGGAAACATATATCTAGTCCTCCAACCCCTCCAGGGCGGTCATAACGGTTGATGTTTAATTTCAAAAGGCATTTCCTTGTTTTAATCTGCAAACCTGGAACCATTTCTGAGGGTAATTCTTGTTGTTGTTAACCCTCACCTGAGGATATCGTCCCATTGATTTTTAGAGAGAGTGGAAGGAAGTGGGGAAGAGAGAAAGAGAAACATCCGTGTGAGAGAGACACATCGATTGGTTGCCTACTGAATGCACCCCAAGCAGACTCAGGGTTAGAGCCTGCAACCAAGGTACATGCCCTTGACAAGAATGAAACCTGGGACCCTTCAGTCCCCAGGCCACACTCTATTCACTGAGCAAACCAGCCAGGGTCATAGTTACATTTTTATAATGTGCTAATACTACTTATTAATGTTTTCTCTCATGCCTCATTTATTTTACTAAATTCCAAGCAAAATCCTCAAAAGGAAATGTCAACTCCTTATAATGTTTCCTCTTAATAATTTTCCAATACTGAGAACTTCAATAAACTGATACTTTTCTTCAAAGTACAGCAGGACATTAGAAAGACTTGGTTAAAATTAAATGTTTTTCAGAAATTTGGGGTTCTATTTTGAAATAGCATCTTAAAAAGAATCTTTGGAATTAGGTTTTGTAATAATAACTGTTTGTTTTTATGTGTTTTTTTTTATCCTAAAACTTTCCAGAAAGATTCCCCTCCAAAGAGAAGAAAAGAGGAGAGGGAGAGAAAAAGAATCTATTTTAGACTATTATACAGGTAACAAAAAGCTGAAATGTTTTTAAACTATTCTTCTCACTCTTTCATAGATTGTACGTATAGCACACTCAGGATTGAGGGAAAGAATGAAACTTTCCATGAGAAAAGTAAGGATATAAGGTAACTATCACTGAGAATTCTCTAGGATTACAAAAAGAAAAGCAGTTCTATTTCTCACGGCTTTCAGAATTCTTCTGAACCAACAACTATGAACGCTTCTGGAGAGAAGTGAAGAGTTAGGAGAAGCTACTGTTCTTTCTAAAATGCTGGACCTCAGGGAGGAAGGTGGAGGGCCACGTTGGTGTCGCACATGGCTTAACGTACCACAGACCTACAACAGCTGGAGGATGTTCAGCTCTATAATGATCTCTACCGTAGACCTGGCATGGCAGGGTCCTTAGAAGCCTCTGCAGGAGTGAGTGCATCATTCCAGGAAAGCATCGAGAGTGATGCTCTACTGGAGTCTTCTGGGGGTTTCAGACTCCTGGGCCTCTACAGCTTCTCTTATTTTACTCTCACCTTTTGAGTAATAACTGAATGTGTCTATTTTAAGATGTTCTTTGAAAGCTGGGAGGTGCCCAGGGTAAGGTGCCGAGGATATATACTCAAAAAGTAAGCTGCTTGGGTCTGACTCTCATATGCACATTTAATGTAAGGGGATATACAATTCTGCAGTTTGGGGGTTTTTAAGAAATAAGACTTCTTTCTCTGCTCTATGCCAGAGTTTAGAACCAAGAGATAGAAAAGAGTCAGAGACAGAGTTGAAGGTTTGTTACAGATGAAAGCTAGCTGTAGTACATAGATTGCATAAGTGTGCGGCCAATTGAGCTGGCTAGAGTTCTGCCTAAAAACACACTCAGTCCAAACCTTGGAAGACCATCACACTTCCAAGGAGAAGTGAAGATCAATAGAAAATATACTGTTTCCTTGTGGAAATGAATGACATGACGAAGAGGCTAAGTAGGAAAGAGGGCCATTCTAATGGATATCCCTCCCCAGGGAACAAGAGGGTAGGGAAGAGGCATGAAATTTGAGATAGGCATATGACCAAGGAAGGGAAAGTAAGCATTTTACTTATATTTTAACTTTGTTGTATTTCTTAGAAAACTAAAAATTAGAGAATCAATTTATACAAATTAGGACTTGTTTTCCATTAAATTCTAAGTGCATTAATATTGTCTAGTGATCCCTAATATCACACTGTGTCCTATGAAAACAAGGGGTTGATTTATGTCAAGCAATTTGGGGAATGAATAAATACTCCATTTACCTCTTGAAGATTCACAATGCTTCTCAAATGTTAAAGACTCTATGATATCCTATCATAGAGTTTAATGTTTTTAGTCTAACATTTCCCAAACATCTTTGAGCCTGGAATATGTTGTGGTCTATGTAGTTGTTGTTTCTTAGATATACTTGCTCAAATTCTGCATAGCCACTTTGTCCATGGAACACTCCATAGAAAATGCCGAGTTTGGGCCCTAACCGGTTTGGCTCAGTGGATAGAGCGTCGGCCTATAGACTCAAGGGTCCCAGGTTCAATTCCAGTCAAGGGCATGTACCTTGGTTGCAGGCACATCCATAGTAGGGAGTGTGCAGGAGGCAGCTGATCGATGTTTCTAACTCCGTATCCCTCTCCCTTCCTCTCTGTAAAAAAATCAATAAAGTATATATTTTTAAAAAGTGAATACCCATTGCTGAGCGAAAAAGCAATGAAAATTAAAAAGAAAAAGAAAATGCCAAAAAATCAATAAAGTATATTTTTTTAAAAAGTGAATACCCATTGGTGAGCGAAAAAGCAATGAAAATAAAGAAAAAGAAAATGCCGAGTTTGGGAACTACTCACACATATTTGACCCTGACATCACCCTTGTGAGAAAGATGTACCATAATTTACACTTTGCCCCCACATTTAAAGGGGACATTTCCCCTGAAATTTCAGTGTGCTTTACACATCTTAGCTTGTCATAGTTTAACTGGCAGCACTTTTTCATTCCTTTTGTATAAAA
>NW_006299245.1:6340138-6342791 GCF_000327345.1 Myotis davidii | reverse complement strand
TTGCAATTTGCTTAGCAAATGTTATTTATCTCTTTCTGAGATCCCATGTAATTTTGATGGCTTCAAATTATATTGAAAAAAAGATAATATTGCATTTTGCATTTTCCTTTGTAGCTGGATGGCTGGTTGGTTCACTATTCATTTGATGCTTTAGACATACAGGGTCAGTACTAGTGAGCACTCTATGTTGTAGAACAGCGGTCACAGTGACGGCTTCAAATATAATGGCTGATTTTCTACCATTTAATACAAACTAATTTTACTTTGCAGCATAAAAGTACTTGTCAGTGTCAAATTATCTTAGGTCTCTGGCTGGATGTTAGTTCTTAAACATTATTCTGATATTTCAGATAAGTGGATCGCCTTAAAAATTGCGAGAAGTGCCAAATAGGAATCTTATTCTTTTAGGAAAATAAAACATTATGAAAGCAATATGACAGGCTATTTGATTTCTGTTTATAGAGATAAAGTTAGTAAGATTCCAAGTAAGTGAAGTAAGATTTTTAGATTTAATGTGTGACCTGTAAATCTCACAGAATAAGCCCCACCTCACCCCCTTTTTTCCTTCCTTTCCACATTGGAGACTCTAGACTCCAGATTCTTGCTAGAATAAAAATCCAGTTCTCTTATTAAAAGTTGATCATCTTACCACACAGTGTAAGAATTTAACTTCTTATATTCCCATGTTTATATTGTATTGTTGTAGAGGAGAATTTGGGAAGAGGAAGAAAAATGTGATCCATCTAAACAAACATCACTTCAAAATGGTATTTTTTTCTCTGTTAAAAATTTGATTATTAGAAGTGGTTGAAAACATATGCTTTTCTAAGCAATTCATTCCAAGAGCATCTCTTTTGTTGGACAATATTATAGTTGAAGGTTTGGTTACACAGACCTTACTGGACTCTAAGCAAATGGTAAAAATAGACTATATCAAGCTCTGTAAGTCTCTGTTTTGCTTTCATTCCTTTTCTTATGGCTCTATTGTTCCTTTCTACTTCCCTTTTCCAAATTGCCATGGTATCTAGACTTTCCCCTTATCATCCTGGAATTAAGAAACCCATTCTCTCTATCAAAAGTCTCCCTTGAATTGGGGGAGCACAGCATTTTCCTAGGATACTCAAGGAGCTCCTGGCCCAGCCCATCACTTCTCCCAGAGCCTCTACTACCTATTTCCCACCATCAATAGACAAAAATCAAGGATATTTGCAACTAGTTGAATTTAACTTTTTAAAATTAAATGGTCACTGTTCTATGTGATGAGACTAGCAGAGCTGTCCTTTCTGCGCTGAGTGTCCAGAGCTCCCCTCCCCCGCCACAAAAAGCCTGCTTTCCTACTTAGCACCTTTACATTCCCCCTCTCTTTTATTCACCCGATATGGAGGTATGCTATACATTTTATGAAATTTATTTTTTATTTTCTATCTTCCTATCGTATCAGTGAACATAACATTGAAGTCTGTGGTTTTCTAAGAAATGCATCTCAGATCTAACGCTACTACTTATGAAGAACATATCCTAAGTTCATGTGAGATACCAGGAGAGCTCCTCTCCCAGGACTCTCACCATCAACTCTGCCACAGTTACATCCAGGCTAGGTTTCCAAGAGAGATGACATGAGGACTGTCACCCATTTTGTTTTCAAATCTCCCTTATCTTTATACCTATATTCAATTCAATGCAACAATATTCTTTCCCCTCCATTATATTTCCATTATCGCTAACATCTCTAAATATGCTTCCAGAGCCTATTCAAATATTTTCTTCATGGTGAAGATTTTACTAACAATCTGGGAACCTTCTGTTAATCCCTCCTCTACTTCACCAGAATTTATTCATGACCTGGAGTAGAATTTATAATGAATAGTGCTTGTCAGTTTTTATGAGCTAGCACAGTGCGTTCTACACAATAGACCCTCAATTATACCACTGCCAGGATGAATGAATGAATCTAGGCTGTCCATGATTCCCTTAGCTCTAAGTATTTTATTTTTTATGTTAGGCTGTAATCTTGTTATGGGCTTGGAATCATTCCTTAATTGGGTAAGTGAAGGTAACTCTCTGATTCATAGGCATTTTATGAATTAGGGTAGTACTGGCATCCTGACTATAAAGTCAATTTTATTCATTAACTTAATGATATTTTTAATTCTATTAAGTTATATTTTTAATTCTATTGTTATATGTGAATGATATTTCTTGGTTACATCATAAATGCAGTAAATATATGCAAATTACTAGGAACAAAGGTCAATATGTGTGTTTCTACCAGGCGGCTCAGTTGTTGAGAACATGGTGCCTGTTTCTTGTAATTGTGCTGATTGCCTGCTTATGTTTTTCACAGAAGTCTCCATAAAGCATCGTTTTCCACCTGTCATTGCAATTCATATTTTTCAGAGTGTATTTTTATAAGAATATAACTTTACATTCTGGAAAACCATGACATTACTAGGAACAAAGGTCAATATGTGTGTTTCTACCAGGCGGCTCAGTTGTTGAGAACATGGTGCCTGTTTCTTGTAATTGTGCTGATTGCCTGCTTATGTTTTTCACAGAAGTCTCCATAAAGCATCCTTTTCCACCTGACATTGCAATTCATAATTTTCAGAGTGTATTTTTATAAGAATAGTACTATACATTCTGGAAAACCATG
>NW_006299245.1:6324516-6340114 GCF_000327345.1 Myotis davidii | reverse complement strand
AACCAAAAATCTTGACTATATTTCTGAGGGCTAATCCACATTTTTCTTTCAAGAGCAATTGAATTTTTTTTTGGAAATTTATTAGTATTTGAATATTGATGTGTTGTAATCTCACTCACAGATAGTCAACTTTAAGAAAATTTTATTAAACATTTATATTTTAACATTTAATATATATGTATTTCCAAAGCAATATATAATGGGGAAATTTTTTTTTTTTCCTCAAGTAGATAAATGACTTAAAATGGAGCTCCATCTAGTGGTTAAATTAGAAATGTATTAAAGGCATGTATTTTCTATAAAAAAAAAAAGTTACTGCAAATTACTCCTTTTCTTTGTCTCAGGTATTCTAAATAGCTCTGTGTGTTTGTCTGTGTGCATGAGTGTGTGTGTATGTATTCATTAAAGCAAATAGAAAGTAAAATTCACTTCCCATATAACAATATTTTTTTCTATTTTTGTAAAAATGGCTATACCAAAGATTTAAAAATTATTTGAGACTACTTTTTCACTTAAATAGTTGATTTTTAATTTATTTCTTATGACTTCTTGCATATAACATACATATCAATACCAAAAGCAATATATAATGGGAACTTTTTTTTTCTCTCAAGTAGATAAATGACTTAAAATGGAGCTCCATCTAGTGGTACAATTAGAAATGTATTAAAGGCATGTATTTTCTTTAAAAAAAAGTTACTACAAATTACTCCTTTTCTTTGTCTCAGGTATTCTAAATATCTCTGTGTGTTTGTCTGTGTGCATGAGTGTGTGTGTATGTATTCATTAAAGCAAATAGGAAGTAAAATTCACTTCCCATGTAACAATATTTTTTCTGTTTTTGAAAAATTGCCAAACCAAAGATTTAAAATTTATTTGAGACTGCTTTTTCACTTGCATAGTTGATTTTTAATTTATTTCTTATAACTTATTTTTTTTTAAATATATTTTATTGATTTTTTACAGAGAGGAAGGGAGAGAGATAGAAGTCAGAAACATCGATGAGAGAGAAACATCGATCAGCTGCCTCCTGCACATCTCCTACTGGGGATGTGCCCGCAACCCAGGTACATGCCCTTGACCGGAATCGAACCTGGGACCTGTTTATAAAAGTGTCCTAAGTTCTGTGGCCCTTCTTCTTTTTTGTCTTTCTGGACTTGCAAACCAGAATTCAAGTCCATAATACAACATCAAAGAAAGTCAAATTAATGGGACAACGAAATGTAAGAAAATTAAACATCCGCTACTTCTCACTGTCTGTCATGTCACAACAAAACTAAAATAACATATTTTATATTTTTGGCTGAAAATATCTTGTGAGTCAAATTGCACATTGGCATATAAACAGAAATGAGAACATTTTCTCTTTTGATATTATTTGTGCTCATATGGGTGTATAAAATTAACAAATTAAAGCATCTATATATATAAAAGCCCAAGAAACTGAACAACCAAATGACTGAATGACCGAACAACTGGTCAACCAGTCAACCAGCCTACCAGTTGCTATGATGCGCACTGACCACCAGCGGGCAGACGCTCAACAGAGGAGCTGCCAAGCTGAAGTGACTTGGCAGCTGTGATTCTCTGGTGACACACCCAGAAACCAGAGAGAAGGGAGCCCAATTCCTCACGGGGCTGCATGATTCCACCTTTGGCTGTGGGTTATGTTGTTTCTGGGGCACTGTTGGCCCCAAATCTGGTTTCCTGCACACTTGCACTTGTGTTCCATACCCTGTAGAACAGCAACTTTGCAGAGTGCCCTCTTGCACTCCAGGACACCTCTAGGGAAGTCAGAGAGCCAGTTTCGGTCTGATCTCTGCAGGCCAGGCCGAAGGACCCCACCTGCTGGAGGGATCCCGCTTACTCCACAGACACTCTTTGAGCCATGGCACCACTCAGGTGTGGCCTACTGGGAAGGAACCACAGGAGGTTGGCTCCTGGGCATGTCAGGCCCATCAGGCCCAGTTCCACCCCACTGGCCACCTTCTAATCTTTTTAAGTTTAGCAATGAGATAATACTTAACAATGAGTTTTGATCTCCTGGAATAGGTTTATAAAAGTGTCCTAAGTTCTGTGGCCCTTCTTCTTTTTTGTCTTTCTGGACTTGCAAACCAGAATTCAAGTCCATAATACAACATCAAAGAAAGTCAAATTAATGGGACAACGAAATGTAAGAAAATTAAACAGCCACTACTTCTCACTGTCTGTCACAACAAAATTAAAATAACATATTTTATATTTTTGGCTGAAAACATCTTGTGAGTCAAATTGCACATTGGCATATAAACAGAAATGAGAACATTTTCTCTTTTGATATTATTTGTGCTCATATGGGTGTATAAAGTTAACAAATTAAAGCATCTATATATATATATAAAAGCCCAAGAAACTGAACAACCAAATGACTGAATGACCGAACAACTGGTCAACCGGTCAACCAGCCTACCAGTTGCTATGAAGCACACTGACCACCAACGGGCAGACGCTCAACACAGGAGCTGCAAAGCTGAAGTGACTTGGCAGCTGTGGCTCTCAGGTAACTTCACCCTGAACCAGAGAGGAGAGGCCCTGATTCCAGGGTGCGTCATGGAAGAACCACCCTCTCACAATCCAGAATCCTGGTTTCGGCCTGACCCCTGCACTGAGCCTCTAGTGTAATTTATAATATGACAAAACACTCATCTACTTCCCATATTGTCTTCATGTTGTAACACGATGGCTAGTGAACTCTTTGAATGAATTCGTGATCTAACTCAAACTCATTTTGATGTAGGAAATGTCTATAATGATGTTTCTCAATTCTGTTGTATATTAAAATCACTGTAGGAAATTTTAGAACAGATAGGGATTTAGCTTACCCCAGGGAATTAGCTTACTTAAACTGAAGTGGGTGTTAGGCATTGGCATTTTTTAAAGCACTTCATGTTTTCTTAATGTGCAGTTGAGGCTGAGGTGGGATGGCTGGGCTGCAGGTGATGCCCAGGCTCTCTGACATCACAGGGGAAACATGTGCAGCTGAGCAAGCCTCCTGGAAAAGTCTAGGAAAAGGGTAGTTATAACTTTAAAACAGCACTATGCACCAAGATCAGAAGACAATTAAAATACCATTATTTTCATTAAGCCACTAACTAGGTCTACAGAAAAATTCACATAGAGCCTTTAGAACTTTTACTTTACCTTTTCAGAGCAGTTAAAGAAAGATTGTACATTTGCAGCTCATATGTGATTCACATAGAGAGTAAGTTCTCATTGAATATGGGTTTTGAGGTTCAGATCTGTTCCTCTTATTAAATCTAGATAGACTATAACCAAATTGAAGATAGGGACCATATCACAGTTATTTTGGGGACTCCAGTGCCTAGCACTCTGCCTTATATAGTAAAATTTCAATAACTGTTTGTCAAGTTGAAAACTAGATACAATAAAACCCTGATAATATATTTTAGGAATAAGTAAGAGGAGGTCACTTTATAAAGACTTTTAGTAAGAAAACAGGGATTTATGAAATGTAACTTTTCTAGGAATAAGTATATACTGTAGGCCATTTTGATATGAACTTAAACAATATTTTATATAATTTCCAATTTTATCTCATATATTTCCTGAACCACTCCACTGGTTTATGTTCATATTAAAGAGTGTTGTTGTTGTTTTTTTAACATAAAAATTTAGTAGAAAGAAAGCTATGATTCCTAGTATATTTCCAATTATGTTCCCCATGTGTTATTCAATATGAAATCCTTTCAGAATTCAAGTGAAGGGTAAAAATTAAATTTGCCACCCTCTCCCTTCCTCTGTGAAATAAATAAAATTATTTTTTTTAAAAAATTAAATTTGCCATTTAAAAACTAGTCAGCTCAAAATGTAAAATGTCTCAAGAACCAAGTCACATTTTCCAGTTTTGCTGACTTCTGGCTTCAAGAAAATTTACGATATTAGAATTCTGAATATGCCTAATTTCAATGTTCTCTTATCTTGACTCCACTGAAATATATTTTTAATTTTACTTAGCATATTAATAAATTATATAAAAATAATTCATTTTCATAATTTGATATTAACATCACTGTCAAGTTGGAGCACATGACCATGGAAATGAGTCCTGGGCCCTATATTTTAGAGATCTGAATAATTGAATATAAACTATTCTTATTAAAGTTACACATTGTGTCAAGTTGCCTGATTTTCGGGATGGTGGGAATTCAGAACATCATTGCAAGACCTAAAAGTGGTCAGAAATAAAGAAAGGGAAACACGTTCACATCACTGTAACATCTGTGCCATGCAGGTGTCCACACTTCATAGCATAACTTTAGTTTGTTAGAGCTTCCTTGCTGAATAGCCTATGTAATAGAAGCCTAATATGCAAATTGTCCCCTCAGGCAGTCGTTTGACCCGGAAACCATGAGTTCAACTGCTCGCTATGACATGCCCTGACTACCAGGGGGTGACGACCAACCTCCCGTGATGCCCAGGTGGTGGGGGGGCTGCGACCTCTCACTGGCTACCTGAGGATGGGGGTGATGGAGATGGAGGTGTGGTGAGAATGTGGGGTGTTGGCCGAGCTCTCTCTCACTCCCCCTGCTACCCTCCCCCAGGATACCAGGGTTTACGGCAGGAAAGTTGACATGCCCTGACTACCAGGGGGTGACGACCAACCTCCCGTGATGCCCAGGTGGTGGGGGGGCTGCGACCTCTCACTGGCTACCTGAGGATGGGGGTGATGGAGATGGAGGTGTGGTGAGAATGTGGGGTGTTGGCCGAGCTCTCTCTCACTCCCCCTGCTACCCTCCCCCAGGACACCAGGGTTTATGGCAGGAAAGCCCTCGCGCTCAGGTGCCAGGTGCCCACGAGGAGCCTGCCCTGCACCCATGTGGCCTCTTCTGGGTGAGCCAGGCCACCACCGCCAGGACCACAGAGGCTGGTCAGGCTCCTCATGGGTTCACTCAGGAGCCAGTCTGCCAGGTGCCCACGAGGAGCCTGCCCTGCACCCGTGTGGCCTCTTCTGGGTGAGCCAGGCCACCGCCGCCAGGACCACAGAGGCTGGTCAGGCTCCCCATGGGTTCACTCAGGAGCCAGTGTGCAAGGCCGGCCAGGAGAGAGCGTGCTACCCATCCAGCTTCCGTGCTGCACTGCTGAGTGGGCCAGAGGCCCATGCTGTGCCCTGACCCACGGCATCTGGCCACACTTACTGTATCTCTGCGGCGGACTTGGGCACTGTGACTTAGGTGGAAGGGAGTGCTCGGGGGCCTGGGGCCCAGGTACTACCCAGAGCCCAGAGGTCAGCTGGGATCTGCCCTTCCATGCCAGATGCTTGTGCTTCATCACCGGCTAGGCCTAGGGACCGCTCCTGTGCAAGAATTTTGTGCACTGGGTCTCTAGTTAAAGTATAAAAACAAAGTGATCCAGCTTGTGCTTATTTATCAAGAGCTATTTAAAGAGGATCAATTGTAAAAATATTAATCCTTCCCACTAATTGAGATACCTCTATTAAGATAAGAAAATTGAGGCTTATAGAGGTTCAGTAATTTGCTCAAGACACACAAGTAGTTCTGAAGAATGTCTACAGCATTATCCAAAGAAAGGAACAAATAAAATGTAAAAAAGGGCTACTGCTTTCTAACATTTACCCTTACCTTAAAAATGCTACAGGTAATGCTGTTTTAGTTAGATTAAATGATCCCATTGACTTTTTGATTCTCTAGATATTCCTTGTATCATTATTATTCTCATAATCTCCCTATGATCCAATTAGAACTGAGTAAAATTGAGAATCTGTCTCCAGAACCTCTATATTACAATTCTATTTATACATTTTCATATATTTTCACTACTTTCTTAAGAGAGTCTTAAGACAGATTTATCTATTATCTTTTTATACCTTGAATTCTACTTGTATATAGTTATTAACCAAGAGTCATGGTTTTATAGGCTTCCATTTTCCCTGCCTGTGAGTTCTGTTATTTGCTAACTGTCATTTTGCTAATTTGGGCAGGTCATTTCAAGTAAAAAATCATCTTCCTCCAAAATCCTTACCAGATATTCTTCTGTAAATATACTTGTTTTCTATTTAATTAGCCATGAATTAGAATAATGAATATAAAGCATAACCAGAGTCATTATTAAGACAGTTTGTGTAAGAAGAGAGGGTGAGGAGAGAGAGCCTGGTGTAGTGAAAAGCTGTAGGGTGGTGGCTGTGCTGTTCAATTCGGAGGGAGAAGTGAGGCTGCAGGAGGAAATAAGGTGGCTCGGGGAGAGATACAGGAAGGCCCGAGCTTCATTTCTGCGGAAAGAGGCCCTTTGTTCTTCCTGACTCTTCTGTCTGTGGCAGAAATAGTTGGGCAGCTCAAAGGAGGATTCACCTGCTTACGACTATTCACCTACAATATATACACCCTCCAATATATCACGGCACAGTTATCTCTGATTTAGCGGTACAACACACACCTAAATCTCTGAAGCAGCGTGAAACATTGTAGTCCTTGTAATCAGGCAAGTAAATTGTGAAACATAAATATGGCTTTCTGTTCCTGCACACTGATGTAAAAATCAATCGCCTGCATTGGTAGTACCTGAAACAAAGCTAACCCGGGAGTGCCATCTAGTGGAGAGAATGATTACAACAGGCTGTTCACTTCCCAGGGTCTTTTTAAAAAAATAAAACAAGGATAATAAATCAGGAAAAACCTGTTGTCCAGCAAAGGAGTCCTAGCTAATACCTGTCAATCAATAAAAGAAGTTGAAACTTAGCAGAGGTGGTGGTTACCATTGCTCCATCTCTCCCCGCATAGAAAAACCAACCATCCAGCAGAGAGGCGTGAAGGAGGAGGAGGCCTGTTCCTTGTGTGTCTGAGGAGATGCACATACGTGCCTGACGCCATGAGAAGGACCATCACACAGAGCTCAGACTCCGGGGTGGCGGGGGAGGAGAGCCCTCTCTGTGGGGTAACTACTGTGAGACAGAAGAAATCGCAAGAAAAATAACTAGGAGTTTAAAAAAGTACAGCTTTCTCTCACTCAGAAAAATTTACAGTGGTGTAGATATGATTGCAGTAAAGCGGACTTTAGTCATGGCTGCTGTGAAATGTGCAAGAGAAAGGAGGCCTCATGGGAGCTTGGAAGTGGGATGACAGCCCCCGGTTGGGATGGGTGTGGGAAGACACTAAGTCAAAGATATTTGGAATCCCATTTGTGTACCAAACATTCCTGGATAGGGGAGGAGTTTGCCAAACTCCTGGTATCTATACTAACAAAAGGGTAATATGCTAATTAGACAGGAAGACCTTCCAAGAGATCTTCCGGATGTCCTTTCGGACAAAGCCATGGTGGCAGGGCCAAAGCAGAGACAGCTGGGGGTGATCAGGCCAGCTGGGGAGGGCAGTTGGAGGCGAGCAGACCAGCATGCAGAATGCTTAGGGGTGATCAGGCTGGCAGGGAGGTGAGTGGTTAGGAGCCAGCAGTCCTGGATTGCGAGAGGAATTTCCGACTGCCGGTCATCCCCTGAGGGGTCCAACATTGAAGAGGGTGCAGGCCGGGCTGAGGGACAGCCCCCCCATGCATGAATTTTGTACACCAGGCCACTAGTGTAACTATAACTTGAGATGCTTCATTTGCATAAGTACCTATATATCTTACATAAAGTTGAGTGCATTAAAAAGTGTGAAGCTTTTGCCTAACACCATAGTCACGTAAACCTGATCCAGACAGGTGGGAAAGGGGCCATCTCTTGCCTTTCTTTAAGTGGATTCCATAAACAAATATTTCAGTAGCCAAACAAATAGCCAAAATTTTAGTACATCCAAATTTTCCCATAAGGTGCTTATTAGACATGTGGAATTCCAGGTCCCATCTGCTGAGATCTGGGGGTTGGTCTGGGATGGAACCCTGAGATTTGCATTTTAAAAATCACCCTCCTTCTGATTTTGGATGTGGAATCACAATTTCAGAAGCACTTCCTGCTCAACCAAGGGCAAGTTAGCTGAGGCTTACTGCCTCAGAGCTGTGATACAATTAAGTGTATTTTTGCTGCTGTTGTGACCTGGCAGCTCTGGAGAACCTTAAGAGTATGAAAGGACAAACTCATCCCAGTTTGCCAGGGATTCCCCCCAGGTTTAGCACCTGCAGAGGCCCCTCAGTTCTAAGCAAATTGGGACAGCAGGTCACCCACTGAAAAAAACAAAAAACTTGTTAAAAAGTTGTGCACAGTGGTAGCTACCAGAAGCAAACTTGGCAAAGGACAAGAGGGCCTCTGGGCTGAGAACCCTCGGTGCTGAGGGCCATTACTTGGATTACACTGAGAGGAGTGGAGGCCCCAGCTGGAGCACTACTTTTGCTAACAGCAGGGGAGAGCAGGCTCAGAAGGGCTCACTGATTGAAGTCATCACAGGGGCGGTAGATGACCTGTCCAGCTAGAAGCAACTTTTTTTAAGCTTTAGAATTTCCTTATTTCCCAAATCAGTAATCCACGACAATAAAGGTCGGGGGAGGGGAAACGTGAATTTGGCATAATTTGGTGTCAGAAATATGATGTTGATTTGAATAACATAAGACCAAACTTAGTGCAAAATCCTCAGAAGCCTCTGATATCACCAACACGTCATTCCTTTACGTTCCTATGGACAGTATAACTAGTCATTCCAGATTTTTAGTATAACTCTTTCCAAATGAAAGAAAATATACATACCTCATTTGGAAACCTAGTGTGTTTTGAGATCTAAAAAGCCAACCCAGTTCTATAGACCTTGAAATTTTGACCTAGCCCTAAAATTGTCAGGGAAAGATGTGATAGAAAAAGGCAGTCTTATACAAGGATAAGGCTGGCTGGCTTTTTCAAAACAGAAAACATAGTTACCAACTTTGTAAAAATCTGTTGTAAATTGTATCTCTGCGAAGAGACACGCATTTGATATCAATGGTCCTAATTTCATTGAAAGAACTTAGATTTACTTTCTTGAATTAAAAACCAGGATATTATTGCCTGACTGAATCTCTTTTAGGAAAACCAAAGCTTTCAAAAGATCAGTCCAAGGATAAGAGATTCCTTTCTTGCAACAGTGGAGATTGAATGAACTGGATGGGTGGGGCAGGAACAACCAGCTGCTCATCCAAGTCCAAGATCATCTCTTCTTCCTGAACACAGAGCCAGACCATGCGTTCCTGCCTCTCTTATACTTGTGTGGCCGAGTGACTGAGTTTTACTCGGTAGAAGAGACATAGACAAGACATGCACTACTACCAAGATTGATCCATGAAAATCTACCACACGTTCTTCTCCGTGTACATTTCCCTGAAAGCCAACAGGGCTGGTGGCCCATATGGTATCATTGGGTGCATTTGTGAAAGATGACAGAAACTCATCTGCCTGGTACCCAGACGACTGCTAAGAAAGACATCTGTCCAGTTGTTCACCTGCATTGTGTGAGGGCCACTGTGTGCTTTGGTGACAATTACTAGCAAAGTTAGCCTACTTTGACCAACTTAAACAAAACCCCAGGACAGCCTTCATTATGGAGCTCTTGCTTTTAGGGCTGGCTGTGAAAGGAGAGATCCAGGGGATGCGCATGCACTAGGGGAGGGGGGCCCTCTGCTATAGGCTCAGGCATTCTCAGTGCGAGAGCATTCCCCTGAGGCAGTGCCTTGCCCAGCAGAGCGTGTTCTTAAGTGTGAAGGGACATTGCAGCAGGCAAGCCATGTTTCTCTTCAATTCATTTTTGCTAAAGGTAATAAACATTATGGTCTCATAGTAAAAAAAAAATAAAGTGAATTAAATCACAGGTAAAAAGGAATGTGTCATGCCTGCTGCTGCTTACCATTTCTTTTATTTCCCCTAATTGAAATTCTGATTAAACAAGTTTTAAGTTATAAGTCATTTGAGAGGCTTCTGAATGAGGTCTCCGTATTTAAAGAAGTACATACATCTCCTAGGGACCTATAAAGTAGGGGTGGAGAGGGGGTTCAATGTGCCAACAGCTTAAGAAAAGGAAACCCCTTAAGTGAAGGAAGTGTTGCTAATAAGTGGAAAGGTTATATTTTATTGAATATACACATTTATGGGCACAGTTTTAAGTTTCGTTCACAAACAGCATTGCCAAGATTAAAGTTTATAATTAAATCCCATTTTATAAAGATGTCAGTTCGGTCAGTAGTTTTATGATTTAATTAATGACTAAGACAACTTATTTTAAGCATGGGCAGCTTTAAAAGCAAAGTGTAGTTTAGATTACTAAGTTCAGGCTCAGAGGGACTGTTCCCTTGTGAAAGGGCAATTCACTGTGAGCCTTCTTACGTTCAAACATGTTCTTTCTTCGTGTAGCCTCTTTTACGACTCAGTCATGTGGTTTCCACACATGAGACTGTTCGGAAAGAGGTAAAACTCCGACACATGTACACAAAGATGAAACTTGTCTGGTGAGTACAGTGACCACTGCTTATCACAATTCCCCCCACGCCACACACACACACACACACACACACACACCACACACCACACACACACACACCCCACACACACACAATAAAAAAAACCCTGAGCTAATAAGAAGTATGTATTGGGCCAGGATAAGAAGGAGGCAGATCCTAAAAGACATGCAGAAAGCTTTGTTACACTGAGCTTTGGTCTTTGTGGCTTCCCATAGAGACCTGTTTACGTGGAGGAGTGAGAGTAACATAACAAGAGAGAGAAAGGTGATGGGCCTGGTTACTAAGAAAGTCAGAGTGTCGTCCAGTAAATTGTTATGATCTAATGTTTGGTCAAAACTAGACACTTATAAAGAATCACAACATTTCTTAACAGAGCTTATACTGAGTATACAAAGGCTTCATGATAATAACTCTTAATAACAGACATGTCATCGAGAGTGAGCCCTAATGTCCTAATGTAATAATTTGGGTGATTATAATGTGTCAATGTAGATTTATCAGCTGTAACGAATGTACCATTTCGTGGGGGATGTTGATAATGGTGCAGGGGCTCTATGAGAAATCTCGGAACCTTTTTCTCAATTTTATTATGAATCTAACAGTGCTCTCTAAAGAAATAAAGTCCTTAACAAAAATAAATAAATAAATAGCAGCTGTCTGCTGAGTGTGTACTTTATTCTAGGGAGTGAGAGAGAGAAAAAGAGAGAGAGAGGGAGAACACATGTGGGTTGGATTGGGTTGTGTCTTGGAGGATATACAATATGAGCCTGATTTTTCAACAAGCTTTTCTCAAACTGGGAAATGGGGTTCACAGTAAGTTAATACAATATTACCAGGATGTAGTACAGTGACCATATTTAATCACATATTTAATTATGTGATTAAATAACCAAAGCAAACCACGTAATATTGAGGAAAGAACACTGACTTGCGGTATAAAATTTAAAGATGTAAATTCAACTCTCAGTTCTGCTGGAGCTCATTAGCTAACACTGAAGAGTTCACTTAAATTCTTCCGACCTCACCAAAAAGGTCTGAAGAATTTCCACCTCTAAATTCTAAGACTTTACGGGTAATCAGGCTAGGAAGAAAATAAATGTGTTCTCAGAGGACATTCCGAGAATAAAGGACTTGAAATGGGCCTTAAAGCAAAAGTAAGTCCCAGAAAGAGTCCAAAAAGAGCAAGGTAGATATCTAAACATGGAAATAAGAACAGAAAACAAAAATCTAATACAGTAAATGGTGTGGCATGTCCATTTACTCATGAGAATTCATCTGAGAGGAGTAGAAGGTCCATGTCAGAGGCAACTGCCTGATGAAATGAGATAATGAGGTGTTTTGAAAATTAGTGTGAGAATTTTGACAAGCATCTTTAAAAGACAACATGAGAGGCACAAGAACAGGATAACAGAGAAAGCGCCAAGGGTTGAAGAAGAAGTTGTGGGAATGAAATAGAACAAGGAATCCAAATTATACCTTAAGGAACTACAACTGTTGCCAAAATCTAAAATAGTATGTTTTGAATAAAAATAATTCTCTGTAAATCTAAAACTGTTCTAAAAAATAAAGTCTAAATAAATAAATAAATAAATAAAAATAATTGTGTCAAATGAGGTTGAGATATACTGGTTCAAAGCTGCTCACAAGGCAATAAAAAAGAAAAGAAAAGAAATGTAAGCCATTTGCTTATTCAGTAAAGAGTAGACTTTTGTAATTAGTTGCCCTTCTGTTTCCCATATCCTGTGTCCATATGCAAAAACAGGCACTGGGACAGCCACTGGCATGGCCAATATCTTGGGGAGATAATGAAATAAAATAATTATTTGCATTTTTAAATGTTTATAATTAATATACATTTTTGTAAAAATAAAAACAACTTTAAAAAGTGAGTCTTTAACATAGGCACCAATTAAAATGTTGACATATATGGTCTGACTCGTGTGGCTCAGTGGCTGAGCATCAACCTATGAACCAGGAGGTCACATTTCGATTCCCGGTCAGGGCGCATGCCCAGGTTGTGAGCCCGATCCCAGTGTGGGGTGTGGCAGTCCATCAATGAGTCTCTCTCATCATTGAGGTTTCTATCTTTCTCCGCCTCTCCCTTCCTCTCTAAAGTCAATAAAAAATATTTAAATAAAAATAAAATAATATGTTGACATATATGAAGCTATTGGTAGCCATATCATTATGGGTGAAATGTTTGTCCTCTCACTAATAGTGTCATTTTAAAAAATATTCTAATTGCCTATAGCTTCAAATATGGAAGTATCACTTTGTGTGTATCAAGGAAAGAAAAAGGGTTCTTGCCATTATGTCACAGAAATTGATAGAGTTTGGCCCACTCAGAGGCAGAGATAGTTCAGTGAAGGATGCTATGTTCATGTAAAGTTTGTAGAACAAAAACAAACAATAAAGGAAACCAAATTAATCTTACCCAGAGGAGCAAAGAGGAAATTTAAGAAGTTAGCTTTTTCTCTATGAAAAATTGCTAAGCCAGAAGTGGTTAGTAGTAGCTGGGTTCTATAGACAGGAAGCAACAATGCCTTTAAATTGCCCCAAGCTATTGAGTTAAACTTAGGAAGGGTTCATTTATTCTTTGGACTATTTCTGAATGCAGGAAAGAAATACAAAATATGGGAAAGTTCTGCAATGAGTTTTCATAGCCATATTTAGAAATGGCAAAGTTGTCATCTTTTAAATATGTACCTATCAGATGGATAACAATGGGATAATAGTACTCAGAGATTCGAATGAGAAATGGTATGTAAGAAGCCTGTCTAAGGAAGAGTGACAAACTATAAAGAATTAAAAATGCATATCAAACACATTAATATATTCAAAATACTTCTCTGTAAAAATTATGACAAATAATTTGTGTTGATTTTAAACCCTCATTATAAAAATCTAAACGATGCAGAAAAGAATAACAGTTTAATTAAATTCAATAAAACTCCAATTAAACTGTAAACAAAGCACACAGATTACACTATTCAGAAAAAGGCATTTTTTATCACTAGGTGAACATCATTATAAATATATTTTTATTTACTGGACACTTAAAATTTTCAGTTACATTGAAGTATAATCAACACACAATAAACTTCACATACTTAACATATACAATATGATGAGTGTGCTACATCCATGAAACTGCCACCACAGTCAAGATAATGACATACAAAGAAACTTTAGGAGATAATAGATATTCTCATTATTTTGATTGTGTATGTAATAAACACAATTTTAAAAAAAACACATTAACTCATTCCAAAAGCTCTATAAGATTGGTATATTTTTATGCACATTCAAAAATATGAAAACTAAGGCAGAAATGGGTTAAGAAAATTCCCAAGATCATACAAGCAAGTCTCCAGAATTATCCTGGACCTTGACTCACATTTGAGTTTCTCCCCAATATCTGCTCAGTGTCAATTTGAATTTAAACATAGGATTCTGGAATATAAATTATCCACTCAAATATAATGTCTTTGTGTATATACTGACAGAGTGGAAGGTGGAGAAATAGAATTTCCTTTTAAAAAATTAAATCACATTAAAATTATATTTTAAATTAAAAGTAGTGAATTTTATTTTAATTGGATTTTATAACATATAAACAGAAGTGAAATAGAGGAAGTGAAATAAAATGAAATGAACTTTAAATAAATTTTTCTTCACCACTATAGATTATTTGTGCAAGATCCCTTACATTTAAAAAATAAATTTTTATAAATAGTAATTGGATAAAGAGAAACTATGTCTGTAATTTGGTTTATTTTATGTCCCTTGGGGCTTAGTAGTAAGATATTATTTAACTTTAATGGAAAAGAAACTATGTATGATATTGGTTGGGCATACTGTCATTGTCTGGGAGCCTCTCTTTTTCTGAAAGTGAGTTTAACTCTGAGACAGTATGAGGGGGAAAAGAGAGAGAGAGAGAGAGAGAGAGAGAGTTTGTATTCTTCAGAGAGAGAGAGAGAGAGAGAGAATGTGAATGTGAACACATAGGAAGACATTTTTAAGTGTGAGTCATTGGTTGGCTCCAGGGACAATTTTGCACCCCAGAGAACATTTAGCAATGTCAGAGACATTCAGGTTATCATAACTTGGGAGAGGGATGACAGCTAGTGGGCAAAAGGCAAGGATGCTATACACATCCTACAGTGCAAGGGAAAGCCTCTTCCCAACAGAGAATTATTTGGCCTCTAAACCCAATGGCACCTCAGCTGAGTAGGTCTTGAGTAGAAGTCATGAGTGATGAAAGCCATGGGCAGAACAAGAAGAACCAGGGACACTTAGCTGCTAGAAACTGGAACAGAAAAACCTTAACAGAAAGTAGCTTGGTGGTTGCTCACAGTGGCAGATATCTTGTAGACACAATAGAAACCTACTTTCAGGAAGTCAGGGGTTGTCAGAGAAGAAACAAGTCTCCAGAATTATCCTGGACCTTGACTCCCCCAGACCTGCTGAGGCATGGATCTCCCTTTTCTTACAGATGAGCCTGAGAAATAAACTTTCCTATCTGCTACACACTAAGCATGCCTTTTATTTTTCTTTGAAAACTACAAGAACCTAAAAGAATCTCCAATTTTAAATATATATATGAGTGCTGAATATATACATAACTTTTATTTATTTATTTCCCTTTAGTAGTATTTTTATTAAAAACTTTTAATGGTGACATTATTGCAGACTTTCCCTTCCCCCAACATTTACTCACCTCCACCCACATAAATTTTAATAAAAGATTTCACCCAAATCATTTATTCATTTTACCAAACTGCATGCAAGATGTTTTCACATATATTGTTGTTTTCCTATGCATGATAAAATTATACTTATAGTACTGGAACTATATGATTCTTATATAAGATTTTTAATAACTACTAAGCTAAAATAACTAAGAATATTAAGGATTAAGACAGAAAAATTTTATCATTTATTTTACTATTATTATTAAATATTATTAAAGAATTACAAAGTCATATAATAAAACTGCACAATTAAAAAATGTATTACCATTATCTTGATATCTACACTAATAAAAGAGAAAAATGGTAATTGGTGTATGACACTACCCTTTTCATTGGCTAATCAGGGCTATATGCAAATTAACTGCCAACTAAGATTGGCAGTTAACTGCCAACAAGATGGCGGTTAATTTGCATATGTAGGC
>NW_006299245.1:6312497-6324242 GCF_000327345.1 Myotis davidii | reverse complement strand
GGGCTCCCAGTATGTGAGAGGGGGCAGGCTGGGCTGAGGGACACTCCCCTCCCCCCACAGCCAGTGCACGAATTTCGTGCACCGGGACCCTAGTAAAATATAATATGTAATAATTTCAGATATAAAGTTATGACAAAAAAAAACTCGATTTTTAATATGGTATCTTTTTTCTGATATTTTTGAAAGCCTACAATAAAATTTCACAATTTGTAGATTCAATAAACAATATCAGTTCTCCCTTTGAGATAGAGCTGCCTAATTCTTTCAGATTTGTTTATAAACATTTACTATAATTGTTTCAAATGCATCTGAAATTATAATTTAGCATAGCATTATTGTAAATTGTATTTTAATATGTGTAACAAAGCCCATTAAGGGACGGAGTCTTAATTGCAATCTAAAACTTAGTAAATGTATAAACATGGGCAAATTATATAATCTCTATAAGTCTCAATATTTTTTATAAAATAGAAATAATAAGGCCTATGTGCTACTAGTTGTTAGAATAAATTGGGATAATACATGAAATGCATATAGCAGTTATTAACATATGTTAAGTGCTCATATATGCCCTCAATTATTATTATTACAAAATTCGTGCATGACTAGTGTCCGTAGGCTTGGCTGGCGATCAAAGCCGATCAGAACCTTCCGGCAGCTGGCTGGGGCCTTCCTTCTGGGTGCCAGCTGCCGGCCAGGGCCTTCCTTTGTTCCACGCCGCCCCCTGGTGGTCAGCACATGTCATAGCGAGTAGTCGAACTCCTGAGGGAACACTTTGTATATTAGCCTTTTATATATATAGATTGTTACTTATATTATTATGACATCAAAAAATAATTTTTAGCCAAAACCAGTTTGGCTCAGTGGATAGTGTTGGCCTGCGGACTGAAAGGTCCCAGGTTCGATTCCAGTCAAGGGCATGTACCTGGGTTGCGGGTACATCCCCAGTGGGAGATGTGCAGGAGGCAGCTGATTGATGTTTCTCTCTCATCGATGTTTCTAACTCTCTATCTCTCTTCCTTCCTCTCTGTAAAAAATCAATAAAACATATTTTAAAAAAATAATAATAATTTTTATTTATTCAAAAGTTCAACTAAGTGGCAATAGTCACAAAAATGTTTATTTGGGAATACAATTAACTTAGTATGTTTTTCTAAATCTGTAAGCTTATTTTAAGTTTGACTCATCATATAAATTGTATAAAAACTTTCAAAATTGAAAATAAGTGACCTATTTTTTTAATATCATTCCATTCACTTACTGGAAGCTTGAGGAATGAAAGGCCAAGAAAGAACCAATTCTGACAAGCCTTCTTTTTCGACTGACAGCAGAGAAGAACTTGAACTACAAAAGTGCAATTCTTATTGATGGTGGAAGTCAAGTGCCATTTCCATACGACAGGTCAAGGTGAGGAAGCAGTTGTCTCTAAACTTAAAACTTCCACGATAAAGTGTTCATATGAAAAGGTAATTGCTGCAAATACCGTGACAAATAAATAAGCCACTGCCTCTGGTTACTACACTAGAGACAGAAAGTAAGCATCAGTTTCAACTGAGAGAAGATTTGGAAAACTTTCAAGTTAATTGTCATAGCCATGCCAATCCATGAGCTGAAATGGACTTCTAGTTTTAGAAAATATGTAAAAATGTGAGTAATACTAGGTGTCAGCAAGGCCATAGATTAAACTAAAAACAAAACAAAACAAAAACCTAACAGAAATGTTGAGGAGAGGCCTCAATGATTTTAGGCCTAATTTGTGAGTTAAAAAATAAAGTTTTTAGAGAAGACTTTTAATTTCTTTACGACTGCAGCCCTGTAGGATCCATTTTTATGGTCTATAGAACCACAGAGAGAATTAAGTAAATTTCTCCATGATTCTAAACTGAAGAAAATTGTGGCTTGTTCAAATTTTTTAGCAAGTTGAAAAAAAAGAAAAGAATTTTAGCTATTAGGTTTTTAGACTGTTATTCCAGTCTGTTATAGCTCACAGATCTTTTTTTAAGAACTCATTCTGATTTTCAGTGGAAGAAAATTGTTCAGTGTGTTCAAAGCAATTGGTAGGCAATTATTTTATTTAAAATCCTTCAGAAGATATTTTCCTGAACAACTTAACAATTTAAAAGAAAAGCCTAATTTCAAACTCTAGATTAAATTTTTAAAGTCCTAAAAGATTTCAGTCATATAGTAAAAGTAGTCTAACTCTCCTTTATTTTCAATAAAGATCTTTTATGAAAAGTAGAGTTAATTAACAGATCTCCCTACATTCTGTAGAATAAACTAACCTGAGACTTGTCAAGCCAAAGCAAAGCTCAGTGACCTGGGACATTTTGTATTTCTGTGTTAAAAACATAACATAGTAAGTATATGTGCTATATAAATGTGATTCTGACTAACCAGAGGGAAATAAAGAAAATTACTCTGAATATTGCAAATAGGGAAAAATGATTTAATTTTCCTTTATATCTAGTACTTATTTTTCATTGGTAGTCCATTAAATAATTGATTTAATCATTCAAGGAAAACTAAGTCTCTAATACATGATCTATCACCTCTAATATTTTATATTCTGTTCAGTGATGAGGAAAACCAATATTCAATATTGAAAAAAAATCCATAATCAATATGCTGAGATACCACTACTTACAAAGTGCAATAATAAATTTGAATATGGAGTTATTAAGTCTTTCTAGTAGAAGAAATGACATATTAGGAAAGATGAATTTGATTTTGGTTCAATTAGAAAAATGAGTCACTCAGACATATAAGGGGGAAGAAACACATTCAACACATTGAAAATAGCTTTAATTCATGAGCTCATTTCCCAAGTACTTTCTGAGCCTTACCATATGGAAACACTTTTCTGGGTGTGGAAATATCACAATAAAAATAAAGCCCCTGTCTTCAAGAAGCTTGACTTCTAGAGGGAGAAAACTAATGATGAACAAATAAACAAAACAGTAATGTGCTAGTTGGTGAGAAGTGCCACAATGTGCCACTCTATCTATATAAAAGCCTAAGCGACCATTGCAACCGAACAGACAACCGAACAGGCTGCATGGGGTGACCAGGCTGGCAGGGGGGTTAGTGAGGGGCGACCAAACAACTGAACAGCAGACTGCATGGGGCGACCAGGCCGGCGCAGGAGGGGGCAGTTAGGGGCAATTAGGCAGGCAGGCAGGTGAGCAGTTAGAAGCCAGTAGTCCAGGATTGTGAGAGGGATGTCCGACTGCCAGTTTAGGCCTGATCAGGCTTAAACCGGCAGTCAGACATCCCCCAAGGTGTCTTGGATTAGAGAGGGTGCAGGCTGGGGTGAGGAGACCCTCCCCACCCCTGCCCACCTCCCCGTGAACAAATTTCATGCACCAGGCCTCTAGTAAGTAAAATAAAAGACTAAAGGGATAAAGAGTGTCACAAGGTGAAGTGCTATTTCAGACAGTGTGGCCAAGAAAGGCCTGTCTAATAAGGCAACATTTGAGAGGATTCACGAAGTGAGAGAAATCTATGTGTAGACTATATATGTGAAGGCAATGCTTTCAAGAAAGACTCAGAGATGGGAACATGTTTGGGCATGTTTGAGGAACAGATTATACAAAATAATGGAAAAGATCATATACATTTAGTCTGGCTGAAGAGTGGTCAAGGTAGCCTGGAGGTCAGAGTGTCCCAGTTAATCCCAGGTAGACTGTGTAGCATCTCCTAAGTTTAGTTAGAAAAGGGATATGATCTTTGTCTTAGAAAGAAGGTTGGTGGTATTGAAGACAGCCAATTTACTTGAAGTCAAGAGACTAAGTGTGAGCCCAGTAAAATGGTCCAAGTCAGATAAGATGAGCGACTGAAGTCAAACAGTGGCCAAAGGATGGAAAAAGATTTGGTCGGTAGAATAAGAAGGTTGCCATGAGTTGGACTTGCAGAATGGGGGAGAAGGAAGATCTACGGAGGTTCTAAAATGTTTAGGTTGCACAACTGGGTAGAATAATGCTATTTGCAAAAGTGTGAGTTACTAGAGCAAGGTACTATGTGGACAGAAAGCAATGAATTACGATAGACATAGTGAATTCCAGGGGCCTAAAGTACATCCAGAGAAAGCTATTCAGTAGGCAACAGATTGCCTACATTTATAAAGAAAAGAAGATTGAATCCTTATTTTTAAAAATCGGGACAAAATATAGAAGTACATGTAAAGAAATACAAAGGGCTTAGAAACAAACAAAAGTTTTATATTATTCATGTACCATCAGCGCCAGGTGGCCCCTGGTCTAGGTTGAATGGCTGGGATATTGCTTCCGTGTTCTCTCACCACTAGTTCTCCATTCGTGTTGGCCTTCTTTGCCACGGGGATTTCCATCCCTCCAAGGTCCAAATGTTGATAAACAGCCAGCTAGCATCTCTCCAGGATTCTATTACTTACTTCTTCGTCCATCACTCAGTACAACAAAGGAAGAGGTTCTTCTGTCAGGACCCACCTTCCGTAGAGACAGAGGAGATAGGGATTATAAACGCCTATACTTTAAGACATTTGGACCTCTCAGAAAGCTAAGCCAGATCAGAAGTTGATATAGAGAGTATTTTTTAAGAAAACAGAAGAAAATGAGCTATATTTGAAAGTGCTGCTTTTTAAAAAATTCTCTGAAGCATTTTTTAAATATATTTTTTATTGATTTTTTACAGAGAGGGAGAGGGATAGAGAGTTAGAAACATAGATGAGAAACATCAATCAGCTGCCTCCTGCATACCCCCTACTGGGGATGTGCCCGCAACCAACGTACATGTCCTTGACAGGAATCAACCCTGGGGCCCTTCAGTCCGCAGGCCGACGTTCTATCCAATGAGCCAAACCGGTTAGGGCTAAAGTACTGCTTTTAGATTCATCTTGTATTATTTAAGAGTTCTCAGATTGTGTTTCCTTGGAATATTTATCATTAAATATGGACCTTAACCATTCTTTTAATTACATTCTTGGAAACGGAATAAACACAAATAGCAGCTTGCAGTGATAGCACTTTGATTTGGGCCATTGGTGAGGTTTGGTTTGAAATCCCTGGAGGACCTTTATCTGACAGTCTTTACCTAATCCATTAGGTTGGCATGCCACAGAAGCAATTAGAGAAATAGAAGAAAACCACAGTATAAAGGAATTATGTACTTTAAAATAGCATGAAAATCACCTGTGTAAATGAAAAATAAAAAGCAATCATTTTGCTCCTGGCCAGCATGGCTCTGTGGTTGAGTGCTGACCTATGAACCAGGAACTCATGGTTCTATTCCCAGTCAGGCCACATGCCTGGGTTGCATCTATCCACTGAGCCAAACTGGTTTTGGCAACAGTGGCATTATTATCAGCAATACTGTTTAACTTCACATTTTCCATATTTGAATTAAGATAAAAGGTCACATTTGAGCATTGTAAGAGCAAAGCTGCCATCAAGAAGAGTCTGAAATGCATTTCTATCTAAACATTTGATCAAAACATGCATAATTATGGATTCCCCTGGAATAGCTGGGCATAATAGAACCCTGTTGAAAGAACAGCATAATAACCAGTATAATTCTTCTTATGGAGACAATGACTTGCTTTCACAGACAGTAATTTTATTTGGCCTGAAGAGAGAATTCTGAGTGGCAGGTGAAAGGATATGGAGGCTCTGAATCTTCAGAGTGGGTAGGGTAAGACCACAACTTGTGCAGCATGATAAAAATCTCTTTCCATTTTGACTGTATTAATAGGGTTATTTTATTTATTTTATATAAATTTTTCTGGCACAATGCTTGGTACATAGTATATGATGAATAAATGTCAAGCAAATAGATAAAATTATATTAAATACCAGAGGCCCAGTGCACGAAATTCATGCATGGGGTGGGGGGGTCAGCCCAGCCTGCGTCCTCTCCAATGCTGGACCCCTCAGGGGATGTCCACCTGCCAGTTTAGGCCCAATCCCTGCAGCAGTTGGACATCCTTCTCGAAATCCAGGACCGCTGGCTCCTAACCACTCACTTCCCTGCCTGCCTAATCACCCCTAACTACTCTGCCTGCCTGCCTGATCGCCCCTAACCACTCTCCTCTGCCGGCCTGATTGCCCCTAACTGCTCTCCCCTGCTGTCTTGATCGCCCCTAACTGCTCTTCTCTACTGGCCTAATTGCCCCTAACTGCTCTCCCCAGCTGGCCTGATCACCCCTAACCACCTCTGCCTCAGCCCCCGCCACCATGAATTTGTCCGGAAGGACATCCAGAAGGATGTCCGGAAGATGTCTGGTCTAATTAGCATATTACTGTTTTATTAGTATAGATATTTGGCAGACTGATAGAGTACGGAAAACTGTTGTGTGTCTATAGTAAATATAATATATAGTTATATCTCTAATGTAGATATTAATTCCATCTAATACATAGATACACATAATTTTAGTTAATCCCTGGCAGCAACCATTTTTTTTTTAATATTTTGCTCCACAACTTTGAATTTGAGAGCTAGATTTTTATATACTGAGAAAATTTTGCAGCGGAATTTAACCAACGTGATCCTATAAGTTATAGTGCCTTTATAGAGTCCACAAAATTTTCCTCACTCAAATTAGAATGATCTCAATTTATTACTCAAAACATTTGTGTTCATTCTGTATTGCATTTCTTTTTTTCCCTCATTTACATCTACCATTTTCCTCCTTACACCGTTCCTCAATGTTTCCTCTGTTAAAGCAAGATGGAATGTCAGGCAGGTTTTCTGATTTAATTAATGCAAAGGAAATGGTTATCTTAACAAGAGAAACAAAGTAAAAGCTTTCAAAATTCTCTCTTTAGCAATGAATGAGACTTTCATTGGAAGGTAAAGATAGAGGCCAAAAACTATGAGGAGAAAGAAAATCTATTCATAGATAAAATACTTGAAAATACATGTTTAATTAATGAAATTTTTAAGTAAAATTTTTAGAATCTATAATTCCAATGACAGAATTTACCCATTTTTTAATTCCAATTTTTAAAATATAGGAAAAAATAGAATTTCTTGAATGATTAGGATTTGAATGAATTGAATAATTGAGTGTATAAGAATTTCAGTATTCAAATAATTAGACTATAATATTGTGTCTATACTATTAAACCTTAAAACACTTAAATTTATATATTATTGTTAGTTCAGTATTTTATGATCTTTTAAGTTTAAAGATTATACATACACATTTTATTAGATCTTATCTTTAAAATTCATGAAACCTGTTTGTTTGTTTTGTTTTGTTTTGTTTTCCTTGCCAGAGGAGATATATCAGAAAAAATATTGCTACAAGAAATGTCTGAGATTTTACTGCCTATGTTTTCTTCTAGGATTTTTATAGCTTCAAGTCTAGCATTTAAGTCTTTAATCCATTTTGAGATTACCCTTAGGTGTGATGTAAGAAGGTGTCTCGTTTATTTTTATGCATGTATCTGTCCAATTCTTCTAACACCATTTATTGAATAGACTGTCTTTATTTTTTATTATTATTTATCATTAGTCTAGATGAACATACAGGTTACATGTGTGGATTACTAATTTACATAATCTGTATATAGGACCATGTGCCTACCACCCAAAATCAAATCTCCTGTCACCTCATATTAGGACCCTTTCTTCCCCACTCCCCTTCCTCTGACATTCCTCTGACATCACTCCAATAGACTGTCTTTAGCCCATTGTATGTTTTTGCCGCCTTTGTCAAATATTAATTGACTATAAAGATACAGATTTATTTCTGGTCTCTCTATTCCCTTCCATTAATCAATATGTCTTTTTTTATGCCAGTATCATGCTGTTTTAATCACTATGGCCTTATAGTATAGCTTGATATCAAGTGACGTGATTCCTCCAACTTCGTTATTCTTTCTTAAGATTGCTGTTGCTACTTGGGATCTTTTGTGGTTCCATATACCTGGTATATTTTGGGGACATTTGTTCTAGTTCTATGAAGTACAATATTGGTATTTTGATAGAATTTGCCTTGAATCTGTAGGTGGACATTTCATGATGTTAATTCTTCCTATCCATGAACTTGGTATATGTTTTCACTTACTTGTATCTACTTCAGTTTCATTCTTCAGTTAATTTTCTGAGAACAGGTCTGTTACATACTTGGTTAAATTTATTCCTAGTTATTTTATTCTTTTTGAAGCAATTGTGAATGAAATTTTTTTTCAGTTTCCCTTTCTGATAGTTCATTATTGGTGTATAAAAAGCAACTGACTTCTGGAGATTTATTTTGTATCCTGATATTTTACTGAATTCATTTTCAGTTCTAGTAATTTTTGATGGGATATTTAAGCTTGTCTATATACACTATCATGGCATCTGCAAACAGTGACAGTTTTAATTCTTCCTTTCCAATTTGGATGCCTTTTATTTCTTCTTTTTGTCTGACTGCTATGGCTAGGACTTCTAGTACTATGTTGCATAAGAGTGATGACAGGTGGCATCCCTGTCTTATTCTTGATCTTAAGGGAAATGGTTGTTGTTTTTGCCCATTGACTATGATGTTGGCTTTGGGTTTTTCACTATTGCCTTATAGTCTATCAGGTGTCATGACCTTTATTACATTGTGGTATGTCCCTTCAATTCTCACTTTGCTTAGAGTTTTTATCATAAATGGGTGCTAGGTTTTATCATCTGCTTTTTCTGCACCTATCGATATGAGCATTTAGTTTTTATCCTTCATTTTATTTTTGTGGTGTATCTCATTTATTGTTTTGTGGATATTGCACCAACTTGCATTCCCAGAATAAGTTTCTGCACAGTAAAAGAAACCATCAATGAAATGAAAAGACAACCCACTGAATGGGAGAACATATTTGCTAATACATCCAAAAAGTGGTTAATATCCAAAATTTATAAAGAACTTATAAAACTCAACACTACAAAAACAAATAATTTAATTAAAAAATGGGCAAAGAATCTGAATAGACACTTATCCAAAGAGGACATAAAGATGGCCAATAGACATATGAAAAGAGGCTCAGTGTCACTAATTGTGAGAGAAATGCAAAATTAAAATCACAATAAGATATCACTTCACACCTGTCAGAATGGCTATTATCAGTGAATCTATAAATCTACATCCTGTTGTCAAGGATGTGGAGAAAAGGGGACACTTGTGCACTGTTGGTGGTCTGCGAATTGATGCAGCCACTGTGAAAAGTAGTATGGAGTTGCTAAAATAAATAAATAAATAGATAAATAGATAGATAAATAGATAAATAGATAAATAAATAAATAGATAAAAAAAATAAATAAAGGAACGGCCTGGGGACCCAGCAATTCCACTTCTGGGAATTTATCCAAAGAAACCTGAAGCACTAAGTTGAAAGAATCTATGCATCACTATGTTCATTTAAGCGTTATTTATAATAGCCAATATATGGGTGAATAAAACAGCTATGGTACATTTACAAAGTGGAGTACTACTCAGAAAGGAAGAAAACATTACTCTTCGTGACTGCATAGATAGATGGACCTGGAGAACATTATGTTAAGTGAAATAAGCCAGTCAGAGAAGGACAAGTATCATATGATTCAACTCATATGTGAAATCTAATGAACAAACTGAACTAAAATGCAAAATAGAGACAGATTTGCCCTAGCTGGTTTGGCTCAGTATGTGGAGTACTGGCCTGTGGACTGAAGGGTCCCAGGTTCGATTCAGGTCAAGGGCACATGCCTGGGTTGTGGGCTCAATCCCCAGTGGAGGGCATGCAGGAGGAAGCCAATGAATGATTCTCACTCATCATTAATGATTCTACCTCCCTCTATCTCTCCTTTCCTTTCTGAAATCAATCAAAATGTATTTTTTTAAAAAAAACAGAGACAGACTCATAGATAGAGAGCAGGTGGACAGCTCTGATGGTGGGGGGCGTGTAAGAGGAGTGGAGAACTCATGGACATAGGTCAACAGTGTGGTGGCTCTGGGGGTGAGAGGGGTGGATAGAGCTGGAAGAGGGTCTATGAGGGATAAGTGATGATGCAAAAAATAATAAAATTGAAATAAAGAGATAAAAAACGAACAAACAAAGCAAACTCATGAAAAAATAAAAAAGATAAAATCTATGAAAGCCTAAAATCTTATAATTAGTTAGAGCCTGAACTTTTTCTTTATTTAAAACCTCTTATTTTCTGTAATAATATATGCCCTGAGTACTGGTAATGTCAAAATATCAGTTCAAGTAAGAATTTAAAGTCATAAGAAGTTGTGATTAGAAGATTAAAGAAAAATAACTAGTATTCCCCAAGCTAGCTCAAAGATTGTGTTTAGTATGCTGTGAAGGCAACTTTATCATGTGGCAATTGCAAAAGATTCAGTCTAGATTTGCATCTCATCTCCATTTTAACTGTGATCTTGAATAAATAACATTACATTTTTGGAATATTTAGTTGAATTACCAGTGTATTTTATAAAGTTTTTTTTTAATTTTTTAAACATAAGGAAGTTTAGAAAAATATATGTAATAATTGAGAGCATCTTCCTCCTAATTTATTTAATTTAAAAAATGTCCAACATTGTCTCCTATGCTCAGCTGGTGCAGCTCAGTGGTTGAGAGTTGACTCATGAACCAAGAGGTAACCGGTTCAATTCCTGGTCAGGGCACCAGGTTGTCTTATCTCCTTAGCTCTTTGAATCTAGAATAGCTCTTATTTTGTATTTATAACATTCAAATTTTTATAGAGTTTAGGCCAGTTGTATTATAAAATATCTTACAGAGTTGACTAGTCATTTTTTATGATTAGATTCAGGTTAAATACATTTCCCCCCACAATATATGTAATTTTAGAAATAGTATACTACTGTAAAACAAAACATTAAAACTAGCTCTTCTGTGTTCTGGCCAGCGGCTCAGTCAGTTGGAGCATTGTCCCATACTCCAAAAATTTGCAAGTTTAATCCCTAATCAGGGCATATACCTAGAGTTCTGGTTTGATCCTCAGGTGAGTATGGGAGATAACCAATTGGTGTTTCTCTCTCTCGCTCCCTTCTTCTATCTCTAAAATTAATAAAAACATATCCTTGGGTAAAGATTTTTTTAAATGGTGATTTTCTAATTCTATCATTCTGTCTATACAGAAAATGTTTTTTATGATATCTCAAGAATGAACAAGTGAATCAATGAATTCCAGAAAGCCTGTCAAAGGCTGAACATTTTATATTTCTAACAAATTATATATAATTACTCATCTTCTATTTTTAAAGTTATATACATTGTAATTTACATAATGAGTCAGATGACTTTGTAAGATAATTTATTAAATTGATATCGATTTGAATTGTTCAGTTGCCTGATTACTTCAGAAGTGAAATACCTTAGAATGCAGAAAAATGAGCATTTTCAGATTTTCTTAAAAAAAAATGTGTACACTTTCTCCCACAAGGTGGTGCTATGTTCCCACCAGCAAGCCTAAAAATAATCATGTCGGATCTATAAAATGCACTCTGCAGGACTGAGGGAGAAATAGTTTCCTATTTTAACTAAAATCACATAAATGTCTTTAAAACTGCTCTAACGTCTGCCTTCCCCAAATACCTTTGTATTAGAATATATCTATTTCTTAATGCATTATTTAGCTTCATGCATCCAACTAGCTACTGTGCTCAACATAATGTGTAAGTCATCTCAAATGCATGTCTAAACTAAACCCTCGACCTTCATAATTGCCCTCGCCTAATCCAGTTTCACCAAACAACTGTATCTCACACACTGCTCAGTCTAAAAATCCTTGGAATCCTAG
>NW_006299245.1:6285820-6312329 GCF_000327345.1 Myotis davidii | reverse complement strand
CCCTCTTTCTCACCTCTTCCTCTTTTTCTCCCTCCCTCCTCAGTCTGTACTGTTGACTCTGCTTTCAAAATATTTCCATAATCTAACCACTTCTCACTCCAACCGCTGCGTGAGCCTGGTCTAAGCCACCATCACCTCCTAACTGATCTCTTGCATCTCTACAGTTTATTCTGCTATTAAACTAACAGCCAGCAATTCTGTTAATCACCACTCAGATCATATCACTGTCCTGCTCAAAACCTGTAAACTCTCCCTATTTCACTCAGAGTAGACACCAAAGTCCTGGTTTCCTCTCAGATCACAACCTCACCTCCTATGGTTCTCCCTTTCTCTTCCTCAGCTCCAGCCACAATGGCCTCCTTGCTTTTCTGCAAACATAGGAGTCACACAGCAGTCAGAGACCTGCTCTACTGTTCTCTTTACTTAAAATGCTGTTCCACAAATTACTACTTGACTACTGTCATGGAATTTTCAAGTTTTTGCTCAAATGGTACCTTCTCAATGAGACTTAATGTGCAGCATATACATTTGAGTATTCCCATGTGATTTATTTCCTAGCACATATATAGATTATTAATTTACAAAGATGTTTCCCCTGTTCCATGAGGGCAGGGGTCTTGTTTGTGTAATTGATTTAAATCAATAGTCTACAATAGTAGCACAAGTAGATGCTCAGTAAATACTTGAATGAATTATATGTAGACATTAGCAATTAGTAGTCAAGCAAAACGAATTTGATTTGTGGTTTACAGAGCATTTTCCATACAATGAAATATGAAAACAAACAAAAAAATGTGGATATATTGTGTAACTAGTGTTAACCTAGATTCAAAAGGTATTTACTAACAACCCAGAATATAAAACATCTTCTATATATATATAAAAGGCTAATCTGCAAAGTACCCCCTCAAGAGTTGGATTGGGAGAATGGGAGTTCGATCGTTCGCTATGACGTGCTCTGACCACCAGGAGGTGGTGCGGAAGGTCCCGCCAGCAGCCAGCAGCCGGGAGGCCCTGATTGGCCCTGATCGCTGGCCAGGCCTAGGGACCCTACCCATGCACAAATTTCATGCACCAGGCCTCTAATAGTTTCAATAAATGGCTAAACAATAAATAGGCATCTGTGAAGTTTTCCAAAGCTCACTTGACATTACATGCTACATAATTTGATGCATTGCTTCCTTCTGTAGAAAAGAAAGTAGGATGATACAGTGAGTCAAACTAGGTTTCTGGAATGTGTATTTCTATGTCATAAATATATTTGTTGCATAAACACTTACACACTTTTATATTTGATTTTAGTATTTGGTTTTATGTATGAACATTTTAATATGAATATTATGTCTAGTCTGCATATGTGTAATTGTGGTGGATTTAAATGTGGCTAAAAGAGGGAGTCTCTGATTCAGTAAGACATCCCTGTGAGAAGTTGATCCAGGATATGTAGGTTTCTAACATTTACACCAAAATGGGGCCAGAAATTCCAAACCGAAACAACTTTTGGTCACACTCATTTCTGTCATAGTCTTTTAGATATGACTTGAAGTTAAACAATATGTTCCACCAGTTTGACTTTTTTCTTAGTTTTACTAACTACTTTGGATAAGCACACTTGTTATTAGTAAGTTATTTGACTAAATTGAAACATAAGTAGTTATAGTAAGCTCCAAAATTACTTAATATGTCAAAACTGATTATGTAGACCCAGTGCAAGGCTCTTCATGAAATCTATGCTCCCATTTCTATGAATAGTCACTTAGGTCCCATTGCCTGGACCTTTGCTTGCGTGGCCACAGCCTCTACTAGGATCATTATCACACCCTACTTCAAATAACTTCAAAACCATATTGAGTGATTTTATCAAGTACTGCTAGCTCATAATTTTTGTATACATTTGTCATTTACTTTAACATGTAAAAGTTAAAGTACAAAATCCTTTTAAAAAAACACACAGTAAAATTTGTCTTACTTCTGCTTGCATATGACCTATGCTACTAGTTTATATACTTTAAGCTTTCAAATTTATTCTTCAAAAGAAAGAGAAAAAGAAGAAGGAAGGATGAAAGGATGGAAGATCTTAATTAGCCAATGTAACTGTCAGATGATGTTGGGGCTCAGCTAATAAGGTTAATTCCAGGCACTTGGTCCTTTAAATGATAGTCTCTGGTCAAATCCTGTTGATTTATAGAAATGAGCTACCTACTTACCTATCTATTATCACATATCAAATCCCTTGTTCAAACACCTGAAATAAACATTGCCTAGTATAAACATTTAACTTAATGGTAAGTTTGTTTAGCTCTTACAACATCTACTATACCTCTCTTTCCTATGCACAAAAAAAGACTTTCAAGACCCCTGCATTTATTCAAAGCCATCTGACACTTGTCATTTCAAGATCAGAGCGTTTTCGTAACTTTTAAAGTATATATTTTATTGATTTTCAGAGAGAAAGGGAGAGAGAGAAAAAAACATCGATAGACTGCCTCCTATGTGCCCCCTTCCAGGGATCAAGCCCTCAACCCCAGGCATGTGCCCTGACTGGGAATTGAACTGCAACTCTTCGATGCATGGGACAATGCCCAACCAACTGAGCCATACTGGCCAACGCCAGTCCAGAGCCTTTAGGAGTGGCTCTGAGTTCTCCATGCCCTCTCTCATTCCCTGTTGCAGTGACCCTAGAAGCCATGCTTTGAGATGGTATATCCAAACCCAGTGGAACTTCACCCAGCTGGGTCCCTAAGTAACCTGCAGAAGCAGTTATTCCCACTGATATCACTAGTCGTGTTATCATTAGTACAGCATAGGGGGCCAAAGAGCCGCATGTGGCTCGTGAGCCGCGGTTTGCCGACCACGGGCTATACTCAAAAATTAAGCTAGGGTAGTAGATACTTATAAATTTATATTTTATTTCTAATAAACTCAAGGTAAAATCTGCTATTTTATTACCATTCACCCCATAGCTATTTCATATGTTATGTTATTTTGAAAATTTTAGTACAACAGTCCCACTTGAAGCATTCACCTTCATGTGAATTATTCAATGAACAAATGTACTACACCTCCTACTTACCAAGTAATGGAATAGATAAAATTGGGAGAAGTTTACAATCTATGGAGAAGACAACTGAGAAAAAGAAAAGAAAAAGAAAATCAACTTAATCATGACAAATGTCCTTGCAGAAAAGAATTGAGGACAGTAAAGGATACAACCTAATCTGGGAATTTAGGGAGGGCTGGGAAGGCAGACTTGAGTAAGAGCTGATACTTGATGTTGGAGGCTGGGATCAAGAGCAATAATGGAGGACTTAACCTTTGCAAAGATAGCCATCTTCCTAAAGAAATATATCTAAAAGTACAACATTGTCCGGATCATATAAACATAGATAAATTTGTAAGCAACATTTTAATTGCTTACAACTTGATCCAGGGGATGAGGACTGAAACTTAGCATTTTAGGGGCGGGAGGGTAGGGGAAGCTTATTTTCTTGCTTGTAAATAGAAGTCTAAAGTTGGAAACAAGCATGAGCCCAGAACATTAATTCTCTACCACCAACTGAAAGTCAAGAAACTGCACATTTGGCAGCAAAATTCTAAACAGCCTACAAGTGCCAATATCAGAAGAACAATCTTACACTATGTAGAAAATTGCTAGTTAATCCTTCTCCAAAAATTTAATTTTATAAAATGAAAGCAAGTTCTATGTTTTTGCTATAGTGGAGTATATAGTTCTTTCAGATTGTTGAAAAATGTAAGAGAGATTTCAAACAAATTATTTTAAGCAGATTTAAACCACAATCTTTTTAATATACTACTTAATCGCCAGCATTTATAAAGTGATTTAGGCTTTCCAAAGCATTTCATATACATTATCTCATTTGATTCTAATAGATGGAATATATATATAGTTATGTATAAATATTTAAAATCTATGACAACTCCTCAAACCCTCAAAATTAAATGTGAATTGAAAATAAACCCAGTCAGTCTGGGGCCAGAGTAAGTAAAATGAAAATCAGATTTTAGATAGTATTAAATAGCAAAAGAGGATGTATAAAGCATAGAAAATAAGAATTGGAAAAGCCTTTATAGATCATCCAGTCAAACTCCTCAATTATAATAATGAAAATAATTCATATAGTGTATAAGCCATTATTCTTAATATGTGTGAGATTTTCAGATTAAGTGGTACATCGATATGAGATAATTCTATTTCAGGGCCTGCATCCTACAAGCAAATGATACTGTATAACAAATATTTTTTTCCTTTTGTCTATAAACTTTCATCTAAAAGCACTGAAACCTAAAAGCTCTTAATTCAAAATAGGAAAATACAACGGTATTTAAAATTTGGGACAATATGTTACCCTACCAGCAAGTCTTGCTGAGATTCCACCGCAATCATTTTCCTTAAACTGATCACACTGTTTTCACCCTTGATCCCTTCTTTCTATTTTCAGCATAGCACTTGGAGTGATCCTGCTCAAACATAATTCAGGTCACTCAAGTTCATGCAAGGTGTGTTGCCTCACCACGGTCTTGACATCTTGCTCACTCTTATCTCAACACAAGAACCTCATTACTATTCTCATACAATGCCTTAAGGACAGGACTTCCAGATATGTTCCGAGGTCCAGTGCAAATTAAAAATTCAACGCTCTGTGTTAACATTTTATTAAGAATTTCAAGATGGCGTGAGTCTTGTGCAACAGCACCGATTGCACTCCCATGAAGCCAGCCCTGCTTAAAGGATTTGAACTTACTGGTCTCTTGCAGGATACTCTTCCCCCATGTTCTGCATTCCACCTATTCCCTGTACCCCTTTATCTCTCACCCCTATTCTTTAAACCTTCAGTCCTTCCTTTAGAGGTTATGTTCACAAGTCTGTCATATTTCTGCTCACCTTATTTAAAATTTAAGACTCCCATTCTTTACATTATTTTTGTCCTTAGCTCACATTGCTATTTAGCACGGAATATATTTTACCTCTCCACCCTGAAAGCAAGTCTTAAGAGAAAGTTGTGTGTTTTTTTTCATTGTTGTTTCCTTGCATTCAGAACAATGACAGATACTCAATAACGGCGTTGAATGAATAAATGAAGAGTGAGAATATGATTGCCTTTCAGCAATAAAATAAAAAAAAGTTTGAATCACAGTCCCTTTCACACAGAAAGATACCCACCCAAGAACTACACTGGAGGAACCTGAGGTAATAGGACACGTCCTCCAGCAGGCCACTGGCTGAAATCTGTTGGTAGTATTGTGTCCCTAAAGAGCTACATCAAAACCTCAGGTAAACCATGGTGTACCAACCTTGGTCCGCCACCCTCTACTGGCAGAATGCGGCCTCCTTCCTCCACCGCCACCCCCCTTCGCTGGCCTGGTAGAGTGAGATCTGAAAGCTGGGGATCTTTATCTTCTATTCCTTCACATAAGTTTGGCTGGCAGGCAGCAGTAAATAAAATAACGGTTTTCCTTTATTCGTTTTTGTTAAGGCTTTTCCCTCTCTAAACATGGCCCTACTTAGAAGATTTTAAAAACTGCTCTTTATACCATCTGTATGTAGAATTAGGAATTTTGGGGTTTAATCAGATGATTGCAAGTGTCATACATAATTTCAAACTGAAGTTCATTGACTCAAATCTGATTCCTTTTCATACATGACAGTGAATAAACATAGTTGTATAGCTTCTCCTTCCCAGTACCTCAATAAATAACTCAAACTGTCTGGGCACAGCTAGCTATATTTTGTACTAAACAGAACTTCGTCTCTCTGTAACTTTTCTCCATAACACCAGACAACACCTCTGGACCATCCTTTAGATGGTGCTGCAAATCTCTGGGCAGAGTTGTCTTCCTAGAGCAGCGACGGCGAACCTATGACATGCATGTCAGAGGTGACACACGTACTCATTTTTTTGGTTGATTTTTCTTTGTTAAATGGCATTTAAATATATAAAATAAATATCAAAAATATAAGTCTTTGTTTTACTATGGTTGCAAATAACAAAAAATTTTTATATGTGACAGGGCACCAGAGTTAAGTTATGGTTTTTCAAAATGCTGACACGCCGAGCTCAAAAGGTTCGCCATTACTGGTCTAGACAAACAGTAAAAGTGAGCAATAAGTCCTTCAGTTGATCAGGGGAAGGTCAATGGGGGGAAAAACGTGTGTATTACTATTTGTAATACTTTAAACAATAAAATAAAATTTTAAAAAAGGGAAAATAGTAAGTAGTAAATAAATAAGAAAATTTCAGATAGTTACAAGTGCTGAGAAGAAAATAGAGCAGATGGTAATGGAGAAGGAGGTTAGTGGGGAAGATTGGATAGCTTTTGGAGATGCTATGAAGATTAAATATATTAATCTGGTATGAGAGATTTGGACTGAGCAGAATGCCTGGCAAACTTTCAAGAAATATTTTAATGGCCAGCAACTTCCTATATAAAATATATCTCTTTGGTCTCTATTTCTAATAAATTTTGCTCATAGAGTAACTACATAATTTTCTTTGGGGTGAGTTATATACTAGTATTTGGGGTGAATAATAACCAGTGAGATCAAAAGACTGAGGGCAAACAACTAAAAATTCATATTGTCACTAATAGCACATTTCCCCCTAAAATACTAGAGAAATATTACTTGTGTACATTCCATTTTCATATTTTGCCTATCATTAGAATGAGAGTTCATAGACAGTAGAGAATATAGAAATCATTTTGATGTCAAAATGAACTCAGACCTTCAGTGTTATAACCCAAATTAAGACTCAAATTTTATCAATCAAATAAATTCAGGAAAAATTGTCAGTGTTTAATGGTTGAGTAGAAATGTAAAAAATCTTTAAATAAAATGCAACTGAAGAGTCCCAAATACTTGCACATGCCCTAAATTTCATGAAGTTGGCTTATTGCTTTCTTTAAATGTTTCCCTTCTCAGGTATACAATTTGTTTTACCAAAAGAGGGTTGTCATGATAAGGTTGAAAGATAGAATTGAGAAGACACTTGCTCCAATAACAGAAATTTGTAATCCATAAAGTGAGCATTTTTAAATAAGTAGGGGTAGAATGTTGAAGAACATAACCAAGACCCATAAAAACACAACTAAATATGTAAATTGCTTCCCAAATCAAACTATACTATTTACTTATTGCCATAAAATCAAATGAAATATACTTTGGTGATACTTATCTCAAAAAATAAAAATTGAAGTTTAATCACAAGAAAATATTTTGGTCCATTTTCCATGTCCCTATACTTTCATCTAAAGCAGTGGTTCTCAACCTTCCTAATGCTGCGACCCTTTAATACAGTTCCTCATGTTGTGGTGACCCCCAACCATAAAATTATTTCCGTTGCTACTTCATAACTGTAATTTTGCTACTGTTATGAATCATAATGTAAATATCTGATATGCAGGATGTATTTTCATTCTTCAAGACCCACAGGTTGAGAATCGCTGATCTAAAGAAAGAATAGACTTTTCCATAATGTTATTTTTCTTTTAATACCATGCCTATTAGCATATAGACATTCATATCACCAACATAATAATTAGCACTTATTAAATTTCCACCAAGATTAATGCTAGTTCATAATATTATAGAGAAGAAAAAATCTTACTCTTTCAGAAAAAGAGCAAGAGAATTTTCATAATTTTTAAGTTGGCGAAGTTTTGCTAAATGGACATAGAAAATATTAGCCATACAAGGGAAAATGGATAAATCAAAGTATATTAAAATTTAAAATTTCTGTTCTCCATTAAGAAAATGATGAGGGACAAAGGCAAGTCACAAAATGGACATTCTAGAATAGTGCTGTACAATAGAACATTATGCAATGTCTATAACTGAGCTGTCCAATTTGGTAGCAACTAACTCTATGTCAATATTGAAAACTTGATATATGACTTGTGTGACTGAAGAATCAAAATGTTAATATTAATTATTTAAAATGTAAATATAGACATACACATGTGGCTATTGGCTACCATATTGGACAGTACATTACTAGAGGGTTTTAGAGACTTATTTATAGTTGCTTGGATGGTTGGAACCCAGGCCTCCTCACTCCAAATTCACTCCTCTATGATATCATAGTAAGTGTGTATAACAATCCAGTTTCGATGGTCACAATAGAAGACTTTTTGCTTTTCATGAAAATTTTAATCAAATTTTATAACTTCTACTTTCTTAAAGAGGCATCATGAAACAGTGAGAAAAAAATTAAATTGAAAATAAAATCTTGCAGGGATTTTTTTAAGGATTTGGTTAAATTTTTGTTTGTTTTAATTTTGTTCAGGCTAGTATGAGCCACTTTGAAAATAACCTTTGTAAACAAAGGAGTTCTGCCATAGCCGCTCTCTCCACCAGGCTGGGATCATTATCATTGGTCTTCATCATAAATCGCATTTGCACCATCATTGACTTGATAAATAGTAAATAGATTAATCAGTTTCACCATTAGATCTATTTTTTAAAAACAAAACTGTTAGTATTAGAAAGCCAGGGTAATCTGTCTTGATCTATAAGAGGCAGGGAGAAGAAAAACACTGTAGAAATTAAGATCACAGAGAAATATTTTAGAAGTCATATGAAATCAGAGAAAGGGGTGACTCTCAGAAAAAAAAGTCCAGAGGAATCTGTACAACCATAAAGATATTAGTTTTTGTAGAAAACAAGATAGAAGTGTGGATCAATATTTCTTTGTAATTCAAAGGTAAGGGTGATCCCAAGTGACAGCTAGGCTTTCACTGTGCTGTGTTCTTTGTTCATGGTACTTATCACAGCTGTAATTAAAATGTTATTTGAATAATGTGTTTTTGTTTAGAGTTTGTCTCTTCCACCAAATTACAGATTCCATGAAGGCAAGTTTTATGTCACTTTTGTTCATTGTCATAATAGTATCATCAAAACATCCGGTTATATAGTAGGTATTCAATAAATATTTGCTGATGAATGAATAAACAAATGAATAAGTATCCCAAGTATACTTCATAAATCGTAGAGGATCTTGTAGATCTTACAATTTTTTCACCTCAGTCTATCACAGTGACATACAATTAAAATTAGGTTTATAAAATGCTTTTTTCTTGCTGATAATAACTTCCATATATTAAGTTAGGCCATACCATTAAGTGTTTTGTATGTTTGATCAAACTTAATATTCAAAACACCCTTACTTATAGAGACTATATTCCCATTTTTCAAATTAGGCAATGGAAGTACAGAGATAGTAAGTAAATTATCTGAGATCACGCATTCTATAACTAGTACTATCAACATTCAAACCCAAGACAGTTTAATACCTGTGTTTTTGTTTTCTGAACTATAATGCAGGGATGTGGAGATAAGGTCAGGGAAAAGAAGATAAGTGTCAATAAAAAATAATATCACTGACTTCACAATTTTGCATACATCTGGCTCTGGTTAGTGATGAGAGGTGTATGATGGGGTAGGTCCTAGAGGCAAAAAGTGTTTGGCCCTAGGTATGTCCTACCTATACTGTAGTAATGCTACTTGTCTCTGTAGCCAAGAAAGACCTGAAAATAAGATTTGCACAGCAGACATGCAGAAAGACATAGAAATTAGTGCTAAAAGGGAAGAAGAAAACACCAAGTTTAGTACGTGAAACATTGAAGTACACATAGAATAGGAACCATGACTACACCCCATTGGAACCAAAATCTATGTGAGATTTCCTATTTAGTGAATGGCTCACATAGCACATGATAGCTGAATATTACTAAACTGGAAAGAAAATATCATATAGTCCTAAAACTTCCAGTTCCAGAAATAATCAAAATAGTTTATAAGAGCTATTAATAACAGGACATCACCCAAAACTACTGTTAAGTTAAAGGATGTTTTTCTGGAATTTTGAAAATTATCTGGGGCATAAAATATTTTCCTTTATAATTGTGAACGATGTAATGGAAAGAAAATCAACTTGATTGTTGAAAAATTATTGTGATCATTTGACCATTTGATTCATAGATTGAGTAGAAAATATTTTATTCTAAAAAATGTTCAGTTTACCAGCATAAACTCTCTCCATATCTCAAAAGTTTCTACATGCTCTCTGAAATGTGGAATTCTTATCCACCACTCAGCAGGCATTTGAGACTATAAACTTGTAACCTGATTAGAAGAGTAGTAGTTCTGAATTAATCCAGCTTTAAAATAATTTTAAAACTAAATTTTCAGTTTCCCCCTCTAAGTTACATTCAGTATCACGGCCTTTTTGCGCCACCTAGTGGAGGAACGCACATAGTTTGCAGCCTGTAAAGCTTTAAAATGGTAATTTTCCTTCAAGTCCAAGCAAGATTCATTATTTAAATATATAACCTCATGAGCATCTGGATGAAATCTCATAATAGGAGAACTCAGACTTTTTATTTTCTTCTGCAGCCTGGGACGCCAGTAGGACACTGTGTGGGCACCCTAGAGGAAACTCCTCAATGCACTTCTGCACGCAGCCATATGGTTAGAATCAGCGGGTTCTCCTAGTGCCAGTTTAAAACAATGGGCGTGTATATGAATAACATGCAAGCAATCAGACCAGCTCTGGGTTTCATAGTCTCCCTTTGTATAGGGTGCTTTTTACACCTCATGGAAAAGGTACGTTGGACAAAGGCTAATATTTTTCTCCCCAGTCAAGGCAGCAGGACTGCAGCTAAAATGATGTCAGAGTTTCCATTTCAGCTCCTTATTTCCAATGTTTTAGCCTTCTGCCGTAAACATTAACTCTATGAAAAAAAAAACAACACAAAAAAACACGTACTTGGTTATAGTGCATCTCAGGCCAGAAGAACATTCTTATTACTAAATAAATGGTTTTAAAAAGAAATTATACTGCATGTCATAAAATTCTATTTTTAGAGGAACCACCACAAGCAGAAAGGAAGATAAAGAATTTTTTTTTTAAAAAAACTACAATGTGTTTTCTTTTAAATGTCTTGGAAGAAAACAGCAAGAAGAGTCAGAATACAGAGTTGGTCCAGCCCTGTCAGACTTGATTCCCTGCCTGTAAGAACATAACTAGTTACTCATAATTATAATGCTACAAAAGGATTTTACTCTGTGACAATCAGCTCCAAGCAGCATTCAACCATTCTATCTTCCTAATTGACTAAAACAAGAAATTTACAAAATATGTGTGAACAAACAAGCAGACGCGCCCCTCTGCCCGCCTGGTGGCACTCTGGCCCACACAGTCCAGGCCCAGCAAATAGAGGCTTCCAGGGCAGCACCTATTACAGTAATAATAGTAATAATAAGAAAAGTCAGAAAAGTTCCAGTTCTGCGTCCTTAATTCATTTGGGGAAATATTTATTTTGAAGATGGAGAAAACTCAGCTGTTGGATCAGGCATCAAGGCCATAGTTCTCCTTTGCATGATCTGCAACTTGCTATATAGCAGTGGAGGTAGGGGTGGGCCTCAGACTCTGAAGGTGAAAAGGAAAAAAGAAAACCCGTGAACTGAGTATTAGGCTGAAAAAAAATTGTTTCGGGCATGACAACTGCTCTTTACTTTGTGAAAACTTTTTTTTTTTTTTTTTTTTTACCAGTTTGGAAAAGAAATAAAGCAGTTAGCTTTTTCTATGAAAGGATTTATAGGGAGGGCTTACTTGATATTCTGAATGGATTTATTTCAACTTTCATTTTAAACAGAGGGAATATTTGTCATACTTTAACGTGTTTTATCGTATTAGGGCCATGCCACAAGCAGACAAAAATGATTCCATTCTAAGAATCATGTCTAACTTGCTACCCAAGTCTACCTCAAACTCAAGAGTACCAACACACCCAACATAAATCTGCATTTCCTGACTTGTGAAGGATGTTAGCCGCAGGGTCATCTGTACGTTTTCTTCGTACGTTTTCTTCATGTCTCTCTGAATTTCCTCGCACTCGCCAATGAGGCTGATATATCCTTTGAATTTTCAAAAATGTTTTGTATTTTCATACCATTTACTTTTTTTTAAATCTGTCTAAGAAATGAAGAATCTAAATAATTTTATTTGGAATCATAAGAATGGGGGCTGTCCAGGAAGACTGACTCAAAGACTTCAGATGTAGGGCAGGACACAATACCTTTTATCATCTCCCTGAGCCTCAGACGTTATCAGTCTGCAAGGGAAACTTAATCCTGAACATAAATTGCATTTCCTAAAAAAACATAATCTTGCCTTAAGATACCAACCTCCCTGATTACAGGGAATGTCTGTGTTTACACGTTGGTACGGAGCATGTTGGCTGTATTAGTGTCCTAGGAAACAAACTGTGTGCCGCTTGCTCCCAGGCCTGCTGCAAGCACTGAGGAGAGAAAGCAAAAGAAATTTTGAAATCAGACCCCCGATCTCTAACTTCTTTCAAATTCCTGAAGCACATTAGCTTTACTACTGCATGATGTGCACGGTAGTATTTCTTCTAATGAAATCTGACTAAAAGTTTAAATGAGTTTAATGCATGAAATGTATAAATAAAATGTGGCCTTAATTAAATTTAGACTCGATACATAACTTAAATGGGTAGCTCAGGAACAGCTTCGGTATCATGTGTCCAGACTATTTTGGGCTTTGCAAAAGTAGTTTGAATTTTGTCAGTGAGTGTAGAGCGCTTTCTATCAGGAGCACAAAATGTGTGCTGAGCTGAAATATGCAAAAGAACTGTGGAGAAAATCCAGTGTGATGGAAAAGAGGTAAGAGAGAGTACATAAAACAAGGTATGAGAAGGAGACCACAGAATGGAATCCTGAAGTGCTGATTTGCAAAGAGCAATTTACATAGGTAGAAGACTTGACTTAGAATTTCTCAGGATGTCTCTTAGTTTCATGAGTTTGGGAAAATACCTTAATTTCATGAAGCCTCCACTTTCCTCATTTGTACAAGTGGATCAAGATGCCTTATCTGCCTCCCTCCTGGTTTGTGGGAAGGATCAGAATGAGATAATAAACACAAGAGACCTTTGTATATAGTATAATGCTTTACAAATCTAAGAGATTGTCATAGTAACAGACTTTCTTAACTATAGAAATTTCCTATTCACATTTAAGAGGTACAACGCAAGTATTCTTTCTATATATAATATACATACATATATCAGTAAATATATATATGTGTATATATATATATCCAATTATGTGTAATGATTACAGTTAATGTTATTAGTAAGGGATAAATGAACATCAAAGAAAAATCAAAGAAAAGTCTTGGGAAAACCTCAATAGCTATACAAGAAGCTTCATAAACTAATAGTAAAATGTATGGGCTTTGAAGTGATATCCTCAGTTTCAACCTTACTCTGCTACCTCCTAGCTGTAAGTATGCAGCTTACACAAACGGGTAACTTTATAAACTGCTATTTTATCACTTGTAAAATGGAGATAATAACACCCGCATAATGGTCCTGCTCTGAGAATTAAATTATATATATAATGCCTTTTTTTAAGTATTGAAAAATGTTTGTTTATGCTTTATACATCATAAAAATACCATAATATGCATGTGAAAGAGATCACACCCATAAACAAATAGAAATTATTTCACTTAAAAAGAAGGTCTAAGAGTTAGGCTTCATTAACAGTTTGAAAGTAGAAGAGTAATACAGAAGTCTCCCAAACTAAAAATAAAGAAAAAAAGTGGTTGAGGAGTTATTAAAAAATGAGGACTGAGGAGGACGGATGGACAGAAAGTTCTCTGAAACTTCCTCAGCGGGAATGTTGATGATTCCAGGCTACACCACAGCCAAACTCTGTCGTTGTCTTTTTGTTGTTTGTTTGTATGTGTGTGTTGTTGTTGATTTTTAATATTGCACAAAGCCACTCAGTTTCAGGCATCTAATAGAATGAAACCAGGTGAGTGTGAGCCAATTTTGCCTTTCATTTTTCAAGTTTGTTTATTACTTTACATAAACCACAACATTCTGAGATCTCACCAAAAATAAAAAATAAAAAAAATCTGTTTTTGTGAAATTTTCAGCCTAATTTCCAAACCAGAAAAGAGATTCAAATAAACTTGGGTCCATTTCAAAAAAGCATCTGAGATGCTGGATGTTTATTTGAAGCAATATGGACTGCTGACCTTTTGAGGTTCCCCCACCCACCAATAAAGAGTGTGCACAATGAATTTACTGTGCAAGGACCTAGTGCCTCTGCGTCTGAATGGATAAAAATCCCATTGGTCTCGAGAAAAGTTGTTCCCAAACACATGCAGAGGAATCAAGCCTGGAGCAGATATATTGATTCCCTCCTTTTAGGAAAATGCATCAACCAATCGGGGTCCTATCTCAGGAAATCTGTAAATAGGTTATTTATTCAATATGTTTTATGAATTTAAAAAGTATTCCTAGGCTGGTGCCATTAAGAAGAGACTCTTGTTGGAGTAGGCAAAGGGTTTAGTATTTCCTGGAGCCCTATAGGAAAATTCAGACCAAACTGCTCTCTCCCATACAGAGCTGCCTTTAACATCACTGTGGGGCTTTAGAAAGGATGCCAAGCCTTCCCCAAGTTCTTGAACCTTTTCAAAAACTGAATTTTACCACTTTTGAAATGATGAACACTGAGAAATTGGATTTGAAACCACAGCATTAAATGCTTAAAATCCGATCCTTCTGTCAGGACCTGGGATAAATTAAACTGATGTATATTATTTTTAAAGAAAGGGAAAAAAAATATGGGAAGCGGATTTCAAAGCCTGAAGGCACAGAACAAAACAAGTTATGCAGGTGATACAAACCATCTTAGTTCATTCCTATAATGGCTTTCTACTTCCATATGGTGGCCCACACTGGAAATAATTCTTAGGAAAACACATTTGTATGTGATATATAAAACATTATTTTAGACGTTCCTGTTTTTATTTTCAGACTATGCTATTTTTTTATTGTCCTCACACTGCTTTACTTTTTCACCTGGGTTTTGAGATTATTAAGGAATAATAAGTAAAGAATGAGAGAGAATGTGTATAGATGACAAAGGTTTAAGGTGAATAATTATCAAGTGTTTCCGTCAAGTGAATTCAGTGTGGCTGGGTGATATGTATTAGGATTAAATCAAAGCTTTACGAATTTAAGCACAAAAAAGTTGTTTCACCTTAGCGTATTTTAAACTTGTTATTTTACTAATATTGGCTGATTTTATTACTTTCTGATACTCAAATATTAATACTAGTCTAAAGATAAGTACATTGTTAAGAGCAAAAGTCTCTACCTGATTCATTTTGGTTATTGTCAATGGAAGGATTTGATTTTATAGTAGGAACAAAACTAATAAAAAGCTTCCCAATTTCAGTGCATTTTTAAAAAGTCATTTCCTGGTCATGATTCAGACAGTAAAGATAAAGCAAGTTCAAAGTTCAGAAAAGATTTGGTTATAGATAATCATCATCCAATATTTTAAAGATCTAACAGTTTAAGCCACTGCGTGCATTTCTGCCAAACACCATGGCTTTTTCCTCTTGATGCAGATACATTGTGATACAAAGAATAAGCTTGTTTTTAGATCCTGGATATTTGCAAAGTGGGAATTAGAGGAAAAAATATGTCTATTCACTTTCATTATGGAAAAGATGCACATATACATAACAGCAACATATTACTATCAAGCAGAATAATTTGTTGATGAAATTATAAGTAAGCAGGCATCAAGATTTAGTATGAGTTTTTAAATGTTTTTATTAATTTCACTTAGAAGCCTTATTATATTGCTTAACAAAATAATTAAAACATGAGTTGTCTATACATTATAGACTAAATAAATAATAAGACATTGCAGAATATTGACCTAAATGTCCCCTGTGGGCTATGGAGTATTTAGGACAATATACAGACAAACTGAAGTGAGGAAATTGGAAAGTAACTTGAAAAAATTTGGCAAAATTGGATTCATAAAATACATCGATGTTTGAGACAATGAAGCCTTCAAAATTTAACTGAGTGCTTTATCCTTTTCATACAGTCCTTTTTATATTTTCTTAAAAATTCTCCTACAACACCAAAATATCAAAGGTGGAACAAATGAACGCCAACTGGTACACTAACAACCGGCAGAGGCTGTGAGGTTGGCACACCTACGTAACCCCTTGCTTTAATTTGCACTGCAAACTGTTGCGTTTCATTTTATAACATCAAACGTAAGCAGAAAGCATGCTCCCGAGTCAATTAACACAACAGGCAAGGCTTTCCTACCTCTGATCTTAAGCAGTGCCTGGGAACTGAAGCACCAAGTAAGGGGCTTGCTGGTCAATGTGACCTCTGAAGAGTCACCCGTTAGTCCTAATCATTCAAGAAAGCATCTCCTCCGTGTTATGATTTGGAGCATAGAGTGTTTACCTGTTTTACATCAATTACTTCATTTAGATGGACCTGAGATTCAGGGAAAAGCTAAGGGATGCTGCAAACCTGAAGGCTGTAGACACTATTGTAAGAATGAGTCACTCTTAACAGGGGATATTTCCTTGGAGTTTGTTTTTTTTTTCATCAACTGGGTTTTCTACTCATATATCTTGAACCTCAGTTCAAAGGGCACACTCCACTAAGAAGCAACTTATTTATCTGTGCATCTTCTTTTTCCCCCAAGTGATTGATGAGAGGTTTTCATCAATGCTTTTTATTTTATTTACTTTTTTACTAATCTATTTTTATTTCATTTGCACTATATTGTATACATTGAAATATCCTAAATTAAATTTATTGGTGTGATATTGGTTAAAATTGCATAGGTTTCAAGTATATATTTCTATGGTACATGATCTACATCTTGCATTGTGTTTAAAAAAGAAAGATGCTAAACTGATAATCAATGAAATTGATTCTCACATATGTGATACCAAAGTGGAGTTCATGTACTATGGGACCCCTTGATAAAACAAGAGTTTTCTGAGTATTTACATTACTGTCTGAGAAGATATATTTCAATCTATTGTAAATCTAAATTCACCTGATAATGATTTTATTACTTAAATAGTTTAAAGTGAAAATGGCATACCAATAACTTTCTTATACATTTTTTTCCACAAAAACAATTCTCTAATATTTGTTCCTGTGGAATCATTTAAAGAATTTAGTTTTCATCTGAAATATTTTTTCTCCATTGAAATTAATGTGAAAATTAGGAAAGTAAATTATAGCAACTGAATACTCTGGTCTCATGCAGATAAAGATGTATCTCATGGTCCTAACTGGTTTGGCTCAGTGGATAGAGCGTCGGCCTGCGGACTGAAGGGTTCCAGGTTCGATTCCGGTCAAGGGCATGTACCTTGGTTGCGGGCACATCCCCAGTAGGGAGTGTGCAGGAGGCAGCTGATCGATGTTTCTCTCTCGTTGATGTCTCTACCTCTCTATCCCTCTCCCTTCCTCTCTGTAAAAAATCAATAAAATATATTTTTTTAAAATTATTTAAAAAAAAAAGATGTATCTCATGAATTCTCAAAGGGCTGCTTCGGACTAGGGTAACACCTCACACAGTGGATGTTGGTGACTGATTCTTAGCTGAGGAAAGAACTATTTTGGTACTAATTTTTGTCCAAAAGGGACTCAAAGTACTTTTTAAATTAAGCCCTAGCATTAAGTTGAAATGAAGCCACCCTGGAGAGATTGCATGGCCTGTCAATCATTGAGGAGCCACTAGACAGTTGACGGGAAACAGCTTTTTTGGCAACCATGGTAAAACCCTTTTCAGACCAAAATACAGTGGTGTCTTTGATCTCAAAGAGAAAAGGAAAGACTGGCTAGCTTTTTCTTCAAGGATTCATCCAAAAATCTATAAGACCAAATCCATTACTCATACAAAACTAACTGTAGTTGACCACAACATAGAACACAGACCTGTTCAGAAGCATTCAATAGGGAATTTTCCTCTCATTCTAAAGCTTGCAAAATTCCTGAGAGATATCTTGGGAATATAATTCTCACCGCAAGTACATTCATCAGGTATACCAAATTCTTTCCAATTGAAACTTTGCTCTGTTGTTTTGATAATAGTGCACATATAATTGGTTTTTATAGTTTTATTTTGTATGTGTGTATTTATGTATATTTCTAAAAAGTTAGGAATTCCTACAAAGTTAAGGATGTACTTTCCAAAGCCAGGTTTTAATTTGTCAATTCTTTGTCAAGCGTTAAATAAGAGGACTAAGGTATTTCTAACAAAGCGTGCCTTTTAAAAAAATATACTTTAATTCTTTTATTTTTTGTTAATCCTCACATGAGGATATTTTTTCTGTTGCTTTTCAGAGAGAATGTAATGGGGGGAGGAGGAGGAGAGAGAGAGAAACATCAATGTGAGAGAGAGATGTTGACAGGGTGCCTCCTGTACACGCCCTGAAAACCAAGGTGCCCTTGACCAGAAATCAAACCCTCAACCTTCCGGTGTGCAGGCTGGTGCTCTAACCACTGGGTATACTAGCCACAGCTAATTCTTCCTTTAATTACCAGTTTCTAGTGAGAGACACAGTAATTTATTCATTTGTAATCCTCCCAATTATGATAAAAGGGGTCATAGAAAAAATGGACACTGGAAAATTGTTTTATACTAGTACAGTTACGGTACTTCATGATCTGGGCTTTGTTGAGCTTGACTCCAGATCTCAAACGGGAAATGAAAATGAAATAAAATTTCTAGAGCACATCCTATGTGCCTGGTACTCCTCTAGGAGCTTCGCTTTTCATCTCATTTGATCCTCACAGCAGTCCTGTGGGCATCTGATGACTTAGGATTGTTCCCAGTTACTCACTGTTCTTGCTTGTGAGAAGGTGCTTCTTTCCTACCCCACTCATGGGAGGCTCGGGTATGTGACTTCCCCTGGGCTATTTAAAGGTCAGTGAGAACGAGGCAAGAATCTTTCAGGCAGACCTTCGGAGCGCCATCCCATGGTTCCTGCATCTCCCTTGTCTCTCTGCCATGAGACAAACACACGCCAGAAGGGCTGGCTTTTTCCGTCAGGAGGAAAACAGGAAGCCAAACTGTAGCTGACCTGAAGAGGATCTGCAGTCCAAGAAAGGAAGGGACCCTTGCTGTGAGCCATTCAGATTTGGGCAATGTCTGTCACACAGTGTAATTTAACAGAATGCAGGTAAGCGACGTTGGTACTTACTTTGCTAAGGAGTGAATAAGGGATCAGTGGAATGAAGCAGATTGCCTACGTAACACAGGTAGTAAACGAGGCAGTTTCAGAGATATCTGACTCCATGTCCCCTAGTCTTTCTCCCTTATGGCACTGGAGGTCAACAATGCATCCCAACTCAGTACCCAGGAGATTCCTAGCTCAATGAGTTGGCCAAAACGATCAGATATCCAATTGTATCCCCCGATCTTCCTGGAGAGGCTCTTGCAAATGTGAGCCTACCAGTTTGAAAAACTCCTTTGTCCTCTTCTCTTTACTTTTCTATTCTTTGTCATTTGTCATCTACTTCTATAGCTTCCAAGATTAATATACATATCTTTCAATATTTTCAGTATTCAAATCTCAACGTTATAACTGGGTTTAAATCTCGACTCTGCCACTCTGTGGCCTTGAATAAGCTCTGTGAGCTGCAGTTCTTGGTGTGTACAATAGGGTAATAATAACTTCCACGGGCTTTCTGTGAGAATTAATAATCCATGAAAAATGTAGACACAGTGCACACGTAACTAATATTAAAATCTTGTTTCTAGTGTTCTATCTTTTCTCCTGCTGAGGCAAAGTAGATGAGAAAGGTTCGTTGGAAGCTGGACCCATAAATGCCTAAATGACATTCTTGAAACAAAACCATTGAAGAAAATAATTTGCTTGACCTTGATTTTCTTAGTTTACACCTTTTAGCCTCTAGTCTCCTCCAAAGAGAGAATCTTGTTCTATTTTGCTTTGTTTTTCTAATTTTTTTTAAGATTTTTAAAAAAATAGTGGCAAGTTTGGCAATATTTTTTGTTTCTATGAAATTGAAAATACCAGATATTCCATATTAGATTCCTTGAGCATTACTGTCTTTATTCCACCACATTATATAGCCCTAAGCACAAAATACTACAAAATTATTAGCTATAGCCTTTTTTAAATCTAATTACCTCTAACTATATTTAGCATTGCTAAAGTAGAACATCAGGGTGGCAGAAGCATCCTCCATTTAATGTCAAATTGTTTATCTGTACATTAAATTTTGGCATTGGCCACTATGTCTTGAGTCACTTTAACAAACTATTTTACTTTTATGGGAATCATAAAAAGAAAAGGGAGTAGACTTCAAGTTCAAAACCAGGATTGAAATTAGAATCCCATCAATTACTAGAACATCCTTGAGTCTCAATTTTCCTTTCTGTTAAATGGAATAAAATTTTATAAATTCATGATACACCATGAAATTTTGAATTCCAAAGGAAAAAGCATTAGAAAAACATTACTATAAACTATTAAGTGGTATTAAATGTTAGAAAATTTTCTATTGCACCTAAGATAATAAAAAATACAGCATTTTCCTCTATGCTCTATATCATCTCAGCAGTTGCAGAAACCTCAACTTAATATTTTAAAATATATGTGTAAACAATATTACCAATGCATTTATATATATTTATATATGTATAAAGTTATGCATTTTTAATTTGCAAGAAAATGAATTGTTTTCCACATTAGTTTATATAATATTATTAACAGAGTGGTACAGAAATTACTTAAATATTTTTACTTACATGGACAGATAAAAAGAGCTTTTTATGAATTAAGGGCATTTTAAAAGATATTTGAGTAAGGCAATAGCATATTACAACTTTCATTTGTAAACCTACAAAAAAAGTAGCTTTGCTGACCCCTTTCCTTGTAGTTCAATTTTATCTTTTCATTCTAAGATGTACATATTATGTTCAATTTCCTTTTCCATCCTCTATCAAATTTAGTGTCCAGGTTATTTTCATTTCTGTAACTCATCACTACTCATCAGCTATTATTAGTGCTAGTTTTTCTGCTCAAATAAATGTGAAACAAATTTAAAACCAAAGGAGCTGATCTTGAAGTAATCCTAGGAGAAAACATGGTTTTCAAATTCTCCACAGCCTGCACAATAAATTAAGCTGAGGACACAGACTTTTTGCAGAGAAATTCAACGTCTATAGAAAAAACATTTTTGTCTGTGTGCTCATGTTTCTCGATTGCTTTTCCTCTAAAGCTGATACTTGATTTGATCTGAGCACTTTTAAGAAATAGGAAACAACTAGGTACCAAATGCCTCTTTGTCACCTCTTTACATATTACCAGCTATAATGTTTAGCTCTGCATTATCTTTTCACATACCTGTAATAATGTTTAATCACATCTCTTTAGCGGTTGTTTTTCGTAAGTATAAAGACACAGAAAGAAAAAAACGTTACTTAAGTTAGTATTTCTTAGAGCCTACCAGGTTGGAATTCACCGTGTAATGATCACAGAACCTTGCCTTTGTGGTTGTTTAAAATGAAAACGGCAGAGTTCACAGTCTTTGGCTCACCGCGCTATCTGCCCACGGTCTCTGAGAGATGCACATTTTCAAATATTCCAGACTGGTTCGAAATGCTGTCATGTGTCACATCAGATTACCTTCGCCAGCTTGTGTTATGTTACATCAAGGATGTGACTAACATCAACCACATGTAACGCAGCAGAGCAGTGCTGTCCGCCAGATAAATTTCAAAATGGCACGGTTTTTACAAACCAGGATTTAGAAATTTCTGGTCATTAAGGAAGAAAAAGAGATCTTTAAATTATTTTGAAAGAGATTTTTTTTTTTTTACTCTCACTTTCAAAGGGGTTGGCAATTATAGATAAATGACAGCTTGCCATACTGAGTATTCCAAATCAAAGTTAAACATCAAAAAATTCTGAAATTTATAATATCAAGAGCATTCTAGAATACAAATAATCAGGAGAAAGTTAAATGCAAGTACTTTAGAAAACACCAAGTAGCTGATTATATGTAAATAAAGAAAGTAACTAATGAAACGGGAGGAGATGTTGTGAAATTCAAAGGTAGTTCAGGCTCCACTAGTTTCATTTTGTTAAATGATTATATAGTTGCATATTTTTGGGGGGAAATAAAAGGAATAAGGGATACTTACCAACAAAATAATCAGAACAATAATGCAAATATTTCTAACACAGAGAATCTAAATTTATGCAAATCAATTAGTAAAAATTATATATTGGAAATACTGTTTAAAATAGCATGTAACTAATAATGTTACTTTATAAGGTTCAACAAAATCCTAATATTCTATCAGCCTTCAAAGATACTAAAATTCTCCATGATGCCATTAGAGTTCATTGTCAATGATAAAATAAAAAAAACCAAGTGAGAAAGATTCTGATCTGATTCATGCCCACCTTAATACTGGAGATGCAATCCAGCCCTGAAAATGGGGTCAGCAAGAATAGTGTCTCTCAGGTAAGCCTATTCATGGATATGCAGTATTAGCCAACTGTACAAAGAGGATATGCCACTTTCAAATTAAAATTTATAAATATTTCATACCTTTTTCATTTTCTTCTCCATGGTAAATCCCATCTTCAACCACTTAGAAGTCTTTAATCTTCCTGACTTCATTCCTCCATCTACCCTGGATCCTACTTGAACTAATCTTACAATAGCAAGTACAAATATATTGAGTTCCTGTTCTTGTTGTTCATTCTTATGATCGTTACTTCACTTAAGGAAAATTGCCTGAGCCATATATTTTAAGAACCAAATTACTAATCTTGGTAGGGTTTTATGGTTTTCTTATTACTCTATACTCTCTTCTCAGTTAGTATCATTTAAGTCAGTGCTCTGAATGGGCTAATTCTTCCACGCCTGAGCTATCTGCCATGTCTAGAGACATTTTTGGTTGTCATAAGTAGACTGCTGCTGCCAGTCTCTGGTGGGTAGAGGCGAGAGTTGCTCCAAACACCCTACAATACACAGCACTCCCTGAATAATAAAGAATCATTGGCCTAAAATGTCAATAATGCCAATATTGAGAAGCTCTGGTTTAAGCTTTAACTATACCACTTATGCGTGCATTAACATTTTCACTACAAATAGCTCCTTTGGGCGTCTGACCTATACGTCCAAATGTCTATATACCCTCTCCATCGGCATGTCTCAAAGTTGCTCAAGCTCAGTTTCAGTCCTCAACCCCAATCCTAGCGCCTGGCATCACTACCCACCACCGACTGTCACAAGCCAGACACCCAGCCCAGAGTCCCCATTCACCTCTAACTGCCTTTCCACATGTCCAATCTATTACTAAGTTTTACTATTTCTACAGGCTAATTATTCTTAAATGCAACTTCTCTCTACTCTAATGCCAAACACCTGGTGTGAGCTACTAGCATTTCTTACCTAAACAACTTAGCCTTCTAACCGGACTCACCACAACCACTCGTGGATTTCTCCAGTCCAGCCACCCAAATGCATCTAGAGTGGTTTTTGTTTTTGTTTTTGTTTTTTGGTTTTGTTTTGCTTTGCAAGCTCAGACGTTACCCTGTTTCCCAAATTTTTAACAGATGCATGTTTAAGAACTCAATCTTCTTTCCAATATTCTGAGAAAGGCTCACCATTTTTGGTCCCTGCTTGCTCCCTCAGCCTTATTCCATGCCACCTCTCTCCTATCAGTCTTACCAGAGCAGCCTTCATTGCACCTTCCCTCAAGTTTCTCCTTTATTTAAATAATTTCATGCTTTGGATTATTTCATTAATTTTACAACACACACATTATCATTCAATAACTTCTCTTAATTTTTAGATAATTCTAGGCTAATATTTGTAATAATCCTTAAACTTAACTTAGAAAGTTAGAATTCATCACCATTCCTTTCATCCAATGATGTCTTCATTCTTGAGTTCAGCTTTTTAGAACGTATAGATACCTATACTTTCCATGTAACTACATATATAAACACGTCTTAGTATTGCCTTATATATTAGTCCAGTGATCAAATTCTTGGCCACAATATTTTTTTTAATCTTTTTGCAGTACTACAGAGAAATCTGAGACCAGACCTATTTTTATTTATTTATTTTGTAGACAACTTTTTTCCTGTTTCTGGGAGTTCTTTTAAGAATTGTTAAATGTAATTTCATGTAATTAAAATTTGTTGTAACCTATGTCTTCTTGTATGTATTTTCTAATACTAAAAATGGCAATTATGATGTGAATATTATTATTAATTAAGCCCTTGGTATGAGTCAGAAGCCAAGCTAACTGCCTTATACATAGTATTGAACCTTCACAATTACCTTGTGAGCTGATTACTACTGTTATTCCCATTTTAAAAATTGGGAAAGCTGAAACTTAGAAAGGTTAAGCAATATCCCAAGGTTGTACAAATTGGGCTTAGGGAAGGACATCTGACCAGTTCTTGCTAACAAAATGATGGTAAAAGTTGACAGTTTAGCAATAAGGCCAAAAAGGATATGAGTTCTTTACCCTCTTTTTCATCAACTCACCAATTGGATATTAATACCCACGGACGTCATTACCAAAGATGTTAGAGCTTCCATCAACCTACATCCCGGAATGTACTGGGTGTGGTAAAAGTAGGCTTACAGTTGCATTCTTGTATTATTTATTAATTATTGTATTATTTTTCATTTAAGCAATTGTAATTCTACTTTTTCCCCACCCTGTATCTGCTCTGAATAATTATCCTAGTGATAGTATAGATTTAGCAACACAATATTTCCAACTATAATATTACAAATGCAAAATATTTTCAGTATTAACAAGCGTAACCATAGCTAATTACCTTAAACTAAAAATGTATTGAAGGGTTGATTGAATCAAATATTTCTGCATCTAGTGAGCCCTTTAACATGTTTAAAAGTATACTATATTTTATTAAAAACCTTAAAATGCTTAAATTCTCTGACTTCAATTTTTTAAAATATATTTTTATTGATTTTTAGAGAGAGAGGGTGAGAAAGAGATAGGAACATAGATCGCTGACTCCTGCATGTTCCTTACTCGGATCTGCAACCTGAGTTTATGTGCCCTGACTGGGAATCAAACTTGTGACCTCTTGGTGCATGGCTTGACACTCAACCACTGAGCCACATTGACCAGGCTCTGATCTCAATTTTGATTTTGGTGATCTATCCCAAACAAATTATGCTAAACACATAAAAAAATGACAAAAATATTTATGCTATTAGTTCATGTAAAATTGAAGCAAACTACATGTCCAGAAAAAGGCATATATTAGGAAAATTATGGCACAATTTTTGTTTAAATATTATTGAGAAATTTTATTTGTTGTTCATAGCAATATCTAGGATAACACAAAGACAATGAATTGTAAGGACTGTGAGTATTGTGTACACAACTGGAAGTTTGATATAATTATGCTAGGACTATTAGTTTTATACAACTATATCCATGTACATATTTACATTTATATTCATATCCAAAAAATTGCCTTTGCAGCTCTTATCTTCCATATATACAATATTTATGATTATGTTATTCTTTAAAAGATTACTTGTTAAAATAGTTCCATGAAACCTATCAATGTATTTATTTTAAGAAATGTATTGAGGATATCTTTTTATTACATCATAAGATGTCCTCATTACTAGGACTCATGGGGGGAAAAAAGCTCTAATTCTAGGCATAATTGGAACTGCTCCTAGACAAGAATTTAATTTTCATTTTGGGCTATAAATCAAATCAAGTGACGGTTTCCACTTTGGCAACTAAGAATCTGAGAACCAAAATGTGTTCTTGCTTTTGGCATGTATGCAGGATTGTATGGCATGTGTTTTATGTTGCAACTTCCACCTGGTACCTTCTCATTTTTAATCCTTATTTTACATTCTCCAATTTTTCATTGTTTATTTTCAATCAATTTTATGTAACTCTATTGTTGCAGCTCAGTAGAACCTAGAACTCGTTGCATTTATTGTATGCCAGAACTATACTAAGCAGTTAAAATATGAATTACGGAGTCCTCCTAATTACCTTAAGAGTATATATAATTATTGTAAGATCTACATTGTACAAATAGGAAAACTGGGACAGGAAGGAGTAAAGTCATTTGGCCAAGTTCACACAGTTAATAAGACTGCAAATCTAGACAGCATTTAAAGCTCTCAAGCTCTATGCTTGTGTCTTAATTACATCACCTTAAATCATTTTTGGAGCAAGTTAAAATACAAATACATTGTCCAAAAAATGGAAAGTTGCTTTTTTTTTTTAGAAACTAGAAAATAGCTACATTTAAAATGAGAATTTGTAGCAAAGAAACCATTAATAACATGAAAAGGCAACCTACTGAATGGTAAAATCTATTTGCAAGTCATATACTTGATAAGAGGTTGATATTCAAAACATAAAGAACTCATACAATTCAATAGCAAAAAAAATACAATCTGATTATAAACCAGGCAGAGGATCTGAACAGACATTTTCCAAAGATAGACAGATGGCCCCAAAGTACATGAAAAGTTATTCAGCAACAATAACGGTCAGGGAAAGGCAAATAGAACCCACAATGAAATAACACCTCACACCTGGTAGATGGCTATT
>NW_006299245.1:6282956-6285556 GCF_000327345.1 Myotis davidii | reverse complement strand
AGCATTGTAACTATGATTAATAATACTGTATTGCATATTTGAAAGTTGCTAAGAGAGTAAATATTCAAAGTTCTCATCACAAGAAAAAAATTGTAATTATGTATGAACATTAACTAGACCTATTGTGATGATAATTTCATGCAGATACAAATATCACATCATTATGTTGTACACCTGAAATTAATATAATGTTACATATTAATTATATCTCGATTCTAAAAAAAAAAAATTGACTTGACTCTCATGCATACCTGAAAAGCCAATGGCATACATTCAAAGCTGCGACTTGATCCAGGTGTCTGTCTCTTGGGTCTGCTTTTTTTTTTTTTTCTCTGTTGGTTTCCTTCTCAGACAGGGTCACCCATCCATGCCCTCCCAACCATAGTTGACAGAAACTCCAGGCTTCCTGATCCTTCCTGCACTCCAGTGCTTACCATCTCAGCAAGAGGAGGGCAGCCTTTCCAGTGCAGGGAAAGCCTTGAGAAAAGATCTCATGGCTAAATGGGGTCATCTACCAAGCCTGGCCCAATCAGTGTCAACAATTATTAGCTGAGTCAGCGTCTAGGACCACCCTTTGACCTGGGGGAAGAGGTGGGATTAGTCCCACTGCACCACAGGACGGGAAATGAGGAAGGAGTGGGTTTTAAGGAAGGAAAAAGATCATGGAGAAGTTAAACCATGCATGTACATGATTGAGACCCCAACCCTATATAACCTACTGACACTTAGATTTCTGAAAAAAATGATAAGTAAATTGAAAGAAAATGAGAATCTTTGGTTAATTCAACATCCTACAATATTGTATTTATTTTCTGTTTATCTTTTTTCTTTAGTACACGCAATAAAGAGAAGAGAATACATCCAATTCTCTTTTTTAAAATATATTTTATTGATTTTTTACAGAGAGGAAGGGAGAGGGATAGGGAGTTAGAAACATCGATGAGAGAGAAACATCGATCGACTGCCTCCTGCACGCTCCCTACTGGGGATGTGGCTGCAACCAAGGTACATGCCCTTGACTGGAATCGAACCCGGGACCCTTCAGTCCGCAGGCCGGCGCTCTATCCACTGAGCCAAACCGGTTAGGGCTAACACATCCAATTCTTAAGAAGGTACCTTATGAAAATGGAAACCAGAGTTTTATTTCCTCTTTAAATAGAGATTTGAACCACTTTTCAAGCTCTATGTGCATATCAATCACCTGGGTGATCCTGTTAAAGTGCGGATTCTGATTTAACAGGTTTGGGTTTTGCAGATTTTGCGGGTCTAACAAGTAACCAGGTCACGCTGGGGTTGATGCTGGTCAATAACCACGTGAGAGTAGCAAGGCTTTAAACAAGCAGATGAGGCTTCGAGTCAAGATGTGACACTGCTTAAATTGATTACACTAGTATATACCTAAAAGAATCAACGAGCCTTTCAAAAGTTCTTAATTTGGGTCTAATAATACCTCAGGGAACAGGAGAATCTAGCTGTAAATCTAACCACATTGAGAAATAGAGGGAGAAGTTACATTCTTGCATCATGTAAAAGAATGTTCTCCAAGATGAAATGAAGCACATATTTATTAGTGGGTTAGCACCACTTTTGCTGGCATCAGATGTGTTCCAGTCAGATGTCTAAAGTGGGATGATAGCTTATTTTTCTTTATTTACATCTTTATTTTCAGTGGTGAAGGTAAGACACAGACCCCCGCTCCCCGTTCCAGCCGACACAGACTGCCTGGATTCAAACGTCATCTCCATGGCTTAGTAGTTGTGGTGCGTAAGGCAAGCCACTACATAGCTTCCATTTCATCGTCTGTAAATTAGGAATAATATTAATATCTACCTCAACTGTATTTTGTGAAGATTAAATTAGCTAATGTATATGAAATGCTTAGGACAGAGTCTGGCATTTCATTGGCACTAGTATATGTGTTATTATTTGTTTGTCTCCTGGCAATTTAAAAAAAGCAGTTTCAAGATGCTTGGTACTAGCTGGTAATTAGGAAAATCATTGAATTGTGTAAGCTCGACTGAAGAACACATAGCAACATTGACTGAAGAGAGAGAATTAGCTCTTATCTTTTGCCAATTATAACTTTAGCTGAGGTTACTGGTTAAACACCAGACACTAACTAGTATACACAGCAGGACAAAATAGTTAGCAAAATCTCCAATTAGGGTTTTGTTTGCACTTCCAGTGGGAGGGATGATTTGTAAGTTTGAAAGAAACCTTTCGTGTTGATTACAGGTGTCAACACATCCACGTTTTCTCTGTGCTTGAATACCTGCGGGGAAATGCAAAAAACAAAACAAAACAAAAGAGCCTAATTGTTTTAATTCAAATTCAAACATATTTTCATTTATAATTGTGTTGCTTTAACCCAGGCTGAGTAACATGTGAAACAAAACTTTAAAATCAATGTTTTTAACATGAATAATTGGACCTAAGTCAAGGAAATTTCTTGTTTCTCCCTTTGCTACTAAAAAAAAATACCTGATCTTTAGTAATTAAACACTGACAGATGTATTACATCCCTCTTATGTAAGTCAGGTCTGAGAGACGAGTTTAATTTTGTCTTTTGAAAGGACTAGAATGTATGTGTGCTTGTGGTA
>NW_006299245.1:6280281-6281754 GCF_000327345.1 Myotis davidii | reverse complement strand
GAATGCCAAATTTACCCTCTCCCACCATCATTGTCCCTTTCAGCTAGAGCATGAAGTAGAGTCTATAACTTACATGAAATATAATGCATGACTGTGGCACATGCTTGCAGGTGATTTGGGGAGTGGGTGCCAAAGATTTCATTGGATTTTCAAAGGAATCCATGAATGGAAAAGATTAAGAGTCCCTCCTCTAGTGTCTATCCCTAGTTTGTCTATGTAATCTAGCATTATATAATCCATCTCTTCCTACAGTTTCAAATATTTCTCCTTGAAAAACATTTCCAACTCCACATTAGGATTTAAATCTCCAGAAAATAATTAACTTTTTGGAATCAGAAAGGATTGGATTCAAATTCTAGCTCTATAACTTACAGATATGAAACTTTGGGAAGTTTACTTAAGCCACACGGTACTCGTTTTCAATATATAGACTACTCTTTTAAATACTGATTATTCAAATATTTTTGTACACCCATGTGTCAGTAATGATATCAGGAGGGTTGGGTTTCTTGTTTTGTTTTGCTTTGATGGTTAAGCAAAGACAATTTGATCAGGTAACATTTGAGCAGAGACCTAGAGGCAGAGAAGGAGTGAACTCTGAAAATATAGGAGAGATGAGCATTTTGTTTAGGAGAAATAGTAAATGTGAAGGCCGTGGGGCCACCCCGCTCAGCGAGTTTCAGGAATAGCAAGAAATGCATCCTTGGCCGGAACAAGGGGCAGAGAAAGTGAGAGGGCATTAGAAATGTCACTGAGCATTTTGGTAAAGATTTCAGCTTTTTTCTTCCTACTGATTATTCAAATATTTTTGTACACCCATGTGTCAGTAATGATATCAGGAGGGTTGGGTTTCTTGTTTTGTTTTGCTTTGATGGTTAAGCAAAGACAATTTGATCAGGTAACATTTGAGCAGAGACCTAGAGGCAGAGAAGGAGTGAACTCTGAAAATATAAGAGATGAGCATTCCATTTAGGAGAAATAGTAAATGTGAAGGCCGTGGGACCACCCTGCTCAGCAAGTTTCAGGAATAGCAAGAAATGCATCTTTGGCTGGAACAAGGGGGAGAGAAAGTGAGAGGAGGTTAGAAATGTCACTAAGCATTTTGGTAAAGATTTCAGCTTTTTTCTTCTGAGGATTATTAGCACAGGAGTGGCATGATATGACACATGTTTTAAAGGAACAACTCTAGCTGTTATATGGATCATGGGCTGCGCCTTCGTGTTTCTGTAAACATGTCAGTGATCAATGCCGCCAACCCCTGAACAGGGCCTGGGTCCCAGGGGAGCACTGACCAGCCCTCCTGAATCACGAAGGCTGTGAAAACTGCAATCGCAGTAATTTTCGGAGAGTCTTGCTCTCCAAAGCCATGAGAATCGTCAGGGCACCTTCCTGTCCCAGGATTAAAAGTCAGAGCAGGACCTGGTGAAGTGATTCCCTTTGATTTTTACTGATGAAACTCAGGGTGCTGATGGA
>NW_006299245.1:6270405-6279561 GCF_000327345.1 Myotis davidii | reverse complement strand
GATCAGTTGACTCCTATGTGTGCCCCAACTGGGAATCAAACCCACGACCTAGGTATATGCCTTGATGGTGAATCGAATCCTCAGACTTGTGGTTCACAGGAGGATGCTCCAACTAACTGAGCCAGCCGGCTAGGGCCCTATTCGTTTTTAAGATTAGCTTGTGCTGCTATGAATATGGGGTGCATATATTCTTTCTGATTGGTGTTTTGAAAATATATTCCTAGAATTGGGACCACTGGGTCAAATGAAAATTCCATTTCTAATTTTTTGAGGAAATTCCATACTGTTTTCCATAGTGGCTGCACCAGTCTGCATTTCCACCAGGAGTGAACTAGTGTTCCCTTTTCTCCACATTTTACCAGCACTTGTTTGTTGATTTTTTTTTTTTTATGATAGCCATTCTGACAGGTATGAGGTGATATATCATTATGGTTTTAATTTGCATTTCTCTGATGATTAGTGACTTTAAGCTAAGATTTGGGAACAGCCCAAGTGCCCATCAGTAGATGAATGGATAAAAAAGCTGTGGGACATTTACACAATAGAATACTATGCAGCTGTAAAAAAAAAAAAAAAAGAATCTCTTACCCTTTCTGACAGCATGGATGGACCTGGAGGCTATTATGCTAAGTGAAATAAGTCAACATGAGAAAGACAAATATCATATGATCTCATTTATTTGGAATCTGTGAACAAAATGAATTAATCAACAAAATAAGACCCAAAGCATGGAGGCACAAAGCAGATTGACATACCTCCATGTGGGGATTAGGGGGACAAGAAGAGATAAACCAAAGAACTTATAAACTTACTAGAGGCCCAGTGCATGAATTCATGCACGGGTGGGGTTCGGCCAGTCAGCCCCGATCAGGGTGGGGGGGCCAACCAGGGCGGGCTGGCGTGGGGGAGGGGCTGTGGAGGTTGGCCAGCCGGCCCTGCCCCCAATTGAGCTGGTTGGCCGGCCACAATGCACATCATAGTGACAGGTCGTTCTGGTCATTCCAGTTGCTTGGCTTTTATATATATAGATAGCCCATGGGCACAGGCAATAGGGTGAGTGAAGACCTGGCAGGGGGGTGGGTAGGGGCTTGGAGAAGGGGGGTAAAGTGGGGTGGAATGGGAGACATCTGTAATACTATCAACTATATAAATATATGTATTTAATACATATGTTAAAGAGAGGAATAGCTTGTTCTAGTCAGTATCAGTAAGTCTTTTTTATCAAAACTATTCTGTATACTGTTGTCAAGTCACTCTTTGAATTAACTTTCTTCCCATCTTTGTTTGGTCCAATAATATTTAACTGTTGCCACAATAGCACAATTCCACATTATTGGAAGCTCACCCATCTTCAAGGGTGTTTCCAGTGAGATGTTTTTCCAAAACTTTCCTGTCTTCAGTCAGAAGGGCCCTCACTGTCCTCTCAGAGCACTTGGCTTTCAACCTGCCTATACTACATACCACTTGTTCCTAGTACTTCTTTAAAAATTATTTGTGCATGACCTCATTTCTCTTCCAGATTTTAACCTGCTTGGGAGTTTGTGAATATTATTTACTATTGAAGTAATTAAACAAGTAGACTGTGCCGTGCTCAGCATGGCCAGGGGTGAACCTGATGGTGGGAGGTGGGGAGCCAGGGGGAGGGGTGAAGGATTAAAGAAGACAGACAAAAGAATAAAGCTGGGGCTAGGTGGAACACTGCTCTCAGATGGAGATACAGTGCCACAGCCTGCAAGCCGAGTCTTTATTTTATAGCCAGATCCCATGAGGCAAAGTAAGGGTGTGGTCAAGATGTTTACAACATTCTTGGGGGTTTCTAATCTGCTCAGTTACATGCATCTGAACTCTATCAAGCCCACATCAGTCAGCCTCCTGGGACCACAGGTTCAAACCATAAGGTCAAGCTTACAACTATAGCCTTTGGCTATAATTGTGCTGGATGGGCTTTGCCTTCCAAGCTGGGACTTGCACATGGCTTTGCTACTAGAGGACCATGCCCTCTCATTAGTCCAAGGCTTGAACCTGTCCAAACACTATAGCTGCTCTCCCAGTAGACCATTAGACAGAGGTGGCTCTAATGCTTTGGTAGCCTACGTATGCAAACCGAAAACTGAAGCAGAGACAATTCCTGTAAATGCACTTGTTTGGGAGAAAACAAAGTTTGAAAACAACTAATCACAGGCAGCCTACTAGACTTTCCCCCAAAATGCAACCACTTAAGCTCTAGACCAGGGGTGGGCAACCCCTGGCACGTGTGCCAAACACGGCACGCCAGTAACTTTTGCTGGCACGTGAAACCCTCTCTTATAATCTTCCACTTACAATTTTTTCTAAATATCGACTTTTTTATTTTTCAGATAAATTCAGTGTAGGTGCATCTTAAATAAATAAATAATTTTACATAACAAGTTGTCCTAAAGACCATAGACATGCTGATAATATCACACGGAGTCATAAAGTTTTCTGTCGGATTATCGGTGTACATGTATACATTAAAAAATAAATGTATTTTTCATCATCATATACTGTGTTTTTGTCGCTCGAATGAATTTTATTATTTCTTCAAGGTTGTCCACATAGGTACATCTTAAGAGATATCAAGTAGGCTTACATGTTCTCAAAAAATTAGGGTTGGCACGCAGAAGAATTTTGAGTCAGAGGATTTTGCTGGTTTTGGCACACACTCACAAAAAGGTTGCCCACTCCTGCTCTAGACAATCAAATGATTTTCTTGCTTTGCTTCTGCAACTGCTTGTTGAAGGAGGGCATGGAAAAGATGCGCTCTCAGGTTGACCTGGGAGCTGGAGCCGGGCAATGGGAGGCTCCGCACCTCCCCCCGCCCCCCGCCCCCGCCCCCAGTCCTTGGAATGTACACTCTTCCCACAGCCAGAGTTTTTTTCAAGGCCACAACCTTGTGAGTACAGTGTGTTGTCAACCTGGATGGTATAAATGACTGAACCCCGCTAGGGCCTTTATATACTAGTACTAGTAAACTTTCAAGATTCTGGTGGGCAGCTGCAGAGATCCACTATTCTTGTGGCCATCTGAGACAAGCCTCCTATATATAAGTTCCCTTGCTTATTAAAACTGCCACCTACCAATTTGGAGAAGCCTGCTTTTTTCTTCCGTCTCTCCTAGCCCTCCTTGTATGGAGACCAATTGCAGATGTCACCTGGAAAGCTCTGAGCGTAGGAGCCTATGATGCGCCACGAAAGCCTTCCCCCAGCTCCTGCCAAAGGAGTGTGCTCTTCATCACTCTGAGTTCGGCGCTGCCCGATTTCAATTAATTTTTGCTCTGTAAACACTTGAAAATTTTAATTTACCTCAGTTAAACATTTAACATTTCCACCACTAACATCTTCCCCGCGTGTTTTATAAAACGTTCCCTTAATATGTATTTAACTGTATTCACTGTACACCAGCAGCCTTATTTTAAAAATGAAGTGCTGATGCCCCATGAGTTTTAATGACCTGCCCAGAGACCACATAGTGGCCTTGACAGAATTATGAGAATTATACTAAATTCAATCGTTCCTCCAATTACTCCATAGTAAATTATATTTTAATACCATAGGATATTGTCTAACTTTATAGTATTTCAAATCAATAATTCTCTCAGTCTTAAAAAAGATAAATATGTAATTTCAAATGTCAATAAATATACATACTCATCCAGTTATGCACTAAGAAAACCAGTGACAGCTATGTTGTAAATTACTTGCAAATGTCTTTTCATCATTATTTTGACTTCTATTTTTTCTTTTATAAAAATTGAGATATAATTGACTCAGCAAAAATCTGCACATATTTAAGATATACCATTTGATGCTTTTACATATATTTATGCACATGAAACCATCACCAAAATTATGATAGTGAATATATCCATCACCTTCAGATGTTTCTTTCCTCAATTCCCTTTGTGATCATTCCGTCCTATTTCTTTCCGCAATTCTCCAATACTCATCCCACCCCCACTCCAGCAACCACAAAATTATTTTCTGTCACTATAGAGACACTTAGGAGGCTAATCAGCCAAAAATGATGATATTGTGTTACAATATCAAATTAAAAACTAACTAATCGATAAAGTATGTATTTGTTTTCTTTCACTTTGCAGAATTATTTTGAGATTCATTCACATTTCTCATTTTCCATAGTTTCCTCTATGTATTGCTATAAGTAGTATTCCCTTGTGGGGTCATACCACAGTTTGTTTACCCATCACCTGCTGATGGAAATTTGGGTTATTTCTGGTTTTGAGCTATTAAAATAAAACTACTATGACCATATGCTTGAGTAACTAACTAGGAGTGAAATGACCTATTCATTCAGATTTATATGTTTAACTATTTAAGAAATTGCCAAACTATTTTCCAGAGTGGTTGTACTATTTTCACTCTCACTCACAGCATATGGGGCTTCCATTTCTTCCACATCTTTGCCTCAGCTGACTTGGTTTGGCTATTTTTTAATTATTATTCTTTTTTTTTTTTTGAGCCCTTCTAATAGATGATTCCCCTTTGAATTTCAAAACACTTTTTAATTTAGTACAATAAGGTAAATCCCTTAATATAAGTAAAAAATGTTTAATAACATAGGGAAGTGAAGTCAAAGAAAGGTTAGGGAAGACTTTTAAAGATTTACCATTTGAAAGACACCTTGACATTATCCAGCTAGAAAAGAAAAGAAAAAAAAGTAGTAAAAACATTAAAGTATAAAAGATGTTTAGAAACCGGAAAATTGTGTGTGAATAGTGCATGAGTGGTGGGAACATAGTTGGAAAGAAGAATAGAGAGCAAATTTTAAAAGAATGTTTCCTCAGAAAGCATTTTTTGAAAGTAATTTTCACTTTCATTTTCACATGTTAATATATATATATCCATAAACAGCTTCCACTGTCTTTTCCCTCAATGTGCATGTATGTTTGTAAATTTTATTTAGATGGTATCATACTTGCAGGCATCATTATATGCCATGTATTTTCTTAATTTAATACTGTTTCTGAGAAATGTCCGTGTTATTGTATGTAGTTCTAGTTCATTTATTTTACCTACTGATTAGTACTCCACAACATACATCTATCCATTTTCCTGTTGGAGAAGATTTAATATGTTTCCAAATGTTTCCATTTCAAAGGATGCTGCAATACTTAGGTATATTATTCCTTGGAATATATTTTAGAATTTCTCTCTTGCAAATACCTAGAGTTGGAATTGTATCTCACTTGTGGCATTTTCAGTTTTGTTTTTGTTTTTAACGGAATCATGAGGTATTTTGTTACATATTCTTAATAATAATTGTATTATTTCCAATAATCTTTCTTAGATTAATTCTGTCTCTTTCACTCGTTGCTCTTCGGCCTCGACAGAATCAATGCTGTTGTTCCAAGTCTAATGAAAATCTTTGCCCACAAAAGCAATGGTCCAAAGCACGGAAATTTATTTTTTAAGAGTAGCTGTAGAGAAGAGGACATTGCTTTATATGCCCCTCAATAAATGGAGAGAAGAATAAAATAGAAGTCCAAAGAAATGTATGAGGGATAAAGAAAGAAGATACTTCTTGGTTATCTTTCTAGTCCCTTCCTAGGGGTTGTTTAGGTTAGAGGCTAAGAACCCTGGTTTAAGAAATCAGCTCTCTCTGCTGTTATCATGTTTCCTCATCTCACAATGATTAATTTTCTCTAGCTTAATTTTTTTTTACTTTTTTTTTGTAGACACTATTACAGGTGTCCCCTCTCCCCACCTCCACTTTGCTCACCTTCACCCAGAAACCCCACCTGCCTGGCCATCACTCCAAGGGCTATGCATATATGTTCTTTGGTCAATCGCTTCACCAAGAAGTAAAAAAAATAAAAATAAAAATAAAAGAATGTTAAGAGGTCAAGTATCTCGAGGTTGGGGGCAGGTATTCTATATCTGTGTTCTTGAAAAAAATAAAGTTCTGAGGAATGGGCTGGATGAAAAAACACTGTCGCAGAAAGACACTTAGGGGGCTAATAAAAAAAGAATGATGAGGGTCTAAATTTATTTTTTAGTTTCCAAATAAAGCAAAATTCAACATGATATATTTTTGAAAAACATAATTTAAAAGTTACTCCTCTGCCCCTCACCCCTTTCTCTCTATCCCTCTCTCTCTTTGTCTTACTGTCTCACTGTCTGTGTCTCAGAAAGACACTGATTTTACTAAGGTGCAAATCCTTTACTTCACACTGATGATGGAACTAGAGGCCTGATGCACGAAATTCGTGCAAGGGGCCCAGACCTTGCAGCCCCGACTTGCCTCAGCCTCACAGCCCCAGCTTCATCAGGAAAGTTGTCTGGAATGTTGTCCAGCCATCTGGTCTAACTAGCATATTACACTTTTATTATTATAATAGAACTAGAAGCCTGGTGCACAAAAATTTGTGCACTTGTGGGGGGATCCCTCAGCCTGGCCTGCGTCCATTTACAGTCCAGGACGCCTTGGGGGATGTCCACCTGTCAACTTAGGCCCACTCCCTGGGGGATCAGGCCTAAGCTTGCAGTCAGACATCCTTCGGGCAGCCAGGGAGCCCTCGGGGGATGTCCGACTAAAGGCTTAGGCCCCCAAGGGATCAGGTCTAAACTGTTAGTTGGACATTTATAATGCTGCCGCAGTGGTGGGAGAGGCTCCTGCCACCACCACTGCACTGGCCAGCCATGAACCAGCTTCTGGCTGAATGGTGGTTCCCCTGTGGAAGTGCAGTGACCACCAGGGGAGAGCTCCTGCATTGAGCCCCCCTTTAAATTCACTTCTTTAAATTTTTATTTTCAGATAAGGGCTTATAACTGCACTATTATATATTTTCTATTATATCATTTAGAATTAAGATATTTATTTTTTAATTGAACCCTTGTAAATTTTGGAAAATTTAATAAACTATGCTAGAAGCAATTAGGAGATTTTTCATGTAATGTAGATACATTTCAATTAATATTTTATTAATTTTTAATATTTTAACTGGAAATAATCTCATACATGTAAAAAAAACTATAAAATACTACAGCATATTATATGTACCCTTCACCCAATTTCTTAGGTGTTAATAATTTAAACATAACCATTATACAACTAACAAAATTTGGAATATATTTTCTTATAATCTCTTTAATGTTACTTAATCCATTTACTTTGCTTTTGTTAATCTTCAACCAAGGATATTTTTCCATTGAATTTTAGAGAGAGTGAAGGGAAAGGGAGAAACACATTGATTGGTTGCCTCCTGCACATGCTCTGATAGGGACAAGGGATCAAGCCAGCAAGTGAGGTACATGCCCTTGACTGGAATGGAACCTGGGACCCTTCAGTCCACGGGCTAATGCTCTATCCACTGAGAAAAACAGGCTGCAGCTTAATTCATTTACTTTTAATCTATATGTGTCTTTATATTTAAAGTGGGTTTTGTTTTTGATTCACCCTCATAATCTGTCTTTTAATTGGTGCATTTATGCCACTGACTTTCAGAGTGCTTACTGATAGAGTTACTACCATATCAGGTGGCTTCTGGGGCTTCTGAGGTAGGGCTGCCTTGCCGCCCCAGGACCCGCCAATCGGGGTCCCTGGCAGCAAGGCGTGGCCAGGCCTGCCCTGGATTCTGGCGGCTCACGCTGTCTCACCCTGCCTACAGAATGCAAATTAGCCACCATCTTTGATGGTGGTTAAGTTGCATATTGTGCTGATTAGCCAATTGGAGGCATAGCAAAGGTATGGTCAATTACCATGTTTGTCTATTAATCCCTGAGAAAGAAAGCTTTTGAATCCTTAGCACTTTTTATTTTCTCAGATATTTCTGGGGATGTGCCCGCAACCCAGGTACATGCCCTTGACCAGAATCAAACCTGGGACCTTTCAATCCGCAAGCCGACGCTCTACCCACAGAGCCAAACCGGTTTCGGCAACTGCTTAGTCTTTAATAAGAGAAAACCCACCAAACTCAAAATTCCTAGCACAAGGCTTGAGAGAGTTTACAGAGGGTTTTCATTAGATTATATACAACTTACCATCCAGTGCCACATTCTCTCCAGTAACTCCATTAAGTGAGAATAATTATTCTTGCAGTGTATTTGAGAGTTCCGTAGGGTAAAATCCACAGCATATGGTTTTGACTCTGATCACTCCCCTTAAAAATAATAATAAAAAGTTTAAGTTAAAGTGGAGTATGGTATAAATTTATAAGTAATATTATGCCTGGGGTATATAAAAATTTTATCATTTATGGCTAAAAATTGCAAAAAGGCCCTTTCCACAAATTTTATTTTTCCATATGAAGGAGTGGTAATTTTACAGTATAATAAAATGGCTATATTATGTTTTTCCAAATCTATCTTAATATGTCTTATATTAGAATGAGCTGAAAGCAATTTCAACTCTTCATTAACATGCATTCTGATGTCATAAACATAATCCTAAAAATGCTTCTCATACATTAAATAGAATATATTGCCCTACAGCGATGATTACTAACTTGTTTTGGCATAGAAAAGAATAATTACTTGTGTCCTTTTGCATACAAAAACTGAGCAAGTCTTCAGGGAACAATGTTTGTATTTTACCTGTTTATGTGTTTATTAAACAAATATTCACTGAAGGCATAGTTGTTAGCAGAGCTCTAACTTCATAATGCTTATATTCTTATTAATTAATTGTTAATATACTCTGTAGTATTAAGGTTCTTTAATACATCTCTACTCCAGGGTTTTTCCAACTTGGCACTTTGACAACAACCAAAATGTTTCCACACGTTAACAAATGGCCCCTTGGGAACAAAATCTACCCCCTATAGAGAATCATTGCTCTGTCAAAACAAGAAGAGAAGGAAAAAAGCCCGGCCTGCAAGGCTAAGTGGTTCAACGTTGACCTATAAACCAGGAGGTCACAGTTCAATTCCCGGTCAGGAAACATGCCGGGGTTATGGCCTAGATCCCCAGTGTGGGGCATGCCAGGGGAAACCAATCAATGATTCTCTCTCATCATTGATGTTCCTCTCTCTCTCTCCCTCTTCCTTCCTCTCTGATAACAATAAAAATATATTTTTAAAAAATAAGAGAATGTTGTGCTCTTCACTCTAAATAATGCTTTTTTATATATATACATATGACTATTTCTAAATGATGCCCCAAATTTAGGTAAAACTTA
>NW_006299245.1:6266421-6270344 GCF_000327345.1 Myotis davidii | reverse complement strand
GATCCTGGTTAAAGACCGAGATTTCAGGACTCTCTTCCAACATCGCCCAACCACTCTCCAAACAAGACCATGGCAACGGATCATAGACAAAACTGCACGAAGTTCACAGAAGATCAGTTGAAAATCCTCATCAAAGCATTCAGCCAAAAACCTTACCCAGGTTACACTGCCAAACAAAAGCTTGTTTTAGAAATAACACCTGAAGAGTGGAGAATCCACGTTTGGTTTCAGAATGGAAGAGTTAGTCATCGAGTCTGGAAAAGTTCAGAACCTGGGGAGTACGTAGAAGCAAGGGGAGACCAACATCACCCTGAAGAGGGGACTCAAAGCAGAGAAGATGCCGGTGTCATGCCAACTTCCTCCGATCACACATCCTTAACACGGCATGTAGGAAGAACCCTTACCACTGACATTGATTCCAGAATCAAGAGTCCAAATTTGGTTTTAAAATCGAAAATCTAGATTTCATGTCCAGTGTAAACAGTAACAAGTTTAGCTGCAAGATCTCTGAGATGAGAGAGTTCAAGGTATACAAACTACACAAAATGGTGCCAGTCTCACCAGCAATTGTCTTATTTCTCTGAAGCCAAAACAGGATGAACTGAAAGACCAATTCAGTGTCGTTGACATCAAAAGACTGGGCTCCAAATCTCTCTGTCTTCTTGGCAACCTACTGTTCTAAACATGCCTTCAGCCTTCTGTGATGGTAAACAGGACTTCAGGGGGCAGCGAGGTACAAGGCACCACACAGCCCTACAGGCAGAGCCTGGCTCGCAGTCCAGCAGATATCAAGGATGATGAAAACAGAATCATTCATATCCTTTTTAAGTCATCACAGTATTGACTGATTCAGGCAAAAATCAATGGATATGTAATATCATGATTTAGAAGAAATATGCTCTTCATCTACAGAGCTTCGAAAGCCATGGGAACTTCCTGTGATGGTAGCAGTAAAGTGTCCCTTGTTATAAAATACTGTCATTTGCGACATTGTGGATGGATCTTGAGAATATCATGCTAAGTGGAATACGTCAGAGAGAAAAAGTTAAGAACCATATGATTTCACTCATACGTGCGATATAAAACCGAAAGCAACAAGTGAACAAACAAGAAAAGAAATAACCCAAAACTCATAGATACAGACAATAGCATGGCAGTTACCAGAGGGAAGGGGATTGGAGAGGTGTTAAAAGGTAAAGGGGATCAAATATATGGCTACAGAAGAAGATTTGACTTGGGGTGGGGAGTACACAGTGCAATATACAGATAATGTATCATAGAAACGTGCACTTGAAACTTATATAATCTTATTAACCAACGTCACCAAAATTTTTTTTAATTGCACGAGCTTTTGAGGCAGTATGTGCTATGGCCTGGCTTTCCTCTCTGATACCTTTTCACACCTCCTTGGCTCCTCCTACTGGAGTCTAGCCATGGGTGCCTTTATTTCAGTTCCTCAAATATGTTAAACTTATTCTCTCAAGGCCTCTGTGTCCTCCCAGGGCCTGGAATTTTCTTGTCACATAACTTGTGTCATGTTGTCATTCAGATCTCAACTAAAAGTCATCTCCATGGGGAAGTGTATCATTTTCTAATTTTCTAAAATGTATTTATGACCCATTTCACATCACTAGACACGAAGCTTCATGAGAACAGGTTCATGGCTGCCTTCTTTACTGCTACATCCACAGGATCTAGCATAATGCTTCCTCATGATTGGTGCTCAATAAATATTTATTGTAGGGGAGAGTGAATGAATGAAAGCCATGAATGCATAGGGCCATTTTTTAATACCTAATTCCTTTGTGGGGGGAGAGGTACATAGTATGTTGCTGGTTCACTTCATGTGCTTAGGAAGATTTTTAAAACATAGCAAGGTACTTCACATTTCTATTATTCATTTCTGGTTGTTTGGCCCACAAAATATAAAAAGAAATACAGCAATTTTGAGCCAATTATTTGTATTCTCCAATTATTGGAGTTTAACCAACAGTTTTAGAAATTTACACCCAAAACATTAGATCTATTTATAAAGTGCAGTATTTTGATAATGATTGGTCAAAAACTAAAGGCATGGATGCAGGAATTGGTCAAATAATTAAAATAAATTATTTGACCAATCCGAAATCCACAAGTGAAAGACTAATTTTTCATTGGTAGAACCCCATAGCTCTTATTACTTAAAGAGAAACGTGTCTTATTACAAAACCTATAACTCACTTCCTTTGTGATTTCAACTGCAAAGAGCTTTATTTCAGCACATGTATACAACACCCTCTAATTCACAAATCCTGTTCAATTTAATAGAAAAGAAGGTTTTAAACTGATCATTATAAATGGGTGCTCTTTCTTCAAATACCTCTTGTTTGATGATCTTAAATTGGAGTTACCATAAAGACTGAAACCATGATATGATAGGATCTTTGTTCTTACAGCCACGACTGTTTCATTTAACTACATAGCTTTGACACATGATTTTATTGCTTTGAAGCAAGGAGGGCAAATAGAGCCCTTAAAAAAACCCTCTAGCATTTAACTTGTAGTAATAAAGTAAGGAAGAAATTTTTTGCATTATTTTGTTCGTTAGTCCTGTCTATCCTCACGTCATCACATTTTCAGGAAGAAGGATTGGCTGAGAACTGGCTCCAACTAAATCCTTTTTAGTGCTGTTTCACTGAAGGACTGGAAAGTGACAATTCCTATCAAGCAGCTGTTTTTTCCTACCCTTGCCAGACTCCAGGGCAATCATGTTAAATTGAGAAAAACCACAACTCAATCGTGGGACTTCCACCTAATTTTTCATACAAATTTAAGGTCAGACTGTGGTCTAACACCCAGTTAGGTACTTGCAACCCAGAAAAAGTTACACACCATGCAGCTCCTCTGAATACCATCACCATGCTACCTGACAAGAGAATGCTTTTAAGATGTAGTAGAAATGGAATTCGGTACAATGGTGCATTTTGAAGGCTGGGCTAACTCTCATAAAAATTTAGTTTTTATTTCCTATGGATTGTAAAGTATTGTCAGTAAGCAAAGTTAAAGAGCTTGAATTAACTTTTGCAAAAGAATACAGTTCTTGTAGAAACAACTACAATCAAATAATCTATTATAGATAAAAAAAATAAACCTATAGGTATTTATAAGTAAACTAGTGACCTGGTGCACAGATTTGTGCACATTGAAAGGAAATTAATTAGAAGGTGGCTGGTGGGGTGGGACTGGGCAAGATGGGCTGGACACACCCTGGAGCCAACCTCCAGTGGTCCCTCTTGGGCCTGGCCTGTGGGGATCGGGATAAAACTGGCTCTCCCACATCCCCTGAGGGGTCCCGGAGGGCGAGAGGGCACTCTGTTGTACAGGGTGTGGAACGCAAATGCAAGTGTTCAGTAAGCCAGATTTGGGGCTGATAGTGCCCCAGCAACAACATAACCCACAGCCAAAAGTGAAATTGTGTGGCCCCATGAGGAATTGGGCTCCCTCCTCTCTGGTTTTGGGGTGCATCACCTGAGAACCGCTGTCAAGTCACTGCAACTTGGCAGCTCCTGCATTGAGTGTCTTCCCCTTGGTGGTCAGTGCACTTCATAGTGACCAGTAAGATGGTCGGACACTTAGCATATTAGCCTTTTATATCTATACTAGAGGCCCAGTGCATGAATTTGTGCACAGGTGGGGTCCGGCTGACATTGGCGGGTCAGGGCCAGGCCTGTCAGGAGAAGGAGATGGTGGGAGGTTGACTGGCTGTCCTGCCCCAATCGGGGCCTGATTAAGGCTGGACCAGCTGGGGAGGGGTGCCACGGGCGATTGGCCAGCAGGTCCTGCCCCTGATTGTGGGCAGTGGGCCGGCTGGCCTTACCCTCAAATAGGGTGGGAGGGCCGATCAGGGACCAGCAGACTAGGGGAGGAGCCATGAGTGGTTGGCC
>NW_006299245.1:6261976-6266376 GCF_000327345.1 Myotis davidii | reverse complement strand
AGGGTTAGAGCTGGCTGGGGAAGGGGCTGTGGGACAATTGGGATGGTAGGGGCTGATCAGGGGTGGTGCCAACTGTAGGGATGGGCTGTGGGCAGTGGGCCAGCCAGCCCTACACCCGACTGGGGTGGGAGGGCCATTTGGGGGCCAGTGGCCTGGGGGAGGTACCATGGGTGGTTGGCCAGCCAGCCCTGCCCCCTGTTGGGGTGGGGTTCAATCAGGGGCGGGGCTGGCCTAGGGAAGAGGCTGCAGGCCGATCAGGGTGAGGCCAGCTGGGGGGAAGGGCTGCGGGGGGGTTGGCCAGCCGCTCCACCCTTGACTGGGGTGGGAGAGGCCAATCAGAGGCAGGGCTGGCTGTGGGGAGGTGCTGCAGGAGGTTGGCCAATCAGCCCCACCCCCTGATCAGGCGGGTTTGCTGGCTGCAGTGGGCATCATAGCAACCAGTTATTCTGGTGGTTAGGGCATTCTGGTAGCTGGCTTTATATATATAGATAGATAGATAAAAGTCCAAGCAACCGAACGACCAAACGACTGGTTGACAGGTCACTATGATGTTCACTGACCACCAGGGGGCAGACACTCAACGCAGAAGCTGCCCCCTGGTGGTCAGTGCGCTCCCTTAGCGGGAGCACCACTCAGCAAGCTTACCAGCAGCAGCAGGTGCAACATGGCCACGATGAGTGGGAGCAGCGTGGCCCGCGGCCTGGGTTTGGGCTCCTCCTCGGCCACCTGCCACTTCACACTACTACATCCCAGTTTGACATCCCCCGAGGAGTCCCGGATTGCGAGAGGGTGCAGGCCAGGCTGAGGGACCCCACTGGTGCACTGGGCCCCTAGTATATAGATAAGAAAATAAGAGAGGGAGATCAATGTGTGTTCTTGAGTCTGGAGTTTCCATTTAAAAGCAAACTATTATGTTGTTCCTTTTTTTTTTTTCATATGATGAATCATATGATTATCATTTTTAAGTAATTGAATTAAAATGGTTCTCATATAATTTTTTTCCGGAAGTGTTCAGTGCTTGCTTACTGAATGTTGAATAGAACCTTAAATACGTTGATTTTTAAAGCTTGAGAATTCTTGTTCCACTTACTCATCTGGAGGAACATGCAAATATTGAACAGCATTTAATAGTCATCAGCTCTTAGGCTGCTCTTAAATCTTTTGGTTGACATCTTCTATGAATTGGCCATGTGATACCTGATAGAGTCCTGAACTCTATGTTTTTCTGATGACCAGATTGGCCCTTTAGTAACATTTGCTCATCGTCAATATTCTATGAATGAGGTGATGTTTCATTGGAAGAAACAGATTAAAAACTTATGTCTCCAATTTTGTCACATCTGGGTGAAGCTCTCAATGCAATTGTTTTTACTTTATTTTAATCTTACAAAGAAATGTTCAAATTGAAGGACTGACCCTGTGTTTAAAGTCATTGTCAGAAACAGTGAAGTCATAAGCTTCTGTTTTTAATAATCCTTCATAAAACACAGAGCATCATTAATCATAAATGGCTGCAGATTTCCTAGATCCTGGCATTGCTATGGGGCCTAAGAGTTTTTAAAGGTCTTATAAATTTGAGCAAACAACAGCCTCATGACATTGCATAAAAATTTGGCTGTGATGAAAAAATGAAAAAAAACAGTTGGAAGCATTAAAATACTTAGAAACCGAAGATAGTTTTATTGCCTTCCAATAAAATATGTCTAATTTTCAACTACTTTCAGTTTTTATGTTTCACTAACATATCAATCAATCAACAACTTTTTATTGAGTGACAATGTGTTCAGCACCATTAAGCACTGTAGGGAATACAGAAACTTATGAAAAATGTATTCATTCATGAAACATTATATCCAGCATCTATTCTGAGTGCTTTGGAAGTACTCTGTGCTTGGTAAAGATGAGGAAGGAATGACTCCTTTCTTTAAGAAACCTACATCCAGTTAGGGAGGTACAAATTTTACACATAAATTTTTGGGGAAAATTCTGGACAAGTAAAACATATTAAAATGCAAAGAAACTCTCCTTTGGCTCTTTTTTCAGGAAATATTTTTCTGCTTGAGATGGGAACTAATTTTGATCTTCAACTTGGGATTCCGATAAGAAGAAATAGGTGAATGCTATAATCTGAATGTTTGTACCCCCTGATCCCCCCTCCCAAATTTATGTGTTAAAATCTTAATCCACAAAGTGATAAGGGCCTTGGGAACTGATTAAGTCATGAGAGCTGCACCCTCACGAATAGAATTAGTGTCCTTATAAAAGATACCTCAGAGAGCGGACTTGCCCCTTCCACCATGTGAGGACAGGTGGGAAGGCACCACCAGCGGTGAACCAGGAAGAGGGCTCCCATCAAAATGAGAACATGCTGGTGCCTTAATCTTGGATTTTTTTTTAGAACCTTAAAAGATAAATTTCTGTGGCTTATAAGCAGTCCAATTCATGGTATTTTGTTATAGCAGCATGAACAAACTAAGATAAGGAACTTTCAGTTAGAGAAATAACACGGACAAGACACATATATGAATATGCATACCTGTAAAAGACACATGTAAAAGGTCTACCTACACATGTATGTTTCAGGAGAGAGTGAATAGATCAGTATTAGTAGAGGGAGTTCATGTAGAAGAAATAAAGTTCACAAAAATATTGTGATAATTTTATTTGCACAGTGCTTCTTCAACACAAGTGAGTAGATTGCATTCAACATTATGCATAGACATATGGCTAAATTTCATAAGGAGTGAAGATGGAAGAGACAGCGCATGAGTTCTCAAAGAACTTTTAATAAAACATTGGGGGATATATAAAGAATTCTGACTAACTTTGGAATATATAACTATGGGTATGCAGGAAAGAAACTTCCTAAAGTTGTCAATGTGAGCTAAATCTTTTAGAGAGTGTTTGGATAACATAAGCAGAAGTAGACTGCGAAGTCATTCCATGTTGAAGGAGCAAATGGACACAGGGAGCTGAGAAAAATGAAAGGTACCCGCATTGAAGACAACATATCTACTTTCATTTGAGTGTGTGAGAAGTTAGAAATCAAGCTTCATATAATGATCTGCTGGTGAAGTTTAAAAATATATGCATGGCCCTAACCGGTTTGGCTCAGTGGGTAAAGCATCGGCCTGAGGACTGAATGGTCCCAGGTTCTATTCCGGCCAAGGGCATGTACGTTGGTTGTGAGCACATCCCCAGTGTGGGGGGAGGCGGGGGTGCAAGAGGCAGCTGATTGATGTTTCTCTCTCATCGATGTTTCTAACTCTATCCCTCTCCTTTCCTCTCTGTAAAAAATCAATAAAATATATTTAAATATATATATGCATGCATATAGACATATCTATTAGAGTACATTGATTTAAAATAAACTTTACAGATGCAAAGGATGTGTAACTCACAATTTTATTAAAAATAATAAAATATAAAATACTTTTTATAGAATTTTCATATAGACAAATGATTCTCACAGAGTGCTTTCATCAGTTTTGGCTGCATTAGTTTATAAAGAGCCAAACTATAGCTGAAATTGACAACCCATGGTAGTTCCAACATGAATATTGGGTGATACCTTTGTTTACATTAGTTAGTAAGATAAAGTTAAACAATAAAGATGAATGCTGAACTTTCATTCATTCATCACTGACACTAGCAACTTCTTTGTTAAATCAGATAATCGTGCTTGAATACTGGGGGAACATTTCCTCCATTTGTTATAGTCTTCATGACTGGAGGGCTGTAGGCATGACACATGTTTAAGTTTGAACTGCATTATAAACGTTTTTCTATCAGTTTCTTAAATCTAGACCAGGGGTTAGCAAAATACAGTCTATAGGTCAAATCTTTTTGTGTGCTATTTGTATCTTGTTTTGGAATCAAGATAATATTAGCATTATAAAATGTACGTAGCATATACGAAAATAATTTTCTGTTTTTTTGGAATTTGATACAATTTGTTGCTGGGACAGTCTTTAATGGCTCATGGTTTTTTGTTTTGTTTTGTTTTGTTTTAATACCGTATTTGCCGGCGTATAAGACGACTGGGCGTATAAGACGACCCCCTAACATTTCCACTCAAAATACAGAGTTTGTTATATACTCGCCGTATAAGACTACCCCCTCTTCCGCACACCTTCCACACACCAAATAAAAGGTAAAACAATATCAGATTTGATTTTAACATTTTAATTTATATTCAAATGCTTATGACATGCAGGAAAACTGTCACAAGGCTGTATGTAATCAAACATATACATAAAACAGTGCAAGTTTATTACCGGTAAACATACCGGTAATTCACTAAAGAAAACACACTCTATAGACTGGTACCGTAGATGCTTCTCAGGAACACAGGCAAGCAGCCCACAACCTAGAGGGACTGTCAATGATAGAAGAAAGAT
>NW_006299245.1:6235755-6261662 GCF_000327345.1 Myotis davidii | reverse complement strand
CCGAGCATACACCCAGCAGCGCTGCTGATGCCTGAACGGTATGTGGAATGAAGTGGGCGGGCATCGGGAGGCCACTATGGCACGGGGCAAGCACTATGGTCAGTCTATCTGAAGTGTACCTGGCGTATAAGACGACCCCCCACTTGGAGGCATATTTTTCAGGGCCAAAAAATCGTCTTATACGCCGGTAAATATGGTACTTTCCAGAAATTTGTTTATTTCATATTTTTAAAAATTTAGTGCATTGGTTTTCATATTTATTAGTTTTAAATTTATCATTTATAATCGTTAAATATGTATTGTGTCATTATTTATATTTTATTCCGTATTTTACGGAATCAGCCCAAGAGGAATGAGACACAAGGGTATTGCTTTGAGACCCAAGAGCTTCAATTAAATAAAATCTTTTGCATCACGAGCCCAGGATCCTAATTCCTAAGCCATGTATACATATGAATAAAACCTAAGGAAGTATTTTAGATGACCCCATCCCTTTTAAAAGTTATTAAAATGAAATGCCATTTCTCAAAAAGTCATTCTGAAGGTCCTGGGGGGGGGGGGGCTGTTCTAATTAGCATATTACACTTTTATTATTATAGATTCTCTCTTTATAATTTGCTTTTTCTTGTTTCTTTAGTCTGCTGTTTTTATTCAAGCTTTCTCAGTTACGTTTTTAATCTATTGATTTTTAAATACTTCTTTCTTCTTATCTTAGAGCGTTACTCAAATTTTGGTGTTTTGTTTTTTTCCCTGTAGTTCAGTTCTAAGCATTTCACTGTTACCTTTGTCTTTTTTAACCCAAAGGTAAATTAATAATAGGCTTTGGAGCTTCCAATATGTGGGATTTTTAATAAACTATACATATTTTATTTGTTGTGGTTAGGCAGCATATTCTGTAGGGTGTTAATTCCGTGGAATTTATTTAATATTTATTTGTGACCTAGAATATAATACATTTTTGCAAATGTACATTTGTTCTTTGTTGGGTGTTGAGTTTTTTATGCATTTATTAGTTTGAATGTATAACTTTGTATATCTTTTACACATTTACTTATTTTTCAATTTCTGAGATGGATGTGTTTCAAACTATAATTGTTGACATACATGTTTTTCCTTGTAGTTGTTAGTAATTTATAAATAAAAGTAAAGGATTTCTGTCCAGAGAATTGCTTACTATTTATTATTAATATCTGTAAAAACATGTAGTGAGATTTGGAAGCAGACTACAATTCATATTAAAAAAGTGGTGTGGTTGGGGAAACAGTCTGTGTTCTTTTATTCATTTTTTATTTTTTTTGTCACATGGTGTGGTTTGCCACTCTGAACTTCTCCTTCAGAATGGAGGTGCTCATTCCTTAGATGCTGAAGATATTTATAGTTGGCAGGTGCCAATGAAAATTCTTTTCTGAAAAATGGCCTCAGCTGAAGGGAGCCACACACTAAGTTATGCCTCCCAGTCAAATGAGGGATCCATATGGACATTAAAGACTGTGTCCCTTACCTCAAGGAAGAACAGCTCTGAAGAACCATCCAAGCTGCAGAGAATCCTATGATCTGAGACATTTGTTACAGCTCTGTTTCAGTGTAACCACTCCCTCTGCTCAGAGTTATCTCCCCCATTCCCTCACAGGGGTTAGTCCTGGTCCTGAGAGCACTCTCCAAGTTACCTGCACAAACACCTCCAACCCAGAGTCTCTTTTCCTGAGGGAATGCAGCCCTAAACAATGCGCTTGCACTTGTGAGTCTGAATGAGTTGAAAAATAAATGTATACTTCCACAGGAAGCCTATACGCTGCCCCTGGTGACCCCTGAGGAGTTCATTTTTGAATACTCAACACCAGTATCAATGGGTAGTGGAAATTAGCCTTTGCTATCACAGAAGTTGAGGGTGTGGGGTGAAGATCTGCTCATGTGATGTTGAAGAAAGCAGACATTAACCTCTCCAAGAGGACAAGCGAGCTCACTAAGGATGAGGTGGAATATGTGGTCACCATTATGCATAATCCACACCGGTACAAGATCTCAGACTTGTTGTTGAACAGATTGAAGGATGTGAAGGATGTAAAATAAAGCCAGGTCCTGGCCAAAGGTCTGGACAACAAGCTCTGAGAAGACCTGGAATTACTGAAGAAAATTCAGGTCCAAAGAGGGCTTCACCCTTTCTGGGGTCTTTGTGTTCCAGGCTAGTACACCAAGACCACCAAGAAGAAATAAATTAGTAGACCTTGTCTATTAATAAATAGCTTATACACCTAAAAATATAAATAAATTCATAAACTAAATGGCAGGATAGTCCCTGTAATGTACTGCTCAACACATCCTTTTTCAATAAATGTACTAGAGGCCTGGTGCATGAAATTCATGTACAGGAGGCTGGGGATGTCCTTCAGCCTGGCCTGCACCCTCTTACAATCCAGGACCCCTCAGGTAGGGTCCTTGGCCGGTGATCAGGACCTATCGGGGCTTTCCTTCCCCCGGCTACCTGCAGCTGGCCCTGCCCCAACTGCTGCCACTAATTGCCATTTGTGTGGTGCTCCCCCCTCCCCTGCCAATGGTCGCCTCCCTCTGCAGGCGACAGGCATGGGGTGTGATTTCTTGGTTGGCCTGGGCCAGCCTCTGCGGGGCAATCACTGGCGGGCTCATACACCCGCCACAGCATCATGGGCCGGAGGCCTAGGTCTCCCTCTGTGGAGTGATCGATTGCAGGGCCCCCCGATGGATTGCCCAGCGGAGGGAGGCCCCACCCACCCACTGCAAAACCACTGGCTGGGTAGCCTGGGCCTACCTCTTTGGGGAGATTGATCGTGGAGTCCCCTATCGATCGCCCCACAGAGGGTCGCCTGGGCCTTCCTCTGCAAGGTGATCGTAGGGCAATGACGGTTCCCCCTGACCAATCGCATCGCAACCTTCTTGGCTGGCATTTTTTTTTTTTTTTTAGAGAGAGAGAGAAGAAAGCAGAGGAAGAGAGAGAGAAACATCAATTGAAGAGAACAATATCCATTGGCTGCCTCCTGCACTTCTCCTACCAGGGCTCAAGCAGCATCCCTCCTGGGTCTGTGCCCTGGAATCCAACTGGCAACCTCCTGGTGCATGGGAAGATGCCCAGCCAACTGAGCTACACCAGCCAGGCTCAACACATCTTTTTATGGTGGTGTCAGCTCCTAAAGACACCATCTAGACCAGCCGTGGGCAAACTACGGCCCGCGGGCCGGATCCGACCCACTTGAAATGAATAAAACTAAAGGGAGCCAGCAGTCCTGGATTGTGAGAAGGATGCTTAGGCCCAATCCCTAAACTGGAAGTTGGACATTCCCCGAGGGGTCCCAGATTGGAGAGTGTACAGACTGGGCTGAGGGACCCCCCACCCAGTGTATGAATTTCGTGCACCGGGCCTCTGGTTATAAAATAAAGAGACATGCAATTGAACTAGAGAAGTCTTAAAAATTAAAAGATTGTGGGTCTGGGTAGAGAGTTCATAAAAGATTTAAAACCTGCTAGAGAAAAGTTTGAAAGGAAAGTCAAAGTAGAAATGAAAGTTTGTTCCTAACAAGGTTAATAAGTTTTATTAACAAAACCTAACAGTGATGGAAAAGGTGATGAAAAGACATTTCAAAAGCATAAAATATTGAGAATCAGTGAGAAAAGCTACATAATAACAGGGGAGAAAGCATGTATGACAAGAACACAGAAGATCTTTGCAACAATGTGCTATGTAGTTTCAGCTATATGCAATAATTTGAAAATAGAATATTTTTAAATGCTCTGTATTAGACTTGGAAGCTAAAATTAAGTATTACAGGTCATTCTTTTCTATTGAATTCATAGATGTATGTTTGTGACTGGCACCACACTGGAAACTGAGATACATAAAAAGAAGAATTATACATTGTTAAGAACTTATATATTGTTGGCTCAAGAGAGAGACTGATATGAAAACAAATAAAAATAATAAAGGCAGATAAAAGTCACATGGGCTAACAAATGAAATTCATTCAGCAGTTTTTGAGGTGAACTGACATGCCCAAATGTAAGAGCCATGGGTCATCATTTCAACTCAGTGAATAAACTGAAAGGTGAGGAATGGCAAGTTCCCAGATGGCTTTAGTTTGGTTTGGCTCTGAAGCACAAATACTGTACTCTTAAAGAGAAAATGATATTTCAGCATTTATGTTCACATGGAAAAAAAAAAGAATTGTAAATCTTTGAAGAGGAAGTTGATTTTCACCAAGCTTTTAGCCTCAGTTTCAAAGGGCAAAAATAAATCCATTTCTGTTTAGATAACACTTATTAATATTTCAATTTCCAGCAAATCACAACAAATCTATATTTTTTAAAGTTTCTCTTAAGTTTTTCTCCTTAAAAAATTATTTAATAAAATAGCTGTTTCTAAGCAAGTTACTGAAATATAGTAACCATAGCACATAAATTTTTGTACTCAATCTCTTTTGAGCTGCCAAGTTCAATTTTATAAATTATCCAAGTTTTCTGAAGTGTACACTGGAAGATATTTCCTAAAAAAGTTTGAAGTATATATATATTATTATTAAAGTTTATCAATAAGTGTCTTGTTCTGTAATGTATCAAGATGATATAATTCTTCATAAAGAAGTACACAGGTTCATAAAATAATTTCACAGACTTATATATAAGAATATACTTAATTAGATACATATTTTAATTTAGAAGTCTACTTTTTAATAAAAGGTACATAACTTTTTTCACTGCAGCTTACACTCTAATTTTGTATGTACATATATCTTAAAGATTTAGATAGTTTTAATTAATTCATATTTTTCTTTTTGTTGGTTTAAGTAGGCCATTATGATAGCAAATAAAAAAGACTCTTGTATTTATAAAATATGTACAAATGTACTGAACTAAAGAGATACAGTTGAATGATTATCTCACATGACAGTCAAAAACTTATAATCTTTAATGTCATAACTGTACTAATATTTTCTACTGAACTGTCATAGAAAAATGCAACACATAATCAATAAACATGCCCAGAAAAGGCACTGAAAGTCAAAAGAATCTTTCATTACTTAAAGCTAAGGGTCTTGTGATGAGGATTGATAATTTTAAGATGATATTCATCCATCCTTCTCTGAGCATCTGTAGTTTCGATTCACTAAGGTGATTAACAAGTACTGGATCAAGGCATTTCCTTACGGAGCGGGACAAAGTTGGTATCTGCTTTATGTCCAAGACAATACATGAGGTTGATGCCAAAAAAAAACTCCCCAAAACACACCAACTACACAGAATTATCAAAGCAAGGTGTTGGCTACTCATACTTTAACACTTATTTCCTTTCTGTGCTTAAATGTATGCTACAGTAGAGGCCAACCATTTCCTACCTTCATTGCACAGTCAAACTAGGTCAGAGAAAAGCTAAAACAACTATAAGAAATTTCATACACTCCAAGTTCACTATATAACCAAAACTGTGCTTGATATTTTCTTCACAGCAAACCAGTGAAAACAGCACATTTTTATAAAGAACAGAGGATTTAAATAAGTTGCAGAATCTTACCACATAGATGAACAAGAAATCAGGATTGTAAATTTGAAAGTTATCCTGGCTCTTTTCTTCCCAACTCCACCCTCCCAACATACACACATACAAATCATTAGCTAATAGTTTATCCAGATAAATCTATCTCTCTTAAATGTAAATATTCTTATTTAAAATTTAAACAATTCATTCACTGTTACAAGAAATATTTACAAAACTGCCATAAATAAGGAAAAAAATGGCTAGAATAGAATTCTCTAGAAAGAAAGGTTGTCACAAAGCATTTAGAATATTAATCAACATTATAGCATGCACTATCACCAAGATATAAAACTAACTGAATGTAGCAATTGTTGTAATGGAAGACCAAAAAATTAAACATTATGAATGGTTGTGTAGGCTGCAGCAGGTGACAAACACACAACAAGAGAAAGAAACACAGGAAACTGGTAGAAGAAAGGAAACAGTGAAACAATTTCAGAAATAAAACCTTAAAGTGAAGAAACAGAAAGGAGACTAGATCCTAACAAAACCATATATACATATATATGAGATAGACAAAGTGATGAATATTAAGGACAGGAAGAGATGATTCATTGTACATATAATTGAAATTCCTGAAGAAGAAAATAAAACTATGAGATAAAACAAAAAAATTTAATATGTAATTGAAGAAAATGTTCTGGAATAGAAAAACCATGACCTCTTCATATATTGAAAGATCACATTGTGTACCAAGGAAACCTTATTCATAGCAATAAGACATTTCTTCATAAAGTTATTGAACTTCAAATTTAAAAAGCCGAGCAAAAAAGATTGTCACAAATGAAAAAGAAGATACAGACTTTCAGCACAACATTCCACATAAACCTTACTCACAGTTCCTCAAGCTTTCCTTCAGTATAAATATTAAAGACAAATGTTTTGGAACCTGAACAATAAATATATTTTAAGTGAAAAAAAATGAAGTATAGAATAAATAGGGGACAGATAAAATATATATCTGTATTTTTATTTTCTTCTGTTAAAAAAACAAACAACACTGGAAGCATACACAAAAAGCCAAAAAGAAAAAAGAAAAAAGGAGGGTTAATCATTAGAGTAGTGGACAAGGACAGAAATGGAATAGAAAAATCCAAATGGAACACTTTTGATTCATATGATTTTTGAGCCATATGAATTATTTATTGAAAATTTTAATCTAAATTTTAAGATTAAGAGAGATTACCATAAGAATTTTCATATATAGCCGAAACCGGTTTGGCTCAGTGGATAGAGTGTCGGCCTGCGGACTGAAAGGTCCCAGGTTCGATTCCGGTCAAGGGCATGTACCTGGGTTGCGGGCACATCCCCAGTGGGAGATGTGCAGGAGGCAGCTGATCGATGTTTCTCTCTCATCGATGTTTCTAACTCTCTATCTCTCTCTCCCTTCCTCTCTGTAAAAAATCAATAAAATATTAAAAAAAAGAATTTTCATATATATGTATATATAATACTATGAATTTAAGAACTTTGAAAGATAAGTACACAGACATTTCAATTTATGCACATTTTTTTAAAAAATGCATTCTGTGTACAAGAAACTATAGAAAAGATGAGTCTAAACAAGTTCAGCAATTCTTTATGTCCAGTTTTGTCAGAGAAATCTGTATGCTAGGTAAGCAATAAGTAGTTTATATTTAACAGCATTTGCCAAATGTGTCCAAATTTACTAAAAGCACCTATCAATATGTTAAGGAGCAAAGCTTGAGAAATTCTACCTGTATATTAAAATGTTATGCTAATAAAATGTTCAACCAGGCAGTAACTTTGAAATGATAAAATTTTTGTGGTTATTTACTTAAATTGAAGGTTAAATATTGTGGTATTCCTTTAACATAACCTCATAGAACTTTATAATCTGTCCAACAAAAACAAGGGCTCATTCTTAAAGTTCTGGTTTAGGAATAAGTTGTTTTTCACGTTGTGTCTGGATTTCCCCCCTTGACAACCTGTTATCACTTCCTAGAAACAAGGTCCAGAGAAGGTAGGATTCATTTTTGTTAAGGCAGCTATTTTCAACCCATGTGCCATAACATTTTTTAAAATGCAATACCTGACTATTTAGTCAGGGCCACTGACCTCTTTTCTCTTAGACTCTCAAATACAAAAATGACAACAGCCAATACAACAATAACCCTCCAATGCGAATGAATCAAAATCATACCTATTTAGTCAGATCAGAATTTTGGTAATTAGTTTACATGTGCCATGAGATAAAGAAGCTTGAAAATCACTGGGTTAAAACAGTCAGGAAAAGATTATTAGCAAAAATGTAAATCAGATCTTGAAGTAATATAATGAATACAAGTTTTGAAAATAACATCCCCAGCAAGACTATGGGGACTCTGAGAAGCGCAGCTCTGACTTAACTAAGGGATACAGTCACACAATGGGTTTCTTTCTGGAATCTCTATTAAGAATTCTGTTATCAATTTTTCTTTCGTTAAGTCAGTGCCACACTGTCTCAGTTATTAGAGCTTCATAGTAAGTTCTGACATTAGCTGTGGCAAGACCTCACCTCCTGCTCCTTTTTAGAAGTCTCCTAGCTGCTCTTGGATATTTACTCTACAACATAAATATTATCAAATTCCATGGCTTTTTCCCCAACTACTCAGCTGAGTAACTTTTAACCAAAATTTTTCTGGGACTTATAGACTACTTTTTTAAGGGCCTGCCTTTAGTAATAATCAGTTATGTAATGCATCATGGCCTGGTGAAAAGAGTCGTGGGCCTTCCCAGCCTTTGCATTTTTTACTCTGGTGAAATTTGCATTTTTTACTCTGGTGAAAATGGGTGAAGAGTCCTTTAAACTCTCTGAACCTCTGATTTGTTATTTTTATTTTTATGTGAAATGTAGCATTTATATACCTAAATAGAAACTTTGGTTATTTTTTTATTTATCTGATATGTGAAAAGCATTGTGGAAAGATAATACAAAAACATAATGGAAGCACTTCTATATTTCAGAAACAGGTAATTCAGTAAAGAACCAAAGCATAAATAAGAATACACTTAAATTCTAATATAGAGACTAAATGACCACAAAAATTTATATAATTTCAGAAGATATGACAATTACCTCCCATGTGAGTAATGTAAAGAACGAGTATTATAATCTCAAATCAGTATTTATAATTACAGTAGTTATGGGTAAATCCTTATTCATTTATAGGTAAATGTCCTTTGCATCTAAATCCATAGGAAACTGACTTTCCAATCTCAGGCAGTAATTCACCACCAAAGAAAAGTATACAATTCTGTTGTCAGAAAGCCCTAATTAATTGGCCAGCCCAGTGACATCCATCATTTAGTCTACTTTCAGGATTGCTGCTCTGAGTGTAATTGTACAGACATGTCCAATTCTGAAGTTAAATAAATGATCATGGAATAAACTGACATTGTTCCCAGAATTATTTGAATTTGATGCTTACACTGATTAAATTAATGATTCCCCCTTTGGCACAATCAACAAAATTATTATTCTTGAATTCCAATCTGTTCAAAATAGCTAGTTTTAGTTGCAAAGGTTCTACTACTTTTGTTTTTTCAAAAGATTAACAGTCAATTAGATGCTGATGCTGACTAACCAGTATAAAATGTGGATTGTAGGTTTAACTTATACCTTATCTAACGGGAGAGCCTGCTGTGTTGTCCTAGGCACTCTGGCCAAGGGAGGTGTCAAATATTTGTCTGTCACCTAATGCTGGGCTCAAAAGTTTCTAAGTACTTCTTGGATTTCTGAGCAAGGTTACTTAAAGAGGGCCTATTATGGATTGTTAATTCTCTAAGAAAACATTATAAAGTAGCTTTTAATTGGCCTCATGCAATGGTAAAGAGATTAACCAGAGGGGGGTCTATTTAGACAGAAAAGAATTAAACTGGAAACATCCTGCAACAATTTGTGTAAGATTCTAATTATATGTTTTAAATACACACAGAATAAGAACACCATTACCTTTTTTTTTTTTTTTGTCTCTTCAGGACTCCATTTAGTAAATATAATTTGATGACCATGAAACTTTAATCCTTGGATTACATCATAGCTTTAAATAAACTAACATTCATTCATTCATTACTCTTCTTAACAAAGATTTAAGTTTTAGCTCCATGCCAAGCCCTAGAAATATAAAGTTGTATAAGATAAGATTTGTCCCCCTTACAAATATTAGTCAAGCAGACTGATATCAGTCAAGTAGAAAAACACACAAACAATATAAGTAGAATATTTGGTAGGTTTTTTAAAATCTGTGGAATCACTCAAGTGGCAGAGCAAAGCACAAATTAAAGTGAGATGACAAAGGTGGGAGAACATTGGATAGTACAAGATAAAGATTATGAAATCCCAGAAGAAGGCAGTAGCAATGAATCAGAAGATACCACCTGAAAGTAATAATGACAGTGATAATAATGGCAATAAGAGCTAGTATTGAGTACTCACTCTTTGCCAAATGGCATTCTAGGAAATTTCCACATAATACATTTAATGGTCAGAACAACCCCAAGGCCTTCATTCAATTATTCCCATTTTACAGATGAGAAAACCAAGGTATTGAGCAATCAAGCATCTTCCCCAAGGTCACTCCAATTATAAGTGAAGGACCTATTGAGGTGGAACTCAAACTCAAAGAAGGACTCCAGAGTCTTTCATAACTAGCAAATCATGAAAAATAAAGAATAAGATGGGTCCAGATTTATCTGAAGTGATTGCATGGGCAGCATGCTACTATTAAAAATAAATATTAAAGTGGAAAGATCATTGGAAGTGGGGGAGAGAATTAAATTTACTTCTGCTTATGTTGAATTTGAGGGCCTTATAGGAGATCTGAGTAGAGTAAGCTGCTGTTAAAAACAGAATTGTGGACCTGGGAGTTAAAAATTAGAGATAAGTATTTGGAGGGCATTCTATTGAAGTCATTAACTCACCCACAAATGGGTAGAATCAGGAAAGATCCCAGAATAGAGCTTTGGAGTAGGACATTATTGAATGTGTAGGCAGAGAAAGGTGAGCCAGAGAAGTATCCTGAATCTAAATGTCCAAAGAAGAAAGAAAAGAGATTTCAAATGGTCAGGGGAGGGGATTCAAAGTAGCATCAATATTAAGTATAGGTTAAGTAAAATAAGGAATAAAAAGTAATGATTCAATATGGTATTTAACAAGTCTTTATAGGAGCAATTTCAAGGAAAATATAAGGAGAAAATTCAGATTTTAGTTGGTTAGTCATCCTAAATATATGAGTAAACAACTGAATGCTTAAAATGGTACAAGTGACAGGCTAATTGCTTTACATGATGATGAAGAGGTAAAAAAAAAAATGAATACAGCAAGTTAAATGATCTTCTCAGTGTTCTACTTCAAGTACACAATCCTTCTCATGGATTTCTATGCTCACCTTTGTTACTTCTGTCAGGACTTTGTACCTGTTCTGAATCAAAATGTGGTTTGTAACTAAGGTTCTATATAGAATTATAAAAAGCAGTTAAACAATCAGAAGAGGTGATGCTGTTTTTAAAAAAAAAAGCAAGAACAACAAAATGTTAAACTCATGAAAAAATGCTACTAGGAAAAGCTAGTAAGACAATCATTTAAAAACACTGAATTCATTCAAGCCAGATCATTTGTTTCTATTTAGGCTCTAAGCCACAAGGAATCACTGCATGAAGAGATAAGGAAACCAAGGTCTTTGGAGCTAAAATAATCTGCCAAAAATCAGATAGCTAGTAGTGGTGGAATACAAACCAGAACATGTTTCCTGATTACAATCTTGGTGTTCTTTTGGCTACCCTACACTGTGTCCTTACAGACTTTGTTGTCTGATTTAAACTCCCACCTGAAAACTTTTATACCTATACTTAAACTAGAGGCCCGGTGCACGACATTTGTGCACTGCGGGGTTGGGGGGTCCCCCTAGCCCGGCCTGCTCCCTTTTGCAGTCCGGGAGCCCTTGGGGGATGTCCGACTGACGGCTTAGTCCCGCTCCCTGTTAGTGCTGCCACGGAGGTGTGCTGCTGCTCTCGCCAGCCATCAGGCCGGCTTGTGGCTTGTGGCTGAACGGTGCTCCCCTTGTGGGAGCGCACTGACCACGAGGAAGCAGCTCCTGCATTGAGCATCTGCCCCTTGGTGATCAGTGCATGTCATAGTGACCGGTTGTTCCACTGTTTGGTCAATTTGCATATTACTTTTTTATTATATAGGATGAGTCAACTAACTATATTAAGTCCTCATACATAGATTGATGAATAAGTTGACATGTTGACTGTGTACATGACTGAACATATTACTGAACAGTTGTAACTCTTTCATTATTATTCTTGTGTCTGGTAGGTAAAACAAACTTTTACTTAATAAGAAGATTAGCTTTCAAAGAGGATCTCTATTTCCAAGAATTGTGCAAAAAGATAAATCATCATTACCAATTACCATTCGTTTTTGGCATCTTGGCATAGAAGTGTCTCCTATAAAGAGCTGAAGCAAGCCTGCAAAAGAATGATGCTCACGAGGTGGGGGGAGTCTCCTTCCTCGCCAATGGAAACATCTCCATGTAGTAGTACAGGCCTTCATACACCATGCACAGTCCAAGCGCTTTTTAAAGTCTCTAAAAAAAGAGGGCGCCACAAACTTAGTAAAATTAGTATTTTCTTATAACAGTTGCATCCAAAGGAAGAAAACCAGGGAAAAGTATCCAAAACTAAAAACCTTTAGGTTCTTGAAAATGTGCTATTACAGGGTGGGGCAAAAGTAGGTTTATAGTTGTGAGTAAACAAAATACAGTTTATTCTTGTATTATTATTTGTTATTAATTGTATTATTTTCCATGCTAACAACTCTAAGACTATTTTTGTCCCACCTTTTATATAATAAAGCCTATAACAGAAAATCACTATGTTCGTTAGTCGAAAAAAATCAGCAGATATTTTTGTTCTGTGCATTTGTCGGTATGTATATTCTATTTCAACTAAATGCTTCCTTTTTTAAAAACAGGAATAAGAAGGAACGCTTATAATTGCTATGACCAAAATCTGTATTTTAAGCCTTCTTATAAACCATGAAATAAACCATGAACTAAAATTGTTTTTCATTCCTTAAATACAAGAAAATTTTTAAATAAAAAAATAAATAAATAACTGGGTAGGCATACTTTTGTTTTATTATCATAACAAGTGTTTTAAATAATTTTATATGTTTTTATTAATTTTAGAGAGAGAGAAAGGGAGAGGAAGAGAGAGAGAAAAATATTCATGAGAGAGAAACATAGATCAGCTGCTTTCTGCACTCCCCTTACTGGGGATCTAGCCTGCAGCCCTGGCATGTGCCCTGACCAGGAATCAAACCAATAACCTCTTGGTTCATGGGTTGATGCTCAACCACTGAGCCACACCAGTTGGGCTAGAAGTACTTTATTTAGGTTTTAAAATAATGGAACTTTCTGAGAATATAGTCACTGTTGCTCCTATAAAACCTCTTAGGTTGACAATGAGCTTGGAGCATGTAGACACAAATCACTTCTGAAGATTAAGTTGAGCAGTTAGTAAAATTAATTGTCAGGAGCGAGAGGAATCTGAAATATAAGGAAACCTGCATTAAGATCAATTATAAAAATGCCCATGTAGGTAAAACTTACAAAGGTCAGGGCTTGGGCTTATCATAAACAAGGATCTCTGTTGGAATTTGGGAGTTAGAATTTCTCAGTGAACCCATAATTTCAAACTGTCAAATGGGAAATTTTTACTACAAAATAAGTTCTTTTAGAGAAGAGACTATGAATTACAATGTCTTTTTCTATTATTACTTTCACCTCTTTCTATGCAGCAAGCACTCAAGAGTGTTTGTTGACAAAATAATTAGTGAAGTTTCTCTTTGGCAAAAACTTGGCCTAGAAATGTTTTGTTTCTCCCTTTAGAAATTCTAATGAGATGTATTCCTAATATACTCATTTAAATAATAAGGAGGACCAGAAGTTACTAGAGAAATAAAGGTAGCTTCACTTAATCTTACCCAACTGAGTTTAGGGATAATATTCCAACATGTCTCTTTTTATCCACTTTGTTTTCACTGCTTTATCTTTCAAGATAAAAGGAATGAGGAGAGATCAAATGAGAGAAATGAAAACTGTCAGTGTGGAGAGGTATATGTGTGTGATATATGCAAACAACCAAGCCAATCCAATCAGAATTAGAGACCTGGGTACCTAGCAGTAGTGTTCCCAAGAATAAGGTCCTACACTTTTCCAGATATTTCTCTGGAGACTTCAGAGTTCCATCCGCACCCCCACCCTCTTATAGGTTTTACTTTTATTCCCAAAATGTCCACTTCCCTATTTCAGTGTCCTATGATATCATAATGCCTTATTCACTTCCGCTTATCATCCCCCCTTCAGAGAATAACCAGTATTTTCCACTGGGATATAGTATAGCCTTTGAAATAGAAAAGATGTTTACTTTTCAAATGTGTTGTAAATATATCTCCATGTGAAACAAATCATATGAAATAAATGATCAGCTGAAAATTCTTCTCAGGGCTGAAGTGCAAAAGATCTAGTTTTCTTTAACCTAAAAATATGTAGTAGTCGAATTCCACAGAGAGATTTGGCAGTGTTGTGATACGTTTCTAACCAGGGCCTAATTTCTTGCCATTACCAGTGGTTTATGGTCAAAGAATTATAGTCAGCACATTGTAAAAGACATTCGGAGAGTGGCTTACTTAGTGCCAAACTGGAATTGAAATTTCATTCCTGGTAGCCTATCTACACACATCCCCAAAGGCATCCTAGATCTAATACTGTGATAAACACAAACAAAGGAGCAACCAGAGTAGAAAATCAATCTATATTGGTGGTTTGTTTTCAAGCTGGCTCTGACCTGCACTTGAGGGAAAAACCAACATGCAATCAGGGTGAGTGTTGCCCAAAGAAGGAAGTAAATTTTAAGATTTCTTACATTGCAATGAACTAAAGAATGTAACATTTGCAAACCACTTTTAAAGCCTATAATTTCTGTTAGAATGATTCAGGGTGATGAGCATTTCAGACAACTGGGACTTAACATTACACCAGGATTCAGCTTCTCCTTCTAGTTTCTCAAGGCCTCCGAAGGCAAGCCTGCTTGCTGCACTGTGGTTGCAGGTTAACTGTTCATTGATTTATTTTTAAAGAACTTATGGCACAGGAGCCAATTAGGAGCCAGGCACTGTGTTAGACGACAGGAATGCAAAAATTAATAAATCATGGTTTTTGACCCTCAGACATTTATTGCCAGTTTAGAAGATAATTGATAAAAAGGTCCTTCAAGTGTGATAAGTGTGGTAGTACAAAGAAGACCAGGGTGCTATGAGGAGTAAGAAATAAAAGGGTGCAAAACCCAACCACCATGGACTCAGAGAAGGATTCCTGGAAAAAATGAGTCTTGAAGAATAAGGCAGAACCTCACACAGTAAATACTCAATAACTAGTACCTATTATTGCTACTATTACTATTATTACCATTCATATGTATAAAAGATAGTTATAAATTTCTGGTTCTAACTGGTAGCTCATTGCACATGAAAGATGACTACTTTCTGGGCACACATTATTATTATTATTATTATTATTATTATTATAAATTAGTTCATGGAAAGTGCAGAGCAGCAGGTCAGATAAACTTTATCATGACCATCAGTGGTCTCATGCAGCTGCCAGTATCACAGTGAAGCATTCTTTTATATGTGATCTGTAGCAATAATCCTAAAAAACTAACTGAATTATGATCATCATGTTGCAAAGAAGTAATGCCTTTGGCTGGATCACTCTAGAGTTAACCTTGTCCCTGGCATATGGACTTCCTATTTCCAGTTTGGATCCCATTATATAAAAGTGTGTCAATCACAAATGAGAAAGGAAGCTAGAGTCATAATTCAGAGTGTTTAGACCAGGGGTCAGCAAACTATGGCTCATGGGCCAAATCCAACCAGTTGCCTATTTTTGTAAATAAAGTTTTATTGAAACAGACACACCCATTGTGGGCTGCTTTCACATTAGAAGGGTAGAGCTGAGTAGTTATGATCCCCAAAGCCTTTGCTCTCTGACTCCTTAAAGACAAATTTTCTTGATATTAGACTATTAAAGCAATTCACAGTAGGTTACACATTACAATCATTTCTTCCCCACACCCAAGGAGGGAAATCATCACTAATAGTTTCATCTCTAAGTATCCAAGTGTAAGGAGCTAATTTCAAATAATTACTCATTTGAGTCATTTTACACTCTCACTGCATTGAGTTGTTTAGATGTTATAATAATTCTTTACCTGTTCTTATATATTTGCTTATCAAATGCTTGTAACTAATTCTACCTCATATAAATCCCGACCAATTAAGTATAAATGAAAAAGAAATTACTGGTAATTTACAGTCCTGGTCTCGAGTTTTTATAGATTAGCAGATCTAAGTTGATGAGTACTAACTGCCTACGTATCTTCAGCCAGATGGGAGGGAGTGTAGAAGTTGAGGGAGTGGACTCTGTGTGTAAAATTTGAAGATCCTTTTGATCATCCCAATAAATCTGGTACCCATCTGACACAATATGTAGTTATTAGAATGTTATAGACTATCTTCCCTGTGTTGTACTTTACATCCCCATGACTATTCTGTACCAACAAGATTTATTGAGATGATCACTTAGTAAGATATATAATTCTAACCACTGAGGTGTCACACCTGAAACTAATATAATATTATATGTTAAGTGTAATTGTAAAATAAAAAAAATATTTAAAAGAAGATTCTTTTGATTGTGGAGCACAACACAATGACACTGGGATAGATGAAAGGCAGAACTCTGTTACTTACGGAGCCACAGTATAGGTGGGGCCACACGCCACACAGAGGGCACCAGCAATTGGGAACTGTAGTGAGGCAGCACATGGATGGAAAGTGGGGTGGGTTATGTTTTCCTGGCCTCCTGTGTATTGGCTAATTTGAATGATTGTACCCACTCCAAAAGGCTCTGGCCTTAATTGCCTAATACTTGGTCTGGAATGATCAGGGCTGGTACATAGCAGCCAACAGTATGAGAGCCCAAAAAGTAAAGTGTTGGGAATGGACTTAATTAGCTGCTTCAGAATGACAACTAACCGGCCTCTAGTCAGGACTTTAAACCTGGGTCAAGACAACTTTTAAAACACATTACACTCTGGAGTCCAAGTGCTTGGATTCAAATCTGGCTACAATACTTGCTAATGATTTAATGTTGGGCAAGTATGTCAACCACTTTATAGCTCAGTTCCCAGATCTTTAAAATAAAAATAAAAAGAATACTTATCTTTCAGGGGCTGTTGCATGATGAAATAAGAGGTCCATATCAAGTGTTGGGCACAGCACACATTATTTTTGGGGCCAATCTGTGCTTGATACACATTCCTATGGTCTTTTATCACAGAAAATACTATTATACAAAATGGACTACCATACATATTTCTTAATTATTTTTTTACTTATGCCTCTTTAAATATAGAAAATCAAATATATACTCTCTGCAATATCTAAACTAATTTTTCTTTTAACAGCTTGTCTGTTAAAAATATTCTAATGATCATGTTCTGTTCATCACTAAATTGGTTGTACAGTCAATATAAATCAGTAGATTATAATTTTGAAAATTACAAATAAAATTGCTTTTTATTGATCTTTTGAAAAGTAAAGAGCATCATATAATTTTAGTTTTCAATAGCCACAGTAACCTACAGCTTAACAATGGCTTATGCCATCTTTTTAAACTTAAAATAAAGATCTATTGATTTGTTCACTTGCTTTTTACTATAATAAAATAAAGACTCTAACTGCAAAGAGGTTTCATCTGAAGATTCTGAATAAGGCTTTTAGCTAAACACTTGCAGATATGATCAATTTTTCAGTACTTTCTAAATATGTAATGTTTTTAGTTGCCAAACTAACACATAATTTATATTTATTTATAGAACATTAAATATTTTGAGAGAAATAAAACCTAGAGTTACAAGTGTTATGGGAAATTGGAAAAAAATATGGAATGATATGGAATTTTTGTATCTGCTATTCCCTTGTTTACATAAATAACTAAAGTTATTAATTAAATAATTAAGTGAGATGTTTATGTTGATATGTAGTTCTCAATCTAAGATCACTCAATGCATAATTTAATATATATAATAGAATATTAGATGTGTGCAGTATAATCCTATATAATAAAGATGTAATATGCAAATTAACCCTCATGCCCTCACAAAGATGGCTGCCCATAACCAGGCCAGCAGGGGGTTTAATGAGGGATGACCAAATGACTGAACAGCAGGCTGCATGGGGTGACCAGGCTGGCAAGGGGGCCATAAGGGGTGTCCAGGTTGGCAGAGGGGGGGCAGTGAGGGGTGACTAGGCCAGCAGGCGGCAGGGGGGGCAGTTGGAGGCAACCAGGCCAGCAAGGGAGGGCAGTTGGGGGTGACCAGGCAGGCAGGCAGGTGAGCGATTAGGACCCAGAAGTCCAGGATTGTGAAAGGGCAGTTGGACATCCCCCAAGGGGTCCTGGATTGGAGGGTGCAGGCTGGGCTGAGGGAACTCCCCCCACCCCCATGCACAAATTTTGTGCACTGGGCCTCTAGTTATGTATATAAAACACATAAACAAATCATGCAACACAAAAGCAGAGTATAGAATCACCCAAAACTGAACACAGCAATGAATATTACTGTTGATAAACCTATAGCCCTGGAAGTCAGCATAGAGCTAGAGATTTGAGGCATTATATAATTCAGAGAGGGATGAGATGACATTGATTCTATAGGACCAGGGAAACATAAATCTGCCTGTAGTAATGATTTGCCTAAAAATCAGGGTCTAGTCAACCATCCCAATTCCTTATCTCTTTTAGACCAGATCCTGGGTATTTGTAGAAATGGATTAAGTGTCCAAGGAAATTCATGAAAGTTTTTATTTTCTCTTACAATTTCATCAGAAAATAAACACTTGTAGGAAGGAGATTTACAGAAGAAGATTTCATTTGAAGCATCCTGCTAGCAAGGAAAAAAAACAAAACTAAACTCAGCTCCACCCTGAATATTTGGACAAACTTTCCTTAGAGTCTGGCCAAAATCAACATTGTGTTCCTGGATTGCTGAATTTGTTTCACAAACCCTGAATCGACATTGCATCTGGGTTGGCTGCTAATCTAACTCATTACTCATTCTCAGAAAAGGATGACTTTTGATTTTGACATAACCTTTATTTTGATTTGAAAACTACAAACAAGTGGTGTGATGAAATTAGATTTTTTTTGCCATAGTTACTATCATTACACAAGAACTATTTTTAGTATATTATATAAATGATATTGGGTTGACAATAATAATCACAACATATAGAAGAATATCTGTTTCCTGTAAGCAACAAGCAATCGTCAGACGAAGCCATCTTGTGTTTACCAGGAGGCTCAGTTTTCATCCTCAAGTCATCATTTATATTTTCCCAGGTCAATTTTTGCAATTGTGTTCATTGTTTATGCTCATTTCACAACACAACAGTGTCCTTTTAACCTTTGTGTTGCTCCAGAAAAACTATGCCTGTAACATATCAAAATGAAAGGTCCAAATCAGAAAATGATCCAAGACATGTGATATGTTGGGATGGTTGGTCAACTGTAAACCAAAAGGTTTGGAGAAAGTATAAAGCCATTATTTATTTATGGATTGTGCTCTGAACTTTATATATCTCTAATAGGATGCTTTTGAGAATAAGCATTTATTTCCTCATCAAGGAAGAAAGAAAAAGAGAGAGGAAGTTAGAGAAGAAAGAAAAGAGGAAGGAAGGAAGGAAGGAAGGAAGGAAGGAAGGAAGGAAGGAAGGAAGGAGGAAGGAAGGAAGGAAGGAAGGAAGGAAGGAAGGGAGGGAGGAAGGGAGGAAGGGAGGAAGGGAGGAAGGGAGGAAGGGAGGAAGGGAGGAAGGGAGGAAGGGAGGAAGGGAGGAAACTTTCAAGTATGTTTTCTTTGGAACTCTTTTCTGTCTGCCTGACTTTTTACTAATTCTTTGATTTTATTTATGCTTCAAACAGCCTTAGATGGCCTCTTTTGATCAGTGAGGAAAATTGAATACTTTTACCTTACCCTATAGGGGGAAAATGAAGCTTCATAAGTCATTTGCAAAGTGCTATGTAAATTGCATATTTGGTTCATTGACCCATTGTTTACTTGTGAGAATTTCACTCTAAATATGCTGTGTTTGGCAAACAAAATGCTGAAATTCTTGTACTTTATTGTTGGTTATAAACTATGTGAAGTGACCATGTCTTTTTTACCAGCAAAACCTTACCACTATATCAGGGCCAACTCCCGGCGGTCCTCTTTAAGGAATGCTTAGAAACTGAATTGATAATAGCATCACATGCAGCATGTCATATAGATGTTTGTTTTTAATGTTAGTACACTGGGCACATCTTAAATATTAATGGGTCAGTTATTTGAAGTTTGAAACTTTCAGCAGAAAGTAATGAGGGTTAATTGATTTATACTAACACAGATAAAGGGGCTTTTGTATTGCTGAGAATTGGTTAAAGCAAATTTGTCTAAGCATGTTTCTAACCAGGAAAGGCATTAAACACTAAATGTCTGTTCAGGGTAAGATTCCAAATGTAACTTGAGATGAGTGCTTCATATTTCAACATCATAGAGGATTCATAATTAAAAGGAGCACTGGATTAAGAGTCCGGAATAAAATTCCACTCTATAATTTAATTAATCATTTCATTTTTTAAAAGGTTATTTTAAATACTTTCAGCCTCAGTTTTTTTCAACAGGAGAGTGGGGGAAATGTTATTTAATCTGTTTAGTTAACACTTATCCAATTTAGCTAAATGAGATAACGACTAAGAACATACTTTGAAAATTATTTACACACATGATCATATAAAAAAATGAACTCATGAAAATGAGCTCCTGGAGATCATGTGGCTATAACCCACTGCAAGCAAAAAAAAAAAGTCAAGCTGTTCTGGACATGAGTAGGGCACAAAGGTCACTGAAATATTTCGGTGGATGTCTAAGAAGGTAAGAGGAGTCAGGGGCATATAAATCATCCCTACCTACACCGTCACTGTTTCTTCTCATGTTGACTTTGAGTTGGAAAGGTTGCCCCATCTCCTAGCTAAGCTTAGCTCTCAGACATAAGACAGATGAAGCAGGTTATCAGCAACCAGTGTGGGGAGGCCAGCTTATAACTTTCCAGTTTACAACAGGATCTTTTCAAAATTCCACTATAAAACTAGACACATGTACTTTGTATAACTGCTTTTTAAAAATACACCTATTTTCAAGCATATATCTGGAGTGGGGAAGTGCAGATAAAAAGTACCATTTTATTTTACACTATGCCTCTTTGTACCCCACCTGGTGCAAAGAACAGAATAGATGCCCAAACCGAGCCTATAAAAATCAGGACTTTGGGCCAGAAGCTAAACAGTCTCTTACAAATAGTAATCACAAATCTTTTCTGAGGTGACCTGGGTTATAAAGAAAATGGAAACCCTTCTGAAAAGCCCATAAGAAATAAAGTGTTATCTTTCCAGCTGAGGTTAGAGTTGTTAGTGACCTTAGAGCTGGCAGCAATGGAAAAACCATGTTGAGCTTTAATACGTTACTCACGAGGAATAAATGCACATGTGATTCCGATGACCTCATATGAGATAGAAAGGTGTTACATTGGAATAAAAGACCCAAACCTTTACTTGAAACCTTTTTCATGCAGAGTGCTCAAGATATTGCCTACACAATATAAATTATACAAGGTTTTCCAAACTTTTAACTGCCTGCTTTTAACTGAAGCTAAAGCCAGCAAAGCTATAGGATTTTGCTGTTTTGACCTCCGATAGCAAAAAAACGAGGCATGAATTTTGAGTAATGGGGGAAGGGAGCAGGAAGTATTTTCCAGTGAGATTATCCTCAAGGGATATTATATAGTAAATAGCAACACCTGTTTATTTAAGCGGAGTCTGTAAATAAAAAGTCCCTCTGGGACAAAATAAGTAGATAATGAAGTATTTGAAAAACACAGAGCAGAGCTGTAACAGCATCATTAAATGCAAAGAAAATTAGGCAGACTGGAACAACAGTACGCCGAGCTAGGCTTGTCTGGCCTAGATATAAACAGTAGCAAAAGTCTGTAAGCATTTCTCCTTCCTTTGATTAATTCTTACCTATCAGAACATTTTTAAACGACCCTTCTAATGTCACTGTTTTTAGTGAAAAGATAGAATTCTGAAATTCATATTCCAGCTTCAGGAAAATGTTTTCAGGCATTTAAAAGAATTTAAAAATAGTTTTGAAAGATGATACATATATTTTGTGTATATATTTGATATATATATATTCATAGATAATAGATTAAGAATGCATATGTGTAAATACACAAAAAATTTACACACACACGTTTTTGCCAAATATTTTTGAAAAGCCATCATGTACAGTTCCTCAACAGCAGTTGATCAATTGACTCAGTCATTCCAGCAAACTCAATTAGCTGTTCATGGACACATCACAAATGTTTGAATTTTCCCAACTTGGTCCTTGTGTTGGAAATGCTCAATAATAATAGTCAAGATATAGCTCCCTTAACCATTGTTTTAATCAAAGCAGTAATATAAGAAAAAAGATATTCAACCACACATATAGCCTTTTGAAGAATATAGCTCTGTTTTTAAAAAGTCAGTTGAATCATCTTAATGCCTATGGAAAATAGTACTAGCATAATTTCAAGAGATTTCTTTTTTCCCAAGGGTTAACTCCAAGCAAACAGCTTTCAAGTATTTACACTGTTCTCATTGACACTTCCCCCTCCCCCCCTGTTAACTTAATTTAGTACATGGAAAAACTATAAAACATATACTTTTTCACTATATTTAAAACATCATTTGTTTTACATTATAAAGAAATAATGTACTTACTTTTACATTGCACTGCTACTGTTTATTGTTTTGCTTTTTTTATTTTATTACTAGTGTCCCGGTGCAAGGATTCATGCATGTGTGAATCAACTTCGTCTTTTATAGATTTAGAACAAACTTACTCAATTAGGCCTGCTTTCTGATTTAGCTAAAGTTTTACCAGCCCAGTGAAGCACCCCAACTTCTCTTTCAGGTAACTGTCAGCAACACAGCAGTAAATATCAACACAAAGCAGGTTATTACTGTAGATCATGCAGGAAGAACAAAGGGTAAAATATTTAACTGCAGCAGTGTTTGACTATATTCTGCGAAGTGAGAAAACCTGAAGTCATTTTCAGGTTCCACCATTTCTTACTTCTCAGATCTAAACTTTCTAAATCTCTGTTTTCCAGCTAATGAAAAGAAAATAGGATTCTACCAAGTAAGTCTCCTATCTACCTACTCCAGGACTTCTGTGAGAATCAAATGAGAGGAGGCATGTGACACAAACATTTGGTTAAACTATAAAATGTTTGCCTGGCTATAAAGCAAGTCATGTTTCTGGGCTGCAGAAACTATAAGGAGGCTAGTCGGTAGGGAGAGAAAGCTGGGCACTGATACGTGATGTCATTACCCAGAGCCTGCAGCGACTGTTTCTGGGCTGGGCTGGGCTGTGGGCCGTATTTTGTGCTATGGGGTCTTGGCAGCGTTGGCTGTGATTTGGTGAGGTGTTGCTCTGGGGTGGTGGCAGAGTCTGTGTCCCACTTGGGGTAAGCTGAGTGCTGGTTTATCAGCACCAGGTCTGTTGTGCCATTTATGTTTAAACTAGTGACTGGGTGCACGGATTCATGCACATTGAAAGGAAATTAATTAGAAAGTGGCCAGTGGGGTAGGACTGGGCCATATGGACCAGAAATGCCCTGGAGCCAACCTCTCGTGGTCCCTCCCAGGCAGGCTGCATGTGGGGTGGCGCCATGGCTCAAAGGGTGACTGCAGAGTGAGCGGGGATCCCTGTGGCAGGTGGGGTGCCCCGGCCTGGCTTGCAGGGATCAGGCCAAAACCAGCTCTCCAACATCCCTGAGGGGTCCCGGAGTACAAGAGGGCACTCTAAATTTGCTGTTGTACAGGGTGTAGAATGCAAACACAACTGTGCAATAAACCAGATTCAGGGCCAACAGTGCCCCAGCAACAACATAACCCACGGTTGAAGGTGGAATCACGTGGCCCTGTGTGGAATCTGGCTCTCTCCTCTCTGGTTTCGGGTACATCACCCGAGAACCGCCACTGCCAAGTCACTGCAGCTCGGCAGCTCTGCTCTCTGGTAGTTAGTGCACATCATAACTACTAGTCGGACTGACACTTAGCACATTAGCCTTATATATATATATATATTAGAGGCCCGGTGCACAAAGATTTGTGCACTCGGGGGGGATGGGAGGGTCCCTCAGCCTGGCCTGTGCCCTCTCGCAGTCTGGGACCCCCCAGGAGATAACGACCTGCTGGCTTAGGGCAGGCCCAATCCCTAGGTGCAGCCCCTGGTTGGGCTTAGAGCAGGGCCCATTGGGGAGTTGGGGAGCCGCCCGCTATCATGCACAGAGCAGGGAGATTGGGAGGTTGTGATGCCACCCTCAGTCACGCTCAGGGTAGGGCCGATTCAGGGGTTGGGGCACCGTCCCCTGTCACACTCAAGGCAGGGCCGATGGGGAGGTTATGGCTCTACCCCATCACACACAGAGCAGGGCCCGTGGTGGGGGGAGGGGGTTGGAGAGCTCCCCCTTATCAGGCACAGAGCAGGGCTGATTAGGGGGTTGGGATGCCTTCCCCTGTCACGAACAGATCAGGGTGGATAGGGAGGTTGTGGCCCCGCCCCCTGTCACACACAGAGCCGCAGGGTGATCAGGGGGTTTGGGCGCTGCCCCCTGTCACGCTGATCCCGGTGCCAGGAGGCCTCGCGGCTCCGCTGATCCCAGTGCTGGGAGGCATATTACCCTTTTACTATATAGGGTAGAGGCCTGGTGCACGGGTGGGGCTGGCTGGTTTGCCCTGAAGGGTGTCCCGGATCAGGGTGGGGGTATCGCTTGGGTGCCTGGCCAGCCTGGATGAGGGGATGATGGCTGTTTTCATCTGGTCACACCCCCTTCAGGGTGGGGGTACCCATTGGGGTGCCTGGCCAGTCTGGGTGAGGGGCTGAGGGCCATTTTCAGGCTGGCGGGGAACTGAAACTCCCCACTGCTCCTTTTTTTCTTTTTTTCTTTTTATTCTGGGATTTATTTACCTTCTATGGCTGTCACTGGAACTGAGAGCCAGCTTTAGCTCTGAGGCTGGATTCTAGCTCTGAGACCTCGGCTGCTGAAAGCAGGTATCTGGGGTTGTTTGGGTTCTATAATTGTAACACCGTTGCAGTCCTTCTCACTCCAGCTCTGATGGCTGAAAGCAGGTTTATGGGGTTTGTTTAGGTTCTATAATTGCAACATTGCTTCCTAGAGTGCAGCTCAGAGGACGGGGAACCTTGGCTTCCTCCATCACTGGAGCAATCAAGCCTCCTGTTCGCTTCAGCTGCCTGGCTGCCGGCCGCCTTCTTGGTTGGCAGTTAATTTGCATATCTCGCTGATTAGCCAATGGGAAGGGTAGCGAAGTTACAGTTAATTACCAGGTTTCTCTATTATTAGATAGGATAAATGGCCAGTCATGGCAGCTCATGCATTAGTGTCTGCCCCCTGGTGGTCAGTGTATATCATAGCTACTGGCCAGATGGACAGACACTTATCCTTTTATATATATAGATTTTTACCAGTTTTAACCAGTGGGGAAAAACACTAGGTAGTGTAACTGGAAGATTGTTTTATTCTCAGTCCTCCCACTCTAGCCTTGCAAGCTCTGTTCAGCTGATGTCTCTGAGCTTGTTTTCCCCTCTCACCTAAAATCTTGAGGTTATTTTCTCCCCTCTTTCGGAAACTTTTACCATTAAATAGGCATTTCCTCATGTTTATCTTCAGACTATTTCTTTCTAATGGTTTCCTCTCTATTTATGTGCTTTCATAAATATGTTTATATTTCTTTTGCTAAATATTTGTAAAATCATACAAACACGCACACAAGCTAGCAAACTTTTCTTGATCTTGTCTCCTCATAGCTGCCATCTTGTCTCTCTATCTACACTAATAAAAGAGAAACATGGTAATTGGCGTACGACTGCTACCCTTCCCATTGGCTAATCAGCGAGATATGCAAACTAACTGACAGCCAAGATGGCGGCCCGCAGCCAGGCAGCTTGAAACTAACATGAGGCTTGCTTGCTTCAGTGACTGAGGACTCCAACTGTTCCCTGCCTGCTGCTGCAGGCCTCTGAGCCTGCAGGTTAAGAAACTATGTAACAAATACCGCCGGACTTCAGCCATCAGGATCGCAACATTGTCTGCAAAGGCCAGAAACCG
>NW_006299245.1:6225326-6234747 GCF_000327345.1 Myotis davidii | reverse complement strand
CAGCGGTGGTGGTGGGAGCCTCTCCTGCCTCCTCAGCAGCACTAAGGATGTCTGACTGCAGCTTAGGCCTGCTCCCCGCCAGCAGGGCGTTATCTCCCGAGGGGTCCCAGACTGCGATAGGGCACAGGCCGGGCTGAAGGACTCCCCACTTCCCCCCGAGTGCACAAATTTTTGTGCACCGGGCCTCTAGTATTTTAATAATCTCAAATTATTTCAGGCCCTCAAAAACGCTGTGATCTTCAAAAACATTTTGGCAACACATGGCAATGCTAAGAACTAGATCCAATGATTCAGAATTTTACTATCAGTTAAATACACCTGAAAAATTTTCACACTTGGACAATAGGTAATGTACAAAAATTTTTAGAGCTGTCATGTTAGTAAAGCAAAATTCTGGAAACAAACCAAATATCTAATAGAAGTCTAAAGAAATTCTTATATCTCTTACATTGAGCAATTATACAATAATGAAATTTAATTTACTTCAGCTACAGGAATATGTATGAATGACTCTCAAAACATATTGAACTTAAAAATCATAAAATAATAAATAAAATCATGTAATAAGTTTGCATTCAAATAAACTAAAACTAGCAAAATTTAATACATAAATTATAAATATATATGTATATGTAAATAATATTAAGCAAGACAAGAAAATAACAATTCATAACACTAATTACATATTGAATATATAAATAGCATATTATGTATATGTATGTGTGTGTGTGTATGAGAGAGAGAGAGAGAGAGAGAGAGGAGTCAGATACATAGTCTTTCAAAATTATTAGTAACATTTTATTTCCAATAAGAAAGTGAGGTGGTAAGTTTGTAAAGGTTATATCTAAATTTTATGGGTATTATCTATGTTACAATTTAAAAACTCTGGTGCAGCCATCATGGAAAAGAGTGTTAAGTTTTCTCAAAAAATTGAGAATGGGTCTGCTGTTTGACCCAGTGATCCCACTTCTGGGTATATATCCTGAGAATCCCAAAACACTAATCAGAAAGAATATATACATCCCTATGTTCATAATAGCATTATTTACAATAGCTAAGATCTAGAAATAGCCCAAGTTCCCATCATTAAATGAGTGGATAAAAATGCGGTGGTACATTTATGCCATGAAATACTATGGGGCTATAAAAAAAGAAGGATCTCTTACCCTTTGACACAACATGGAGGGACCTGGAGATTATTATGGTAAGGGAAATAAGCAGTCAGGAAGACAAATATCACATGTCCTCATTATATAAATGTGGAATATAGATTATATAGATGTGGAATCTAATGAATAAAATAAACTGATGAACAAAATAGGACCAGAAGCATGGATGCATGGAATAGACAGACAGATCTCAGAGGGAAGGGGGGTGGAGAGGGGTGGTAAGAGATTAACCAAATAATTTATATGCATACTAGATGCCCAGTGCACGAAATTCCTGCAGGTGCGGGGGGTCCCCTCAGCCCAGCCTGCACCTTCTCCAATCTAGGACCCCTCAGACATCCCTCTCACAATCCAGGACCGCTGGTTGCTAACTGCCCCCCTGCAAGCCTGGTCATCCCTCACTGCCCCCCACCCCCTGCTGGCCTGGTCTCCCCACACAGCCTGATGTTCAGTTGTTTGATTACCCCTCACTGGCCCCCCTACCGGCCTGATCACCCCACACAGCCTGCTGCTCAGTTGTTTTGTTGTACCTCACTAACTCCCCTGCCGGCCTGGTCACCCACGCAGCCTGTTCGGTCGTCCATTCGGTTGTTTCTGATGTGACGGCTCCTGGCTCCATATAGATAGATGATAGATAGATAGATAGATAGATAGATAGATAGATAGATAGATAGATAATAGATAGATATGCATACATAGCTTCTTTGTTATATTAGCACCTGGCATCATGTTCTTAGTCTTAATACTTGGCTCACTAACTAAATGACGTTTCTCCCCACCAGCCTCTGAGCTCCACTAGGGAACATAATACTTAGCTCAGAACCTAACACAAAGTGCATGATCAATAAATATTTCTTGAATTGAATTACTTTGGGGGGAGGGGAGCTAAACTTATACGAACAGTTTATAAACATCATGAAAGCTTCCTCCAGGTCACATTTACTCTTTGTTATTCTAGAATATGGCTTCTGTCTTCACAAATCTGTCGTTTGCTTTCAGAGAAGTCGCCAGTGACCTCGTAATGGCCTTTAGTTAGTGTCAATTCTTGAGCAATTGTCTTCTCTGGGATGTTTGGCACTCCTCAGGAGAACATTTGGTAACTTGTATAGCCCTTACTGAATGTTTCGTATGTGTCAGAAAATGCAAAAATGCTTCCCTTGGATTTCATAGCACATCCTTCACGTAGCTGTGCTACTACTGCTTTTCTTCCTTGAGCTCCATTTGCTCTCGTTTTCATTGAGGGTTGCTCCCATCCCTTGACTCTTCCTATTCTATATGCTATTCTCATGGTAATTCTTCCTTAGTTATTACACTGAGTATCATCACTTAAACTATTATAATATCCTTCTTACTGCTCCCTGTCTCTAATCATTCCTGTGCCAAGGCACCTTCCACACTAACCTTTCTCTTTTAAAAAAATCCACTGTAATCTGCTTTAAAATGTAGAATTTTCTCTGATTGATCATGGGATACAACTGAAAGTCATTAGCCCAGACTTTTCCCAGTGTCTCATTAGCTTCCTCTGCAGCCTCATTTTCAGGTATTCCCTATTGTGTTCTATGCCCATCCATCCACCCTAAATTACGTGACTTTGTTATAACACATCCTACAGTCAGTCATATACAGGCCTGTGCTCACGTTCTACCTTCTGCTAAAGTTTCTTTTACTTCGCTTCTTTACTCATAAAATTTCAAAGATCTTACCTTGCAGAAGAGAGGTTGTCAGAAAACCTCTTCCAAATCTGATAAAATAATATATGGAACGTCTTGTCAGGTAAATTCATACAGCATACAATTTATCGTAGCATTTATAGGAATTTTCTCTGCCTTATTTACTTTCCAACAATGAAAATGAGTTGAATTATTTGAATATGAAAATACTATGTGGGTGTGATGAACTCTTCCTTCTTCCACCCAGACAGCAAACTCTTATGTGCTTCCTTGTCTGTATAGAGAACCCAAGTGAAATAGTTTCAAAGGAATGTTGACTTGGCAATGTTATCAGTTTTGTTGTGCTTTAGAAATAGATAATAGAGTCTCTATCCAGATCTGTAGTGTGTTAAGCAGTTGGGTATTTCACAAAATGGTGCAAACATTCCCTAAAGTCAAATTAGAGGACACTAGGGGTAGTGAGGGTCAGAATATAATTACCTGAGAAAAACAGTAATGTGTGAGATTATGGAAAGCTAGTAGGTTAAGACCATACAGTTCTTAAAAGTCATCATCTCTCAATTCTCTAGCCCCCTCTTCAACAATTAACCATTCTACAAACATGCATTATGTATTACTCCAGGTTAGGCATTATACTAGAAACTAGGGTACACAGGATAATAAAAGTGTTCTCTGACCATGAGTTTTATTATCTTGAAGATTACAGCATTCTTTATATCTAGTTCCCTATGCAATACATAGGTGAATGACTCATTCCTCACACACACACACATATAGCATGTATGTATGTGTGTATGTGTATATATATATATATATATATATGCTAAACATGAATTTAGAGGAGACAGGCTGTCATTATGTACAGTCTGAGCTCAAACACCAGTATCATCAACTCTGTTACCTTGACCAATTCAAAATGCAAAAAGGACACCACAGAAATGCCAGCACGGACCTAATGAAACCTTGCCGGGACTGACCGGCAGACCCTGAGCGACGGATGAATGGGTTACTCTGACACACGTTTCTGTGAAAAAGAGGCTAAGGGGGTAGTTTGCTTTAGGAGCAAATAGCCCTGTTTCTCTGCCTCCTTAGGCTTTTGTCACAACAGCTTGAACTAAAATTAACCGCCAAATACAATCAGCAAGGTAAATATCCTTGAGAAAACACCTGCATCTGTAGTGTCTTTCAAAAAGGAAGATTTGAAGTCTAAACATAAAGATTCTAGTAAAACACCCGGGGAGTCAGACTTGTTTGGAAAAGTCAAGGCAGGGGCTGCCGCCCTTCAGCAAGGTCCCCCAGAGGCCTCCGACCTTTCGGAGATTCCTCCTTACAGACCTTCCAACCAAGTCCTGTGCTTCCCCACAGTTGGGGGTCAGGAGAAACCTTAACAGACCACTGAGCAATTGACCCATGGAACTTTTTACTCCATCTAAGAGGAAAAATGTGTTCTGTGAAGCTGAAGTTTGAAATGTAGATTTTTTAAAGTTAATTTCACATTTTATTGAGATGTTTTGCATAAAAAACATAACAATTACATGTGTATTAACATTTTTAAAGGAGGTTACAAAAGGAATAAAAGATCTATGAAACAGTAGCTAAAAATGTGGCATTTTCTTGTTAAGCAATTTTTAGATGTCCATTTGCTTTACATTACATATAACTTTCAAAAGTTTATTATTGTTTTATTATTTCCTAAAAGTTACAAGCAACAACCGGCTTCATACAAAGTCCCTATAGCATACTGAATATGCTTACGACAGAAAAAAATACATTTTTCACCATTATTTTCAGCCACACCCATCACCATAGAGGAAATATGGAGTGGGTATCTGTGAGTTTATGAGCCACTGAATCCAAAAAACTAACTTTTCAGAGTGATTATTAATTTTTGTTTTCAGAATCACAGAAAATATCCTTGGAATGGTATTATATTTAAGTTTTTCTGAAGAATACTTAAGTATAATCTAGTGTCAGTTATACTGCATATATCAGCAATAAATAGATGAAAGGAAGAAACAAGTAAAACATAGCTTAGTATTTTAAATGATTATGGGGCCTTTGAATTTATAAAATATGTGCAGCAATGTTCACTCATTAAACTTTAACATCTTATGAATTATGAATTATGGGACTTTAATCTCAATTTTACCAATGAAGAAAATAGGCAAGCCTTGAAGGATTAGAACAGGTAGGTCAAGGGTCTTACTGTGCAAAATCCAGGACTTTTAAGCCATCTAATATAGTGACTGAGGATCTCATCAAGAATGAAAAATATATCAATCCTTTTTAAAAAAGAAAGAATATAAACAGTCAAAATAAACTACTCATGAAAACAAATTACCTAAAGTAATTTGTAAGAACTGAAAGAACATGATACATTATGCATTATCCACTAAGTCCCAAGTAGGCATGATATTGCTCTCAATAAGTCTCAACAAATACAAATTAATAAATAGAGAACAGATCTTCCTAGCTAACATTTCCCATAGAATGTAAATTAAGAATGGTGAAGTGGAAAAATAAATTTAGCAAGATTTTGTCATCCCCTTGAGTAACATTAGCCCAAAGATAATGACTCTGAATTTGATCATCTAGGAAGTAGTTCTCTTACCTAAAAGCCACATGGTCTAAATCAGTAACTCTTCATACACACGCCAGAGGAAACCCATAAGACCCTTCAACCTGCCATGTCATCCCATAGCTGCTGCACAACCATTCCTAGCTACTTCATTACTGTGGGGACCTAATTCTGTCTGTACTCAGGAAGTTATTACACCCCATAGAAAGGAACCAAGAGTTCACTCATCAGTAGCATTTGAGCAAATATTGTGTCCTTCCTTTCCTTAAGACATCTTCAAAGCATCAAAATAAGCAAAGCTAGTCATGGACATTCAGCCTAAACTATGATAGATTGTTTATAAGGGTCATAATTAAGTGACTTTTCTGATAAACTCTGAGAAAATAAATCCTATATAATAAAAGGCTAATATGCAAATCAACTGAATGGTGGAGCGACCAGTCGCTATGACACGCACTGACTACCTGGGAGAGATGCTTAATGCAGGAGCTGCCCCCTGGTGGTCAGTGTGCTCCCACAGGGGGAGTGCTGCTCAGCCAGAAGCCTGGCTCACACTGGCAAGTGCAGTGGCAGTGGCGGGAGCCTCTCCCACCTCCACAGCAGCGCTAAGGATGTCCAACTGATGGCTTAGGCCCACTTCCCATGGACATCCCCCAAGGGCTCCCGGACTGCTAGAGGTTGCAGGCTGGGCTGAGGGATCCCCTTCCCCCAAGTGCAAGAATTTCATGCACTGGGCCTCTAGTATTAAAAGAAGATGCATAAGTTATATACTAGGTTTGCAGGTAGAAAAACTATTAGGTAGAGAATGAGTAACTCAGTGTGTTTTCTTGTTTAGAAGGAAGGTTACTCCACTTTTGCACAAAGAATGCTACACAGTCCAGAGATTAATATGAGTAAGTATAGGCTTCATAACCCTGTTTTTCTTAAAATGTTCTATAGATTTATAAGGAGTAGATTTACAGGCTAAAGTATGAACTACAGAAAGTGAAAAAGCTTTGAAGACATTTAGTAAAACAGAATCCAGCAGTTAGCAGCTTGTCACATACTGGATATCAGACATATTTGCTGAATGACCTGGGAAAAACAATTTCACTATAGTTTGAACAGTGATGATAATAACAATGCTGATGAATTATTTTAATTTAGTCCAGCATACATTTATTGAGTGCCAAATAGGTATGTCAATCAGCATATATTGTGCTTAGTGAAAATTCAAAGTTAGATTAAAATATAGCAAATTCTCCAAATAAATTAATTTACTGATGTTTTTATTTATTTGTTATGGGATAGATTTTAGTCACAACTGCAAGAAAACAATAGCAGGTAGCAAGAAGAAATTTCTGATATTGTGAGATTTACAGAGAAGAGGTAAATAAAGGAATAAAGGTAACTGTATTTTGCAAATGTATACATATTATTTATTATATAGGTTATAATGTAAAATGTTTAATAATTTAACATTATTTAACAAGCAAAATTATAACAATTTATATAAAAACACCTTAGATAAAAATGCATGTTAGAATAACATAACAACATATAAAACTGTGTAGTATTGACTTTTGTGGTAATTTTTACAGAAAATGACCATTTTATTCTTCTGATTACAGCTATTATTCTCTATGAGACTTCACCGAAATGTTTTTACATGTAAGATGTGTTAAAACTCTATTAAAGAAGTCAGTCAATTATAGGTAATCCATTGGCTAAATGAGGTTTCTATCAACAGACTAAAGTGATAACTGCTTTACATGGGATTGAAGATTGAATCTATTCATAAAAATGTGTTCGCTATTGACTGGTAATTAGAGATCTTGATCACTTAGTTTTAATTTTCAAACTATAGTTGGTGTCCCAAAACTCTACTTGAAATTTCTTTGATTAGTCTTTTCACAAGGGAGCCAGTTCGTTCCTCATAAATGCTCTGCACTTTTCAGGGATTCCTCTGAGTGTGAATTGTCAAGTATCCCTTCCAGCTGCCTCCTGTCAGGCTCTCATCCATCCTGAGCCTTGTCAGAGGTCACTGAGCTTTTGGCTAATGCCCTTCGTTGCAGGAGGAAAGCAGAATGCACACGATGGCAGGAGATGCACAGCAGAGCCGGGCAATACTCTAAAAAAAAATCAAACTAAACTTTAAATCCATGAAATTTTAAAAGTTGCTTTCAGTACATTTCCAATTATTCAGAACAAAAGTTACCATATAAAATGTTTATAATCACTTGCATTGTATTTCAATATTTGATAAATTTTGAAATTAAAACTTTTAAGCTATTAACAATAATGCATGAATTATTGATATGAAAAAAGTACTTATATCTATGGACCTGTTTCTTTCTCACAATTGTCCCCTTAAATCAATTTTGGGGATATTATGTTTATTCACTTGTCCCTGATATTTAATATATTATCACATTTATTTCGATCTTTGAGATCCTTCGTATTAAAATCTACTTTCAGTGAAGCTAGAAATCCGCAATTAAAGAAAGTGTTAAAATTTAAATTTCAAAAAATGTATCTTGTAGAATCCTTTGACACATGAAGATTTTATTGTCTCAGTAAGATATAATTAGCCAAAATGTTTGTCCACCATTGTATAATAGACTTTTTAGAATTGTTCTTTAAGCAAACTGATGTTTCTGTCATTATTGTTGTGGTTTAGCCTTAAACAATCTTAAGAGAAGATTTTTTAGTTAGAAAGACACTACTATTCATTATGAAACATACCAAGAAATATTTTCTTGTTACTTCCATTGTCAAATTTAAATAACCTTATCAGAAGGTGGGGAAAATATGAGTTTCCTGAAATGACTTCATAGTTGAATAAGGTAAAAGAAGTTTTGTTTCTACATAAAGATAAATTGTTTTTAGGAAAGTATCAATACTTTCAATCACACCTGTCAAAACTACATAATTAAGCTACGTAGTCAAAAATAGTAAAATGAGCCGTAGCTGGTTTGGCTCAGTGGATAGAGCGTCAGCCTGCGGACAGAAGGGTCCCAGGTTCGATTCCGGTCAAGGGCATGTACCCTGGTTGCGGGCACATCCCCAGTAGGAGGTGTGCAGGAGGCAGCTGATCGATGTTTCTCTCTCACTGATGTTTCTGACTCTCTATCTCTCTCCCTTCCTCTCTGTAAAATCAATAAAATATATTAAAAAAATAGTAAAATGAAATAAGCAGTATCTGATCACCATACTGTCCCTATTGGCAAATAAGTTATCACTTCGAGAAAAACTTCTTACAGTGGTTCTCAACTTACCTAATACAGTTTCTCATGTTGTGGTGACCCCCAACCATAAAATTATTTTTTGTTGCTACTTCATAACTGTAATTTTGCTACTGTTATGAATCGTAATGTAAATATCTGATATGCAGGATGTACTACCAGGGTTCTCGACCCACAGGTTGAGAACCGCTGCTGGAAGATGGTTTCTTTTACTTAAATATATTTTTATTGATTTCAGAGAGGAAAGGAGAGATAGAAACATCAATGATGAGAGAGAATCATTGATTGTCAGCCTCCTGTACATTCCCTACTGGAGATCAAGCCCAAAACCTGGGCATATGCCCTTGACCTGAATCAAACCTGGGACCCTTCAGTCCATAACAGATGCACTATTCACTGAGTCAAACTGACTAGGACAGAAGATGGTTTCTTTTAAAGGTCACTGGAAATTGTCATTTTAAAAGAAAAAATAAGGTAAAATAAATTGAAAATGTTGCAAAATTTTAAGAAGCTGTATATTAAAAAATTAATGTTTTGTTTGTTAACATGAAATGACTAGTTTGCATTATTTTCTTGGAAGAATTAACTAATTGATTGCACATTTGTCATAGAGTTACCTTTATAGGGAAGCCAGTGATGTATCTGTTCTCTTCTTTGTTTTTCAGGCTGAATGTGCAAATGTAATTGTTTAGAGCAGTGATACCATTGCTATTTTTTAATCATTTTAATTTTTTGTCTTTGTTTATTATTCATCTTCTCTAAGAAGTGTTTTTATTTTAT